>NC_133584.1:16403726-16735289 GCF_964106895.1 Numenius arquata
CCAAGTTAAAGTTATTTGACTTCTATTCAGCTGCAAATAAGATAAATTAGTTCCGAGTAAGACAAGGATGTAAATGTCAGATATAAGATTAAGACATTTATGTATGTGTCAAAGATTTATGAGCTGCTGCTAGACAAATTTCCAATTCTGTTACTCTTCTTTCAAATTCCATCAAATACCCAGTTTTACTGGTAACCGAAATGTGTTTTTATTAAAGCAGGTCTGTTGCTGAATAAAACTATAAACGTGTCCATTGATTGCAAGATGAGTTAGTGCTAGAGAGGTATTGCTGCTTATTCTTTTTTGTGCTCGTGTTATTGAGTATACCATTCGACAGGTTTAATTAACTCTGCAGAGAGGGCAAGATCATAACTTGGAAGATATAAAAGTTTATGGTATTTTATCAAAGCGCAAAGAAAACCTAATTGTGTTTAAATGAGATTTGGCAAAGCAACCTACTATTTCCCCAAAATTATTTTTTCTTTGAACTCTTAGTAGACAGTCTTAAAGGGTTAACCTCTACATCGATGCTGATTCAAAAAACACATCAATGCAAATTTTCCATGTAGAAATGAATGCATCAAAACCCATAACAATTTATTTGTATATTCTTTTACATATCTCAGAAACTGAAGGTCACAGAATGTAATAAAAACATTTGTTCTAGAATTCCAGACACACAGAGACCTACCAGGAGCTGAAAATAATGTTGAATGGGAAACTATTTTCCCACGTTGGAAAATATCGTTACATATTAAAAAAATCTCAGCCCTCTGCATTAACACGAAACCAAGATACTTCCAGATTCTACACAGGATAAGACCTATTCTGGGCTTAAAACCAAAAGTTTAATGCCCGAAATGAAAGCCCTGTGCTACTATTACCCAACATCTGAAACAAGAGTGTTAACTCCCATGCCTTTGGTTTTCCAGATATGAATAATTTCCATTGAGTTGCTTTGCTGCATGTAGAGAGATAAGAAAAGGAGCATGTGCTGAATCAGCACTTGCCACATCTCCTATGAACGCTAGCTATGGAGTTGGGCTTTGTGCTGGATGAAAATCTAATTCACCCAATGGGAAAGCACAACTGACCACATTAACGAGCCTGATGGCTGGCAAGTTAACATAAGATACGTACTGAAAGATTTTGCAGCATCAGACACCACTTCTCAACACAAATTTAATTATGAAAGACATCACCCTGAATTAAAACACAACTTCATTATGGAGATGAGACTAAACCAAAAAGTTTTCAAAACTGGTATGTTCCTGAGGCAATCTTGTGTTTCGCTAATTAACATTTTCCTGGCAAAATATGTTTAATTGGAACAGTTTCTGATCAGTTCCAGTTTAGGTAACTTTGACATTATAGATGAAAAAATAAACAAACAGATTTTTGATTCAAGTGCCATTTTTCTTGATACATAACTCACTTCAACTAAAGGGGGCTAAAGGAGAAGACAGTGCAACACTTTTTGTCTCACAGCAGGTGAACTACAAGGTAAAGGCTTTGGTATGTTTTTCCGTAGTAGCCAAGGCAGCTTGACTACCCTCACTGTAGGAAGGGAAGATCAATACTGCAAAAAGATCCTTCTGCTTACAGGGTCAGTAAGAGCGCAAGAGATAGTCACTTCTCTTTAAAACGGCTTCTTCAGTAATTTCCCACTTTTCAATAATTTTACCATTGAATTTATGAACCATGTGACAGAGTCTGTCTAAAATTAATTTTAAAACAACCCATAGATGATAATATGTGGGTGATGGGGTAATCCTCTATTATCTCAGTTGAATAATTTATATACTTATTTTGCTACAAGAAGCAACATTATTACTCTGAAAAAATAAGATAAGTCCTAAGCTCATGCTGTATTGAAAACCAAGTACACAACCATCACAGAGAGATACGCTCCTAAAAAATAAAAATAAGTTGATAACTTTTACTTTCATGTTTTGTTTTATATAGTCCCTTAATTTAATTTCTCTTTTAAAATTAATAGACCAAATACATACCTAGATGGCAAACTTAACATCTGATTTAAAATTCAACTATTTGATGCCACATTAACAAGATATCAGCACTGTAGAAAAAGTCAATACTATCTCCTGTGTACATAGCCACCGTGAAAAATACAGAAATTATTTGTCAACAAAATTCCCATTAGACTTTGCCTGAGTAACAGTAAATTTGTCATATTCATAATATGATTTGGAACAGGGGAATAAACAAATAAGGAATTTGAATTTTATGCATTCATTTGAAACCATCACCTGCTTATACACTATCATTTTAAAAAATATCAGTATAAATGCAATCCTCAGTGTGGACAGATGTTGTTGATTTGACTTGGATTCAGTAAATGGATCTGTTTAGCCACAACTCTCACAAGCATTAGTTTAATTAGTCTATCCTTTGGTGTTTCAGAAAAAAATATTTTTGAAAATAATTTCAACATTGGGCTATACATAAGAATCTAACTATGTTCCACTCCTAAACTATTACATTTCATGTCCATAATGCTGGTAGCAAAAAAGACCCCATTCCACCTATAACTTTTAAAATAAGAATTTAATTACTTACTAAGGAATAAATTTGAACCAGAAATTGAAAAATATGAGCAAAATCCAACCTACAGCATTGAGAAACACTGAACCCAAATTTCACCTCTCCATTTCAGCTGTAGTAATATTGCAGGGGAGCAGAATAAAGTTTGCCAATCAATAAACATTATTCAGTATTTGAATAAATATGGAAATCATACCAACAGAACTAAAAAGAACAAAGGCAAAATAATATAATAAAATTATATCTTCTTTCTTAAATATATTTGAGAGAAAATTATTTTGCCGTGAGATATACAATTCACCTGATATTTTAATAAATAAGGGACTTTCCCCCTTACAACATAAGCATAATGTACAAGTCTTAATTCCAATATGCTTCAACTGACTTCTAGGAACAAGAAAAAAGAAATAACAGTATATTTCCTCCTCATTAAGGAAGGATCTATCCACCTGAAAGTTTTCTGAGAATCTGTCCTGGGATTTAGATTTGACAGTTATGCAGTAGCCATTATGTCTTTCACCAAATAAGACCACACCAGAAACCAAGATATCTGACCACTTACTTTTTCAGAACACATGCAGCTGTAAATAGGTACAACCAAGTTAAATTAAAAATAACCAAAAAACCCCTAATATAGCTATATAAGAAAAACTTAGTTATAAAGTTTGCCCTCATTTGAAGAAAAAGCTTTTTAGGCTAGTTGTTATTCAAATACAAGCAGTTCTTGTTACAGATTCTGAATGAGGAAAATACTAGACTGCATTTAAAATTAAGTTTCATTTGTTCCAAAAACTTCATCCCTGAACAGTCAAATGCAAAAGCTTCTGGCTTGAACTGTCAGTAACCAAAAGACCTGGCCAGTTAAAGGACTATAACACAAACCTCAGAATTTCATCTGACCACCAGCCTTTGGAAAAGGACATATTTCACTCTGCTGGGGTTGTTGTATAAAAGAGCAGCATCTACCTAAAAAGCAGCTGAAATCTCACTTAGTGCTATGACATGACAACATGCTGTTTCTTACAGAACTGATTATAAACATACTGGAAAAAATACTGTTCTCTTTAAAGTGTCCATAGCTGTGCTACCATCCAGAATATGCTACCAACCAGTATCACCAGCATGTGGCTTTAAAAGCCTGCTAGTTTGTTTGAACTCTGTTGTGGCCCCTCTGTTTTCTTTTGGGTGGCTTTCAAAAGCTCTCTTTTCCTTTAGCATTTACAAATGGGGCTAATGCAGAAAATGCTTTGGCTTGTTTGCAATATAAGCAGTAACTGAGTGAATCCCACCAGGTAAGGGAAGCTCACGGATGATGGACCAGTGAAACACAGGGGTTTATACAACTACTTTGCATATATCGTGCACGTGAAATACTTCAGATTGGCTTATCATGAACTTTGCAGTATACTCCCAAAGCATAGCTATAATCCCAACATAAAAAGTGCAAACATTTCCCTTCTGCTCGTTTACATGGATGCACTATAATATACTCAATGGCAAGAGCAGGGTAAAGTAGCTCTGTGCCTGTGACTGCTTCACTGATAGGTAAATTCTTCCTGATCCTTCTGAGTCAGGTGACTGCACCTTTCAAGATCTTAAAAAACAAAGATAAGTACTAAAACAAGCAAGCTGGTGCCCTCAATCTATCAGAGAAAAATATTTCTTCAATGTTTTACTGCATATTTCAATCTAAGCATGCAGATATTTCAATAAAACTCCAAATCATCTGAATCCATTTGTTCCCAAAAGTGGAGCTCAAAATCATGAGAAACAGAAGTGATGACAGATGTTGGCATTTTAGCTTTCAGCCCTGGCCAAAACTACATAAATAGGAACATGTAAATAGGAATGGCAGAAGACTTAACTGTCTCTGGTGCTAACACCGCTCAGGCAGCATTAGGCAGCAGCCAGAGCTCTTGAAGCCAAATCCTTTGAGGGCAAAGGTCTGTGTTGCTGCTGTTGTGTCCACCAAGGCCCCCAACAAATGGACAAAAGGCTGCAGATTGATTCTGTGGAGACATGACCTCAGACCTTCATGTTTTGGGCCCATATTAACAGTCTCATCACATTGCTAATGTCACTGAAATTTAATCAGCAGGGGTATCAAAAGTCCAGCCTATTTTTTATATTTTAAGAGCTCAGGCAATAATGTCAAAGCCCCAGAGAAGCCAAATTAGACATAAAATCCTCTTAGGTCAATGAAATCACCCCAAATTAAATCTTGCACTTAGACTAGATTTTAACAGATATGTTAATTCATTCAATCTGCAGCTTAGCCAAGTCACATTAAAAATAATTTTCACAAGTAACAGATTTTTTTCCCCTTTAAAAAAATTACATATACCCCATTTAAAATGAAATGGGTATGACAGGCCTTTATAGAATGAATTAATGTCAGATCTTGAGGGAAAGGTGAAGGGAGGCAGTATTTTAAACCAGGACTAAAAAAAAGTATACATGAGTATTTCAGATACTCAGTATTCGAGATGTTCTATGGATCATATAGCACATATGCAAATAAAAATTCCCAATACACACATAAAAATCAAGTTTCATAGTCAAGAGGTGGACAACATCAACCTATTTTTTGCAAGCACATTCAAGAGAATTTGGCCAAGATGCACATAATTTTATTGCACTGCTATGAACACTTATGTTATCTTGGAGTTCTCAAAACTGTTAGAAAATTATTTCTGCCTGAATTATTTGTTCATAAATATTTAACTCATTGTCCTGGTTTTGGCTAGGGTAGAGTTAATTTTCTGCCTAGTAGCTGGTATAGTGCTGTGTTTTGGATTTAGAATAAGAACAATGTTGATAACACACTGATGTTTTAATTGCTGCCGAGCAGTGCTTATGCTGAGTCAGGACTTTTCAGCTTCTCATACTGCCCTGCCAGGGAGGAGGCTGGGGTTACACAAGAAGCTGGGAGGGGACACAGCCAGGACAGCTGACCCCAACTCACCAAAGGGATATTCCCTACCATATAACGTCATACTCAGTATATAAAGCTGGGGAGAGCTGGCCAGGATGAGGTGTCCACTGCTCGGGGGACTGGCTGGGCATCATCAGTTGGTAGGTGGTGAGTAATCGCATTGTGATCACTTGTTTTCTGTATTTTATCATTTTCCTTTCCTTTCTGTCCTTTTAAACTGTCTTTATCTCAACCCATGAGTTTTACCTTTTTTCTGATTCTCTCTCCCATCCCACTGGGTGGGCAGTGAGCAAACAGCTGTGTGGTGTCCAGGTGCCTGCTGGGCTAAACCACAACACTTGATCAGACCACGGGCTGCTCAAAGTCTTCCCTTAAATTCTGAGATCTTTGTTAGTATATGCACATTCTGAGAGTTTTCCCTGATAAGGCACTACAAGGCCTCCACTGACTCTTCATATGGCCAAATTGTTGAGTTAGTGGAGAAAACCCGCTCTGCAGACACTACACTGAACTGGGTTGTCTGCAGCTGACTTGAAACTATCTTGTACAGCAGTCTCTGCAGGAGTCAAAGTACTTCACTCATACATGCTTTGCTTTATGGTAAAGTCACACCTTTTAATTATGCACTCCATATACAGCAACTATGCAGAATTAGCAGGAATGTTGCCATAGTCATAACACTCTAAGTATATAGGCTTTAATAAGGCAAAGTGTTGGGGCAGAGGTTATAACTTCATTAGGTTAACAGACATCATGCAGGGGAAAAAAACAGCTTTTAGGCACAAAAACTTTTCTGAAACAGAATCAATAATCTTCTAAACTAAAGATAAACTGTAAACTATGGGGCTGAATTTACCAGTTGTGCTACCTGCCAGAAAAGCCAGTTGACATTTGGGAGAACATTAGCAGGGGGAATTGCATAATACCAGTGTTAGCTGAGTTACAAACTGTAAATAACAAGATCTCCAACAAACCAATGTGTTTAGTGGGCAGCTCTTCTGAATAGGAAATTACCACAGTGTGAGAAGGAAATTCTGATGCTTTCATTGATTTCTGGCACAAGCTCAAGGAACAAAACTACCGCATCCTTCTGCAGTTTGGAACCATATTTACACAAGCCTGATATATAGACATTATTATTCTCCCTCTTTTATCCAATAGCTGAAAGTGCACACCCATGAGAACAGAGACATAGGGACCAAATTCTCATGCAATGAGCCTTGGGTACCTGTGTGTTCAGCACAGTTAGGATGTACACAGTCCTGGCTGTACCTAAAACACACTTTTGCTGAAGCATCACAATCGAGGGTTTCAAAACCAACAAGCAGCTGAATGTGCTTTCTAAAGGTGCAAGTTCTGGGCCTAGGCAATTATGGATTTCTTGTTATCATTGCACTAGGGTATTCTCTTTCCCTCTTAACATTTAAGCACAGATATTGGAGATTCTTAAACCACTGTGATAAAAACCATCCTGAAATTTCATCCCATGGGCTGTCTTTCAATATAACTTCATGCTGAAATGAACTCTTCACAATTCCAAGGTTACAAAACCTAGTTACTGAAGGCCAGGCATCAATTTTTTTTCCCCTCGTAAAGAAAGAAAAATCCACTTCAGATGAGCTAGAACAAGGCAGTTATTCAGAGTTTCAGAAATTTCTTTCTAGGATATCATACGCAGCACTAGCTTCTTACAAGGTAACAGAAATGAGAGTTAAGAGACAGCAGAAGATCAGCACATTTGATTTTAGAGCACACAAACATAAAAACTGAACTATGGTTAATCAATACTGCTGGTATTTCTTTTTAGCTATTTTCTTTCACACACAAATATTTTGAAGCTATACCTAAGCATACCTAAACAATATGTTACTGTTTGTTTGGGGCTGTTGGAGACAGTTATGCTTGTTTTTCCAAAGAACCTGGAGATCTTCCATATTCGACTCATCTCTAATTTTCTGTTTTTGTAGGTCTGTGGAGACATCACCAGAGGGAAATAATAATGAAAATTAGAAATTGAGCAGACTCTGTTAAAAACAAAATTAAAGACCTCTGAGAAATTACAGACTTCAAATCTGATTCTTTAAAACCGACAGCCTGGTAAAACTCAAAGATAAACACATTATGCTCAACTTCTGGGTATCTGCCTTACAGTGACAAGAAAACATCCTTATTTCAAGAAAATGCACTTCAGGAAAAAGGAATAAGAAACTGAATTTAAGGATGGATGGAATTGAAACAATTTCAAAGGCTTTGACATCAAACAGTTTATTATCATCTGCTTTCTAATTGCATCTGTCTAGATTTCTAATCTAGCAGAAATAGTGAGATTCTGAACTTCTAATGGGAACAGTCAGGCCTTAATGAGAAATGCACGTGTGAAAGTTAAGCTCTTGTCTTCAAGGAAAGAACAGGCGAGGGAGGAAAATGTAGGGGTAGAAAAAAAGATAGTGATCTTGCGAGGCGATTGAAAGAAATTCTCCTACAAAGTGTGTGCTTTCCAAGTGCAAAACCACAAAGGAAACAACTTCTGCTATGAATCAGTTCATAAAAAAGGGAGATCTGCTCCTAAACAACTTTCAGTCCAAGTATAAGAAAAAGCAAATGAAAAAGGCAAAGACAAAAACTGGTTGGTGATAAGAAGCACACTTCTGCATTTAACACTGTCAAAATTATTTTAATTGGGACAGTAAAAATATGTAGTTTTACAGTAGTATCTGAAAGGAGTTAATGAGGTATTTTGGCATGTTAATATTCCAAGAGTCTGAGGAAACTTGGCAAAAGGAAAAACATGCATGTGAGAGTTTTAAAAAGGAATGAAGGCTAATACCTTGGGCTAACTGGAAATGAGGGTTGATATTTCAAAAACATCTAAGAGTACATGTGGCTACACTGGAAAGAAGTAGGGTATTTGGGATGAAGTACTTCCACAGAGAGAGGCTGATAGGGACTAGGTGGAACGAGCCAGGAGAAAGATCTCTATAGCTGAAAGTGGCACTGAAAGTGAATAGAAGGGAAGCATTTAGTATTTGTCACATCCAAGGGATGGATGCAGTAGACAGATTTCAGTTAGAACACATGGAAAGAAAAGATACAGCAGTGGAGATGCCTTGTGTGTAGGGCCTGGATATTGCAAGCCAGAGAAGATAAAGGATCATATGCATAATACAGCCTAAATGGCAAAAAGAAGGCAGTGTTTTCTTAACAACTGAAAGAGAAAAATCATAAAAATTAAAATCTGAGGGTAAAGAATAAGAACTCTGGTTGGTTATACTGAATGCAAACTGATTGATTGCATTTGGACAGATGGAGTCAAACACATAAAAGAGGGGGTCTGCCAACAACTCAGGTAAGAACACTGAATTTCACTGAATTTTTTTTAGAGTTGGAAGGGACCATATAGATCATCTAGTCCAACTCCCCTGCTGAAGCAGGATTGCTTAGAGAATGCTACTCAGGACTGCATCCAGGCGGGTCTTGAAAATCTCCAAAGAAGGGGACTCCACAACCTCCCTGGGCAGCCTGTTCCAGGGCTCTGTCACCCTCACCATGAAGAAATTCTTCCTCATATTCGAGTGGAACCTCCTATGTTCCAACTTGTGCCCGTTGCCCCTTGTCCTGTCACTGGGAACCACTGAAAAGAGTCTGGCTCCCTCCTCCTTCAACCCACCCTTGAGATACTTATAGGCGTTAATAAGGTCCCCCCTCAGCCTTCTCTTCTCCAGACTAAAGAGTCCCAGTTCTCTCAGCCAGTAGCTGACCTTGTGCTTTGAGATGAATCTACCAGAAATTACATGTAAAAGGAGGAAAGCAGTCAGAAAACCAGTCATATCTGCATGAATGAAGCTTTGTAAGTAGTTCGTCTCTTTATAGATTTTGGTGAAAACAAGATGTAAGAGCTGATTTCACTGTCTCCAAACAACAATGGTAATGGGCACATTGGATGAGCTTAGTGAAAAGAGAAGATGAATTTTGGGTACTCATATGGGCCATGAGGTTTTACTCATTGCTCTATGGGTAGCAAAAAAAAAATCAGAGAGCTTCAGAAGAATGATAAGAGAGGGAAAGTCAGGGGCACAAGAGAGATCTGGAGATGAATTAAGTGGAGGTCACTGGCATATGGGTGAGGATAAGATCAGACACAGTGTATGCAAGAAACTTCTACATCCAGTGCCAAGAGATAAAAAGGCAGAGTTGTGAAGGGGGAAGGGAGGGTAAACCAAGGGCTGGGGTAAGTCAGACCATTTATAGTCAGTTTTCTCAGAAAGAGCACGTGAAAAAAGAGAAATGGAAAAAGGGTATGATTAGCATTCAAAGGCGATGAGAAAGAATTGTCTGATCTGCTTGAAAGAAGTGAGCTGCAAGACAAAGACAGAGGACTACATTATTTTCTACAATAAAGGTTGGTGGGTTCTATCTGGTAAGTCAGCCTTTGTTTCAATTCTCTGGTGGTAGTTTTTAATCTCAAATAATTATCATTGCTTTGCAGTATTCTCTGCATGTCCCCTGTCTGAAAAGATGTAACAGTGAATAGGAGAAAATTTTAAAGGATTCATCTACTGAAATAGTCATAATTTAGACAGGAAGTTTTAATTTCTGCTTTTCTTCTATCTGTATTTTATTTAGTCTTACACAAGCTATTTATTATATATTAAACATATCTTTAAGTTAAATATGCATCGTATTAAGATGTCACACTATTACGTAGTTAATGCATAAACATTATGTTTACCACTTGACTATACCTCCTGCCCAGCTCAGAGCAATTCACAGATTACCCTATTTTTTAAAAAATAATATCTTTTTAAGAGAAAAATAAAGCAAGGAAGGGATTGAATACTGTGCAATACTCACCATATAACATCAAGATATGTTCAAGCAATTAGCAGTAACAGCTAAAATACACTAAAAACAGCTACCCTAAGATAGGCTCAGCCATTCTAGTAAATATACTAGACCACCTTCCTCCCTTTCTCAGGTGAGGTTGTCTCCAAGTCCCAAGCTGACTAATGCACTTCAAGTTCTTTATTCCCACCTGTTTATCAAACTGCACAACTGGAATTGCACAGAGAAAGTATAGTTTCTGTCAGAAGGTTCTAAACCTCTAAAATGATGCCACATCAAATTCTTTTGGAGAACTCTTATTGGCCCAGACACCTGGCACCCTCTCCTCATACACCTACACAGAAATGCCAACTTTGTCTCAACCACGAAAGCTATTTCCAATATTGTAGGTCGTACCATACCATAACTAGGGACTCCCTACAACAACCATCAAAAGAAGGCCAGGCCAAAGTTGCCCATGTGCACCAGTCCTCCAGGCGGCCCCAGCCAAGGTTGCTGAAGAACGGTTACCCGGCTAACTCTGAGCCTTTTACAGCTGCACTGCAGGCCTGTGCTCTGAAACAAACGTGCAAAATCTACCTCATTCTAGGAAAACAAGCAAGAGGAGTAATATGGTGAATTATAGCAGAATAGTCCACAGAGGCAAAGAGTCTTTCTGAGTATTCTGCTGAACAAGAAAATAGGAGCTAGCAAGTGGACCATTTTGCTAATAGTTTAAATAAAACCTTTTTTCAGGGAGGATATCTACAGGTATAGAGTTCTTTCAATCTTTATTTAGCTGTTCCAATCCTGAACATATACCAAACTGTTTGGTTTTCTAAGGGAAATACAACCACTTTGACCAACCAACTGGAAAAGATTATTTTAAGAGTCTGCTTATCCTATTAGAAGAGAATTGTGTTACAGTGCATATAACATTGATTTCATGCACATTATCACAAGTTTGTATAACAAGCAGTTCTTCAACCATTTCTACTTTATATTAACTTATTTTACCCAATTACATCTATGGATCCTTTGGAAGTTTTGATTTCTCATTAAGATTAATTTTCTAATTTGAGCAAAATATAAGTCTTTTGTATTACAGTAGAATTTTTTATTTTATTTATGTTTTCCTCCACAATAATACAGCCCACATAGCAAATTCAATTATTTTACAGTTTATTAAACTGCATTTTAAACTCTATTTGTCAAAATTACTCTGCTGTTACATTACCTTCCTCTTTACTAAAGCTAAGCAAAAATAGTGCCTGAATATTAGTTGATATCAAAAGTCTAAACACCAATAAATCACAGTGTAAAAGCATGGAAATACCTCTGAAAAATACATCTGCAATTCTGTATCCTTTGGCATCAGTTACAGAAAACAGTGGAATAAAGTCCTGTTAGTGTGTTCTTTGTGAAACCTATGAGACTAAGCTGACAAGCAAGTGAAGAATCTAGAAAAACATTATCAGCTTGATCTTTTTTTTTTCTTTGTAAAAAGAGTAGCTAAATTTATTTCATTCTTTTCTTTGAAACAGTAAACTCAAAACCCACACTAAATGAAATATCCTGTAAACATTTCAGAGTGGGGATTTTGGCGTGAGGCTTGTTGGGGGGGGGTTTATTTGTTTGGTTTCGGTTTTGTGGTTGGTTGGTTTTGGGTTTGGTTTTTTTTGTTGTTGTTTTTGGGTGTTTGGTTTTTTTTTTTTTACTTAGGACAATTTCAATGACATCAATAAAATTATGGAGGTTTTTTTATACAGGTAGGACTAAGAAAACAGATTATCACAGGCTGGAAGGGGCCTTAGGAGGTCTCTAGTGGTATCAGTAGCGTGGGATTTCATCTTAAATGCCTATGAGATGAAGAAGAGAAATTCCATCAAAACCAGAATACAGTATTTGTCCACTTAAAGCCTCTTAAAGTATAATCAAGTTGCTGTAATTAGGGCTAATAACAATTTAATTGGTTACAACTCAATCTCATCTTCCTATATGAGAGGACATGAAAATATGGATGACACAAAGCAAGTAGAAAATATCAGTAGTGATGCTGGAAAAACAAGCATCTCAAGACAGAACTGGATAGAGTATTTTTATGTTCTCTATAGAAAATCATGTAGCCTTTCACATAGGGAGAAAAGTAGCCTGGGGTGGGGCAGATCTAGGAGTTTCACTTCATAAATCATTCAGGACTTGAATGCAGACCTTTAAAGATCCCTTCCAACCCAATCCATTCTGCGATCCTATGAAAACCAAATTAGTTAAATTCAAAGCAATTGCAAAAATCCCACACAAGTGTTATAGAGTGCAGCGTTACTCACTAGATCAAAAGTGGTATTTAGAACAGTCCTGAGGAGGAAAGGGTCATCTTACACTTTCATGGAAAATACACACTGGTCCCTCCTGCAGTGGAGTGATACGAGGGTTTTGTGCATATTTGTGTATTTCGGGGACGTGGCTCTTGTTCAACTAAACTTAGTGCCTCCTTCCTGTGAGCTATTTGTTATAAATTAAAAAGCAATTCCTAGAGGCAGTCTCACAATTTCACTTTGTCCCAAACTTAAAAATCTTTATACAATTTATATTAAGGACTGAACACTGATATTGCTTATTTATAGTCCCTGATGGCTGTTTGATCAGTGATTTTCTCCACCTAGGAGATCAAACTAATGCAACCTTGCTGATATATAGGGCATGGTGTGCAATTGCCAAGAAATGCATTACCATGAACAGCTTTTCAAATTATTACCACTGGTGATTTTAAGTCTTATTGGAACTCCTGCTTCTGAAATGTTCCTGTAGATGAGAAAAGGAAAACTCTGCTTTGTGCCAATCATCTTGGATTCTCTCTCTTCCAGTTTTCAACTTGTAGGATTAATATTTCAGACACAGATTTTCTCCAATGAGATTCACTTGATTTACGCTACTTAAACATCTTTCAGGTATGTGTAACTATCAGAACAAGTGCAAAATCAGAATTTAAATTTTGCAATAGTAAGAAGTTCTGGAAGAAAAAAAAATTATTTGGTGTTACTGTTGAGGGCTAAAGGATATCAGAATCAACCCACATTACCTCTGATCCTGCTTTTATATACAAACCCATTAATTTTTCAGTGCTTGTCTGTATGAACAGAATTTAAAAGAAATGTTTCACTGTCGCACAAAAAAAAGCTGATAAGTATCAATTTGAACATAAAGAAAATGAACATTTTATATGCTGAAGGAGGTAAAAGCAATGAGAGTGCTACAGATGAAGGAATTCAGAAATTTTGTTTATGCATTATTTACTGCAACACCCCAAAAATAGGAAAAAAGGTTTTGTTTCCTTGTAGATATTTTGTACCTCTTTATTTTGTTATTCTGTATCTTCGTTTTGTACACAAATTATTTTCCAGCCATGACAGCATGAATGGGAAAACACTAATAAAAACAATTTCATCAGAAAAACCCCTGTTCAACAGTACTGACTCTTGAAACATTTAAAACCACTAAAAATACTACTTTCTTTTCAAGAAGTAGAGGTAGTCAGAACAGAGTCTATGGATACTACATACTTTCCCTTTTTCTGTTCTTTTTCTTTCTGTAATGTTTCATAGTTTTAACTTTGCTCGAGACTTGTATCTTTTTTCTCTTTTTGAAAACTCTCCAATATGGTTGTACTTACACCATGATGAAAGCAAAATTTGACATATCTATTTAAAGGGGTGTAAAAATAAACAAATAAAGTTTTCACTAGAAAGAAAACTCAAATCACAGTTGAACCTCTTGCATTTGATGGGAAGGGGTTAGTGTTTTTAACTAATTTGGAAAGATTCTTGCATCTGCGTTTTTCAGGTTCTTTCAGTACAAACCAAGCATTCTCAGCTGTGCAAATCCCAAAACATTTCCTGAAAAAACAAGGTTTCCTAACTGGTTCTGACAAGGCCAAATATCCTAAGGACCCATAGTTAGACACAGATGTGCAGTGAAATGAAGCTTCCCTTCATTAATCATCTTATTTTGTGTATCTCCATTAGGTTACAGGCTATGCAAATAACTTTCTAACAACGAATGTAATAGGACACCTAATTCATATAAAAAAAACCCGAGGGGCTAAGTAGATGATGCAATTTGAAAGGCATATGACTGAGAATACAGTGATCTTCAGAAGACTCCTTGTCCCATTTAATCATGTATAACCGTACTCTGGGAAAAAACTTTGAAGTGTCTGTTCTGCTGGTGGAGGGAAAAGCTATTTTGTTTCATCGTTTATTTATACTTTTAGATGGGGAGCTAGAGTTATTTTTCTGTAAGCATCTGTAGAGGAAACAAACTTGATAACATAACTGTTCTTGCCATCTGTACGTACTTTACACATTGTCATATAGAGTCACTTTGATAGGAAAACAAACACAAAATTGCTGTGTTCTGCGTGTTATGTAAAATGTTCTGCTTCTCAGTACAGTTCAGTAATGCCCTCATCTACACTGAAGGAAAGATGTTAATCTAACTTTGACAGAAGTGTTTGCAAGAGGTAGGAAGGATTATCTGTGAAGCTTAATAGTAGCAGCAGTTTAGGACATATTTAGGCCTTCTCACTTGCACGAGGCAAACTTTAGGAGTGCAGTGAGCCATCTGCTTCTGCACAGAATGGTCTTTAAAAAGCAAACTTCCTGTCAAACTGCTTGACTCATCCTCGAAGCTTTTTTGATAGGAACAGTTTACACCACCTGAGGGTGTTGTCTTTTATGGCTGTCAGAGAAGAACATTCACTGTTTTCTCCCAGGCTCCTGTGCAACCACATAGGCAGCATGATCCTTGTTACCTTTTGCTACCTCTGCCAGAAATCTGCATCTTTCCACTACAAGCAGTCTTGATTCTGACCCTGCAAAAGAGATCAAAATCATAAACTCAAGTACACATTTGAGTCTCATTGGTTAAGTCTATGTTACCAGAATCTGGAACAGCCTAGGTGCACTCCGTGGCCGAATCCTTTCTATAACAGTGAAAGCTCGACGGCACAAGACTTTTATTGCTCTTTCCCTCCACACTCACAAGCAGGCACTGACATCACACTAAGGTCTCCTCAGAGAGAAAACTCAGGCTGGGCAGCAGTCCACAGTCATTTCCAGTAGGGTTTCAGCCTGAACAAACAGAATAAAGCACTCCAGTGCAGACCCACAAGCCCTGCAGTTCAAGTATAACAACAGTGCATCCCAGAATGCCTGTACTGTGTCACTGCTGCTGGGATACAGAATTCCTACGGGGAAAAAAAAAAAAAACCAACCAAAAAAAACCCACCAGCAACAACAACAAAACGCCTAAAGTTTTACAGGAATCTTTAACAAAACGTTGTGGGTTTTTTTGTGAAAATGTAAACATGTTATGCCAAACAAAGGGTATGTCTTATCACTTCCTGCTATGACTGTACAACTATCTCTCAAGTCAGATTAAGCTTTATAACGCAATAGTTAAATGGTATAATTGTCTGATAACAGCCTGGTAATTTTCTGGACTAGAAGTAAAATGCCAAAAAAAAAAAACTTTCACAGCATCATAATATAGACATTAGAGGAAAAATTATATAACTGAGATTGTTCTTCCTCAACAACACAGTTTTTGTCATTTCTTTCTGTCTTGAGGTTAAGTAAGCAAGCATGACAGATATTGTATATGGCACTTAAAATGAACAGCCTGTGCATGACATGTATGCTGAAGAAAAAATAAATTATAAATACATTTGAATAATAAGGAGGAGTCACTTCCACCCCACACCCCCTTCACTCCATAAAAAACTGTCCCCTTTAATAACATACATTCCTAATGGTTAATTGAACACACGTTCCAGCAGCTTGCTTAAAAAAAAAGTATCTTAGTAAGTATTTCAAGATGATAAAGAAGATATAATAAGAAATCCTATGATGTGAAAATGCAATCATGCAGTCCTTTCAAATGATACAAGGAACAATTTCTAAAAGAGACATTTGGAAGCTTTGGTTCATCCAGGAAAATTGCTGGTGTCGGTATTAGCATCATTTTAAGCCAAGAGTATTCCCAACTGTGGCATTGCCCTGAGAACAGCACTGCTTTGGTTATGGCTAAATATTGGGGGGGGGGGGGGGGGGGAGCGGGGGGAGGAGAAGGGTGCAGGAGAGAAATGTAAAAGCCTTTGAAAGGGATGTGATGGAAAACAGTTCTGTCAGGATTGCACACAGTGGTTGCAAAACAGAAGTTGCCGCCCGTGCTTAATACAGAAATTTGGGAGGTTTTATATAATAAACTTCCTTGTGGTCCTATGTACACTAGCCAGCCTCCTTTCCTCTGCTGCAGAGGTCATCAAAAGGTGTCAAGGCAACAGTAGACATGAGAATTTGGGACCTCTTTACAGAGTTAACGAAGTTGCTTGTTTGAAATACCAGCCATGCTCACGAGGTTTCTCTTTTCCCCCAGGTGTGCAGAGAGAGAGGAAACAAGTTGCTTGCAGAGATAGCCAGGCTCAGGCCCAACAGAGGGAGCACAGGGATGTGGTTTAGGCTAAGGAAGGTCAAATCAAAGACTAAGCAGCCTGCTCATACAGGGACAGAGAGGGCTCACAGCACCTGGCCGCTCAGCGGAAACTTCACCTCACCTATATTGAATAGCTGAAAGAGTATGTAAAAGCTGACAGTTAGGTAATTAGAAAACGGCCCTTGTACCATGTATATTGGTACAGAGCAGAGCGCTTCTGCCTTTGTGAATGGAAAAGGAAAGTGAAACTATTATTGACCATTTGGTTTTAAAATATCAGCAAAATATTCCATAAAGGAGCAAGGAATACACGCAAGGACATGCAAAATTAAGTAATCCAACAATTTGGCCTTGCAGCATGTGTTAGAAACTGTTGGGTTTGTAGTCAGCCAGAAAAAATGTCAAATTTTGCAACAGAATCATGGCATTTGTACAAACTGGAAGCATAGCCTCACAAGGTGAAATGTTTGTGGGGAAAATGCTGCACGGACACACCCAGGAAAGATGGGGAAATGGACAGTTCCAGCTTCTAGAACACAAAGCCTGTACTCTAAGACTTATGCTAGATAGCACAAATTCATAGATTTTGGGGTTTGAAAATATAGAATCCACAGATAACATTCTACAATTTTAATCTGCAAGGCAATAAAGTGAAGTATCAGCATTTCTGTGCGAGCAGGAGAGATAAAACTTCAAACAGAATCTGTTTAAGAGCAGAATTACCAGACTACTTAAAATCTCAAGCTACCTAAAAACAGAGGTGATACCTTCTTTACTTGGGAATTTTTACACTGAAAGTGACTCGCATCCTAACAGTACATGACAGGCCCCTGTGCACTAAAATAAAAAACTCAGAAGTACCAGAAAATGTATTATATACAGACTGGGGCAAAAAATAAAAGATAATTCACTTTTGGACACTGCAACTCACCCCAATGTAAGCACCAAGAAAAAGCATCACAATGTTTTTAGAGTTTGCTATCAATCCAACACCATACAAGGATCAGCATCCTCTAGCTACAGAGAATAACAGAAAAGAAATACTTCACCTTTAATAGGGAGATCATTTTCAATGCAGTAAACTACTGCGGTGATAGTCGTTTCTTGCTTGCATCTACCACAGGAGCTGAGGGACAGGTACTCTATTGCATATTGTAATCAGGGGACAAGACTTACGAGGAAAAAATACCCTTGTACTTCAATCTCTAGCCTGTCTGTCATGTCTGAGATAACTCATGTTTTGATGCACTTAGGTGATTTAATGCAAAACACCTTGAGAAATACATATGGCTTGGGAGGTTGAATGTGTGTAAGGAAGAATAAATGAGTTCTTCAAAAGTTCAGTTGAAATGAAACTGTCACAAATGACGCACCTCTTATCTATTAAACATGTCACTATTAATGTCAAAACAACTCAAAGATACACTCAAACACAGTGCAAATGTAACATCCTTTAAATGAAAATTCATGCTTTGATGAATTTAATACATTTATCATACAGAAGCGTGTTATATATGTAAATGCATTTTTGCTTGGAAAATTAACCTACTGCACTTTTTTTAGTATGAGTTATGGATAATATCTTCCTGTCATAGAACTTATTACTGAATGCCAGACAGCT
The DNA here is from genome assembly GCF_964106895.1 of Numenius arquata. NCBI lineage: Eukaryota > Metazoa > Chordata > Aves > Charadriiformes > Scolopacidae > Numenius > Numenius arquata. Next base: position 16,422,161 of record NC_133584.1, read on the forward strand.
TTGCTTCTGGATATCTTCCCCCACCAGAAGAGAACTCAAACCACATTCATACTCCAAATGAGACATTAGTTGTATTGTTTCTCAAAAATAATTTAAACCTTGCATTAAAAAAAGACACGTTCACCAAAGTACTCTTAAAGCCTATATGTGCAGTTTTAGTTTAAAAGAAAGGGTATAAGAGATAATTAGTGACAACAGGAATGTTTACAAAGAACATCCTCAGTTATAGCTACAAATACATCTTGGGGTGACAGCACTAGTTCCACTGAACGCTCTTTGCTCATGACGCATCTTAACCACCAAAGCAGCGACAGATTTCTGTTTTGGCAAGAGCTGCCCTGAGGAGTACAGTGTTAAGATGATGTTGAAGTAGCTGTAAAAGCAGGGTTAACACAGTTATGCCTTCTGCTGTGATGTTTATGATAGATGGAACAAGAGGAAATACAAATAGCCTCCTGGAATCAATCTGAAGTACTGCTGTAGCTGCGTTCCTTGTGAAGCATAGGAATGAGAGCACCACTGGTAGTATTGAAGAGTTTGTGCATGGGGAAATCATATATAAAACTTTAAAACAGCAAAGCCTTAACCCTCATGGTAAAGGAGAACTATGAACCCACAAGACTGCAATAAAACAGGTAGGTATTTAATTCTTCTGTGTATAAATAAATAAATAAAAGACCCTGTGTATTTCTGAAAGTACTAATTATTTTACCAGGTTGAATCAGCTCAGATGTATCACTGTCATTAACCTCATTGTTAATTGTCTTTTCAATAAATTATCACTGGGTGTTCCTTACAGCACTTTTAGTGTAACATAAAAGAAAATGATCTATCAACTTTAAAGGCTTATGAATCCGGACCTTAACACACAGATGAGTGAAGCAGCCCTCAGGGGTTACAGCTAGCAGTTGAGTAAAATGTAATGGAATCAAAGACGTTTTTATTGCAACACAGAGAGAAGCACAGTCTGCAGTCACCTAATGGCTATGGTCATCACCATCAGGTGACACCTGACTCGCACCCTGAGCTGCACAGGGAGGAGCGGGCTGTGGACCACAGCAGAATTTGAGTTTTTAATGGCAATAGACATATTGCACAAATACCAGATTCCTGGTATACCTGTGTCCTAACCATCTCACCCATCTGCAACCTGCATCTGCTGCTAAACAGCACCTCTTGCACCAAGCCCTATCTCCTTGAAAGCATCCTTACTGGCTCCCCAAAAGTTTTGGTCACCAGCAACATAGAAAAGTCCTGCAAACAAGACTTTGACATCTCCATGAAAGCAGCTGGACATAAGGAGAATTGATGCTCACAGAAGACAACCATTCTCCTAAATCCCATGGGACCTCATGCTCTTCAGCCTTTCAACAGTCTGCAGGCTCTGCCAGGGTGGGAAGAGGCTGTAACAGATAGGTTCTTATAACCCTATCTGCTAAAATACCCAATAATGCCCAATATCATATTCTCTTTATTCTCTTTATCACATGGTCTGTTTTGGAAGCTGCTACTCAAAGCAGATTTAGATACTTGCTGATGATGGCAGGCAACTGGAGGGAGGAGGGGGAAACTCAAAATTTGCCCTGCTGTTACTAATGTATTTGCTTAGAGGTTTTGTGACAATATGATTGTTGAAATCTTGCTCATATCACTGTTTTCTGGTAAATGCAGCTATGCTAGACATCCTATAGCTAAAATTATAATTTAAAAAAAGTCCACATCCATTGCATAAGTCCACTTAGCCACAGGAAATTTAATTAAAAAAAAAAGAGTAAGAATGACCTTACTTGGGTCCATGGTGGAGGAAATAAATATTTTAAGAGAGGATCAAAAACGATTCATATTTTAATTAGTCTCCTTAATTCTGTCTAATGATAAACTGGTTTTTGAATGATTGGATGATTCTGCTCTCCTATTCCCTATATGCTAAGATCTCCTTTCTAATGTATTCACTTTTCTTTCCAGTTCTATTTTGGGGCTATACATCTATCCAGCTTGATAGGCTATATCTTTTCTGTTTTACCTTTTATCCAAAAAGATTTGGAAAATAAAAGCCAAGAATTATTTTAAGTGTACAGATCTGCTGAATTCTGAGATTTTGAAGACTATAAGTACAAAGCAAGAAAAAAAACCCTTAACTTTTAAAGTAGACATTAAGTCCCCCCCTTAACCTAAAATTGTTTTCCAAATCTGGAACTCTTACTGCAAACTGTGCAGTAAAATCTCCTGCCCATCAAAATGGGCAGAGAATTTGTTTCGCCATACTCAGTACAAAATGTTCACTGGATCAGAGTGGCAGAGATGGGATTTGGGCTCTGACCTCGACGTTTTCCAAATAAAGTAGCCTTGGGTGTGCCACATGGTTTTCACCAGGGACATGCATCAAGGAAATGCAGTCTTTTGGAAGAAATAGAGATGCAAGTTTCCAGCTGTAATTAAATAGCCCATGGAACTTCTAATGAAACTGTACTCATTAGTGATGCAGCCAACCGAGGCAATTAAACTCTCTCACTATTCTGGTAGCTATAAGACTGATTATGGTGTACTGTTTTCTTCCCTTTTCTGTAATTTTGCTTTTAATAATTATAGCAGCTGCAGTAACCCAACCCAGAAGAAACAGGGTTTTGTTGTTAGCTAATCAATTCTAGTTCACATTTCATAGAGCTTTTAATTATGCAAGATATTTTAATTCTTCACAAGGACACAACACTAAAAAAGAAAAGATAAGAAATAAATTATTTCTGCAACATAAAACTGACAGAGTCTAGGTGGCAAAAAGGGATAGCAATAAAAATGAACAATATTTTGAAACTGGTTTTTAGAAAGATAATTTTTGATCCTGCAATAAATGAAAACAGGAAAAGAATGTCTAACACTGATTTAATTTCTTTTTGGCAGTAGCCTAAAAAAAAGTCTGCTTATTTTCTTTTATAAAGAATAAAGGCGTAATGGTGCATGCTAAACAGAAAAAAACCCAAAACCAATCCAATACCTTTGTTAAGGTAAAACCATTACTATTATTTGTAATATGACAGTGCACAGAAGCCTGTAATGAAGTCCCGTCAGGTTCAGTCCTAGCAGATAGTAACAGCCTTTGTCAAGAGTTTATAATCTGAGGACAGAGGGTATTCATTGTCATCACTTTACAAAATAACAGTCGACAATCAAAGATATTAAAGCTAACATTCTCAAAGATAAGTAGGCACTTAATTGCCCTTGAATAAATTAAAATTGTTAGTTTAAGACTACATATGGTACATCTCTGACATGACTTGTCAAGCCTAAAGAGGAAGAGAATTAAGACCTTCTCACTGCATGTTTCTCTTTTCCATCTATCACTCCAGAGCTAGAACAATTCAGAGATAGAAATACTGAGACTGTTTTGCACAAAGAATCTTTAAAACATAATATTTTTACAAAAGAATCTTTTATAAAATGTGTGCTGATATTATTTCTTTGGACTTTGCCATATTCAGCCATTTTAGGCTGAAAAACTACAAAAAAAAAAAAAACCAGAGTATGAAACTTCAAGAAAATATTAGTTTGTTGTTAACAGCATAACTTCTTATCAAATAGCAAGATATATGAGGACTGCATTTTAAGAGATACAAGGAAGAGGTACCCTATGTTAAGAGTGTGACAATTGAGTTTGCCAAGTTAAAATTATGTTTGTTATCATGACATTTTCATGCATCTGTTTACACAATGCATTGGGATTTAATATACCCTGTGCAAGATAGAATTGTATTTTAAATTCAGATGAAAAGGAGAATGAGGATAATATGGTACTGAGAAAAAAAAAAATTAAAATACCCAGAGATACATATGTAGTATTGTTTGTTCCCTTCTTGAGGCTTCTGTGTACACAGATGCACAGATAGCTGGATGCCTCATTACATATCTTGTCATCAAACTGAAGATGTTCACAGCAATTAGATAAGCAAGGCACCAGATATGGCAGGAAACAAAAGCTCAGGAGCTGAGTCTTGCATTCACATGATTAAGCAACCTGGAACATTCAAAGGCTTATGCAAAGCACAAGTTACTATCTTTAAGAGAAACAGTATCCTTTTGATATGCTTTTGCTCTCTACTGTCAAATGAAAAGATTATTTGAGGACTCATCAGACCATCCTGCCTTTACCCCATTCATACAGAGAATGAGATAAAGACAAAAAAGATGGAGACCAAAATTTGACAGGTTTTGCAAGATATGAAATTAATTATTTAAATGATATTTCTGTTATTATTTACCCAGCTGGCAGGGGATCTTAGTGAATTTGTTCACCTGCGAGGTCACTGAAGCACCCCTGGAGATGCAAGGTCACACCTGAGGCAACAAAACACGAGCATTTTCTGAATCAGAGAGGGGGAAAAAACAGGCCTTGTTCGACTGGAGATGCATATCTGTGGTATATCACCAGCATGCAGAGGTGCCCACTGTAGTGCTGCACCAGAGGATGGCAGTATGGCTATGCCAGTGCTGATGGCCAGGATTAATTACTGCTCCTCCAGCACTGCAGCTGCACCACAGCCTCCATCCAAACTGGTCCCTCCTCCCTCTCTTGTACCATTCTTGAGGACTGATCCCCAGCAGTGGCAAATCTGAAAATCCCTAGACTGTGACAGTGGACTACCATTGAAGGTCTTTCCTTGGCTGCAAAATGGGATATTATCACTCTCCCCTATAGCACTCGGCCATGCTGATACCCACTCTAATAGGACAATGGATGAGAAGGTGGTATTTACAAACACTGGGACAAGTTAAAACTATGTGGGCCTCCTTAACTACCATAACAATATCTTCTCTCTTGGCATTAACAAATACGTTTTTAGTGGTTTTTTTTCTGCCAATGTATTAATGTTCTTTGTTAGTTAAACATAAGTTTAGTGCTTACTTTACATCTCTGAAAATAACAGCAGTATTTGGAGATTTTTTTAAAAATAAAATTCTTCTTTAAGAGGAGAAGGATCTTTTGCTATAAAAAGGGAAAAAACAATCTTCAGTAATCTTACCACACTTCTGCAATATTAATTTTTGTTCTAAAATTTAAAATTATAATGTATTATTCAATATTTTCATCGTTAGAACTGCACAGAGCAGAGAGGTTTCCTGAAACCAACAAAGAGGCTCCATTTCAAGTGTTTTGCTGAACATGTTGGTTATAGCTTTGTGTAAATTAATCAACAGGACAGATATGCTTTTTAGGTTTGGCCACATGTGCATTTTTGATTGAATTACTTTTTAGAGGTAACAACAGAAAGCATATCATGTGAGATATAAGGCCTTTTTGAATAGTTAATACATATCAGAACTGAAGTGTTTGGTAATTGAGATACAGACATGCAAGTTAATTCACACAAAACCACTTGCATTTTAAATACTTTTCTTTTTTCAAAGGGTCCTCACAATATGTGAATATTTCATAAGTGAAGAGTGTGAATACTGAGCATTTAAAGCAGCAAGCATGGTACTATAATTTTCCTGAATCTGAACTGAATGTACAGGGATGATTCAAACAATCAGCCCTGCTATTGTGCAGTAGATTAATTCCTCTGAAACGCCTGGTACCTACAAAACACCACACAGACCTTATGAAAAATACATCAACCTGCCACCTCTGAATTTATACTTTATAGTCTAAATAATGCGCAGAATAGGGCTCAAATAGTAATCCCCAAGAAAATACACAGCTGTGCACTTGTCTAAATAAAATAGGCCTGGAATGCCTTGGGGTAATTAAAAACCAGTGGGTTACCAGTGAATACATACAATAAGCAGGAAAATCCAGATCACGAACTGCACTCTTAACAAAGACTCAACAAAATGGCAATGGCATCTAAACTTTTTTTTTTCCACTAGCTTGGAAATAAGGTATTACTGAGAGAGAGTATAGGTAAAAATACTATTGCCATCTTTTTTGCTGAGGGTGAATAAAACACTTCTGTTCCTGGTCTATAAATCCTTTTTAAAAAGCTAAAAAAGAAAAACAGGGCCAAAAAAGTAAATTATGGCAACAACCATGCCATAGATTAGAAGGAATAACAACAACAAATCCCAATCGGTCTCTGAGAAATCAAAAGCCAGAAAGGAGCAGGACATGGTGCACCCGCTCAGGGACCTGCAGCCTGCGATTGTGGGCAGTGCCTGGAGAAGTACAGAATTCACAGCCCAGAGGAAAGCAATGTTTGTACTCTTCTGAAATCAAGGCTGCTCTGGAAGCTATTCTTTTTCAGGAAGGTTTTGAGGGCTCAGTCCCACCTACAGGTACCATGGTAGGGCAGTCTGTATAGTACAGAGCTGCTCACCAGCCTTGCCCCAATGGCCAGACTCGCTTCTTGCAGTTTCTGGCCCATCTTGCCCCACCGAAGCTTGGCTGAATCTCAATCTGTGTGATATTACCTACAGCCACCTACCTCTGACCTAGCACAAACACCACACTGAGAAATCTTGCTGGATATCACTGCAATATTGTTACAAGATAAAATCCCAGAAAATACATCTGTAACATTGGTAAAAATTTCATTTTTCATTCTACTCCAACCTTGTCCCTGAATCACTTAAAGTTGAGTACTTTTCATGTTTTAGTGTAAAAACGGGGACAACAGTGTTAATTCATCTGTCATGCAACGTAATTGTAAACTTAGGATAAAGGTATGAACACACAATCTTTCATTATATTTAATTAACACAGGGTAGTCTGAAAAGGCAGCATGATTGCACCTGGAGCTTTCAGCAGTAGTTTTCTCAACACTGCTGCTTTTATTTTGTAAAAATAAGCAAGAAGAGAATTTATAGCACACCACTTAAACATTGTAGATAAGTCTTCCTTATTGTGAAAGGTAAGAGAAATTTTTATCACATCATCTAAACATTGTAGATAAGTCTTCCTTATTGTGAAAGGTAAGAGACCAACTCACTGTTCCTTAGGTAGAGAGCTACAATAAAAAGAGAAAAGGTAGGTGAAAAAACATAATTAAGTTCTCAGAGAATTCTGATTGATAAAAATTACATTAGAAAAATTTCTTCGTGCAATATTGCTGCTATTGTACACTTAATTGTCAGCTGCAGCAGATAGAAAATAATTCTATTTGCCAGCCATGGTTTTATTACAAGAATAACTTATTACTAAGGTGTTAATTCAAGCAAACAGATCCAACAATGAACTGCAGTCTGTCATCTATACCGTGTTTTTCCAAGGGACCGTGAACTTTGAATAATAGCTTAATGCCATGGTATGATGTGCCTGGATTTGCTACTGCTGTTTGGCTTTTCATTTAGAACATGCAGCTATACTGAATTTGTTTTCTAATCAAAAATCAAGATGACATCTTGAAACCAGAGAGTTTCATTCTTTTCTTCCAATCTGATGATGACAATACAATTTAGTAACTAAAGTCTAGTTTTCACTAGCCTCTAAGTATTAGCACAATAATTAATTGCTTTGATCAAATCTCAAAAACAGTGTAAAAGATATGACAAAAGAACAGATTGTAATGTTCCAGTCTAGGTACATATTGAAGAATTTTAGTGTGGACCTTGTGGTAGATAGAAGAATATTCTGATGACAGCTTTAACTTTGTCATCTAAAACCAGACAAATGTATATGTAGATTGTGATACAACATGGACTCCAGGAAGGCAAATACGTCAGCAGTAAGAGAGATCAATTATTTACTCAAAGAACTTCATCAGCAAAAACCTCTGTCCCCCCTGGAGTCTTTGGCCCCCTCTGCCACCATGTCACTCCTGACGCAGAGCCACTGTGCTGCAGAACGCTCCTTACACAACTATTTGCCAAACCAATAAATAAATACAAACAGCACTGTGAACTCCTGATTTAAGAAGATGCACTAAGTTTTGCAGGATAACATGAGGCACCTAGCACAGGAAGTGATTATACACAAACCATCCAATATCAATAGAAAGCCTTTGATTCTCAGTGCTGTGGAAACTGATCTTCCTGAGCAAATGGGCTGCTATAGACAATAGTTACAACAGCTCTTACAGAAGTGGGTGCCACTTGTTGTCAGGAATACTACAAACTGATAGAAATCACGTTTGCACCAGTCAGTGATGCTGAAAATAGTTTGAATTTAAATTATGGATTCATTTGTAATCTAAAAGTAGTTCAATATAAAATTTAAGGACTACAGTGGTAAGAGTTTATGATAAACTATCAGTAGTTTATTTCCATTAACATGATAACTAACTGATGTAAAGTTACTTTATTGTAGAACTATCCATACATAAATGCGCTTTTTTTAGGTTACGACCTAGATGCTTTAGAGAGATTTGGGTCAGTTAATAACTTGAGCCAGCATATGACGGAAGTTTTACTCTGCAATTACCAAGCGACTTGAAGCTATTTCTTTTCTTATTATAGCCTGAAATTTCCTACCTACCATTTCCTTTCCTGTTGCCCTAAATTCTGATAATTTTAATTCCTCTTCAGTTTTAATTAAGCCACCCTGAGGCTTATAAACTCTGAAAGTTTTCACATTTCATTTTTTTAATAATTAAAAACTGCTTCAATTTGTTTCAAAGACCTGATGTTTAAACAGGGAACATTTTCATAAACCCTCCGCTCTGCTTGTAATAAGGAATATATTTGTGGAACGAACTGTTCGTTGCACCACTCTTTCAATTGCTTGGATCAAAGTCAATTAATGTGTGTTAACAGCTTGAAAAGTGCTGTAATGCAAGGCATACTTATATTAATATAAGTGTGTTAACCATTCTGCAAGGCAAAATAAAACTGTGGACCTGATCTGGTATCTTCACACAGTGGATGCCAAGTTAAAATAGACAGCTTCTCTAACCATACGTCATACCGGTAAATATGGCATAAGAGGACTTAGAAATCTTATAAAACTGTTTTAGGAAAAAGCTTCAGATGGTAAATGGAAACTTCCAACCATAGAAAGGGAAGTAAGAGAAGTGATGTGTTACCTCTGATTCTCAGAAAATAAACTTAGAAATGTTTTTCTCTGTCTTTTCATTTTACTGACTAAAGTCTTTGCCCTTCACAGCAAAATGGTTGTTCTAGAAACTCCACCTGTTACTACTTCTTTCTTCACACTGACATACCCTAAACAGACACCAAACACTGAAAAAGGGGAAGTACAAAAAGAAAACAAGAAACATTAAAATATATATATATATAAACCACAAGGTCCATTGTCTCTACAGTAAGAAGAGCTATTTCAGAATCTGACCAGCATCTCTGAAATGCTTACTTTTTGAAAAAAAGTAAAAGAAGTCTACATATAACCCTGAAATCTTTGCATTGCAGATGCTGTACCACGCAAATGTGGCCACACTGTTTTCAGATGCAAACAGGTAAATCTATACGGGTTCGCTGTTGTCTGCCAATCTTGGCACTGGGATCTACATACCACTCCATTTTGTGTGTAGCATTACTAGAATTAAGAAAAGTCTTAGGAAAATATCTTGCAGGACAAGTTGACATTTCTTTAGCATTTCAGAAATTCTGTATAAAAGTAGCAGCTGCTTCCCCAGGAAACCTCACTGCTCTCAAATGCACTGTAATATTGACAACAGCTTTCAAGCAGGAGGTGTAATCTTGGCACACTCTCTTTACCTGGCTTCCTCTGTTCTTGTGCATTTATTGATTCCAAAGTGTTGGCAGATCCAAATGCCAAAAAGACTACAAGAGATGGCAAACACAACAGTAGATAGAAATGACCTTGCCATCAGTGAGTAGAAAAAAAAAAAAACCACACTGAAATCAGGTGGCTGACCAGGCAGAATCTGGGACAGTTACATGGTATTCCAAGTCTCATTCCCTCAGCTGCCAAACAGTTTTTATTTACTAATTTCCTACTTTGAGCTGAAGTGTGGTGAAGAGGTTCACAACCTCAACAGTACATGGATTGGGTGCTAGTCCTGAATTAGGTCTCAGATACTCTTACTTAAGGTCCGTACAATGTTTATGAACAGCATCTACATCACTTTGTACACCAATGGCCCCTAGTATTACTTCTGGTTTTAATTTGCATGCAACAGCATTTCTGAAATATTTTCCCAAAGGTTTGTAAATAAAAAATAAACAGGAATCTTGGTATTCCCATTTTTGGACAAGATTAGAAATACTTTAACAACTTTTCCATATGCCTAACTAAATATTCATAGGAAAGTAAGGAAACAAATAATAGATAAGAAATATACAGAAAAAGGACCTGACTCATGTTCTGGAGGCATTTTAGAATTTCTGTTTCTCTCACTACTACACATTGCAAAAGCTTCCTCCTCAAGCAATTAATTCAATGAGGTCGCCTTATGAAATAAAATACATTACAAAGTTCAGGATCACAAGAACCAAGGGAAAAGTTTTGCTGACAAAGTGTTGCAGAATAGAGCAAGCTCTCCTTCACCAGGTGACTAGTCCCGCACCTTGCCATCTTTAGGAAACACCAAAAGAACCTCTAGCTTTGGAAAAGCTTCTACACCAAAAAAACAAGCCTCTTTCTGTCCTGCACACCCAAGACCAGAAAGAAAGGGATATGACACAGCCTTAAATACTAAGGATATAATCCTTCCTTAAGTAAAGCTTTTACCATGAGAAGGTGGAGCCCAGCAACTGCACAGAGCCCACCCTTGACTTTGCCTTGTTCCTTACACTCAGTCTCAGCATCTACTCTCCTGTACGAGCCCCTATGCATACAGCCTGCCCTGGCATCTCACTGTAGACAACCAAGATGTTCAGACAAAAGGGCAAAAGAAGACAGTTTCCTCCTCTTTCCCTGCCACACCAGCACATTCCCAGCAGCAGCTTTCTATAAAGAAGAAAGTGAAAAAAGAAAAAGCATACATCTTAGTGACATGAGTGATTTATACCCCCAAGGAGGGATAAAATGATCCATGACTAGAAGTCAGTGTTTTTATTAGAAATGATGATTCGCAGTCATGGTGTTTTTTAGTTATGTGCATAATTAATGCTAGCTTGTGAAAGCTGCCAATGACGCTCATCACCAGTGGATGTTCTTATAATATATGTGTGGATTTGAATGCATGATAAAGTTTTTCTGTCTTTCGGGATTCAAAACAGAAGTTTGTGAATAATGCAAGACTGAAAACCAAAAATAACAAAGAAACTGATATTTGCCCAGCCAGCACTAGAGACAAGGGTGTAGAATACAAAGTGAAGTAACCAAACTAGGCCCAGACTTCCCTGTAAAAAACAGAATTGTGTAGAGATCTGTTTGATTTTTTACTTAGAAAATATCTGTAAATGAGAAATTTAAATCTACTTTACTGACAGCTTTGGAAATGGCAAATTCTTTGTTTACCCACTCATCAAAACAGAGAGAGGCAATACTGGAAGTCTCCACTGCAGAGCTTTATCTGAAACTCTGGCCTCAAGAGAGCATCTCTACTGCTGGGAAAGAAGTCAGTCTGTGGAGTTGCCTTCTTTTGCCTTCTGTCTGTTGCCTTCTTTTCTGAGTTCAGTGTGACATCCGTTTGACTTTGGGTGGTATGGTTTGGATCTAAACTGCTGTCAATTAGCTGAACACGTCTTATGCCCAGTCTTCAATATTGTATATATAATTTTGGTTATGTATGTTTTCTTGTTTATTTTCAGGTGGTAAACAACATTGGTAATTTCAGAGGACGTATGTGCATGCATAATTTGAAGACTAAATGGTTGTATACTCAATTACTAGTTGCAACAGATAAATATTAACACCGAGAACACCACGCAATTTATGCTATATTACTGCAGTAGCATTATACTGTTTTAATTACTTCCCGAATCATATTGCTGTATTCTAGAACAAAAATTTTGCCTCTCAAAAAACACTTGAACATGTAAAGTAGCCTTTTCCTGGCTACTTCAGTTTCCTCTGAACTTCTTTTTGTTATTACAAATACCACACAAAAGCAATCAATACTAATACTCCAAGAGGAGAAACGCCGTCAATGGTTATGTTTCCAAACAGTATTTCTTTTCATTCTGCATAGCCCATTGCCTTTTGGATTTATCAAAATATTTACTTATGGGAATGGCTTTACTCAGTGCCTTGTGGATCACCAATTACACATTAAAGAACAAGGTCATAAAATATTGATAAAATCATTAACTACAGTTTTCTTCATTTACCATGGCTAAAAACACATACTGCTGCAATCTTAATTTGATTCCCAAGGAAATAAATTATTTCAAGAACACAATTTAATTGCTTGAACACTTCAAAAAAAATGAAATAAAAAGAAAAAGAGTACCTTTCTCCAATTTCAACTTGCTGTTCATGTAATTTGCCTCACCAGTATACTCTGGTGATCTGAATTAAACGTCCCAGACCCAGAGCTTTGTAGGCGTGCTGTATTCCTGAAATAACACAGACCACAACTGGAGTTGCAGTTCCTCAGATCTCTCAGTAATTAGGCTCTTTACCAGATTAGAAAGCACTGTGTTGCATTTTTCTCTTGATGTTCTTGAATGTTATCCCTCTATGAATCATATCAGACTAATAATTACGGGGATGTTGCCATGAGGCCAGATATGAAATACTAATTTGGTTCTTTAGACAGAGGTCTTAATTTGTTTTCAGAAAGTTACTCCAGTACTTTTTCCTTTCTGGAGAAAATGGTTTCTCCTTTTTCTAGCAACCAATCTAAATCTCCACTATGCATGTAACGTCACCAAACAGAGCCACATAAATAAGACAGAAAGAGGAAGGCAAAAAGCAGGATGCAATTCCCTTTCTCCCCATGCAAAATTGGTATGAGTTATTGCTGGCAGAAGATCACTGTTTGTCCTGGGTGCCAAGAGCTGCAGTGTGGGCTGGTGGGAGGGCAGACATTGCGGGGTCTGGAACTGAGATCTGGGCCATTTCCCAGAGAAACAAATGATAAAACTCTCACAGAGAGGAACTGTTAGTTAAGAAGAGAAGCCAGTGGTTTTGGGAGCAGAGCTGGCTGCAGGCTCTGTTGATAGCAGGTTTGACCACTAAGTGAGACACCACTTTTCCATATGTCCCCAAGTCCACCACTTACTCAAAAACTCCAAACAAATGAGAAATTTCATCCTGCGGCTTCAATATCCAGATAAAAACAATAGCATTAACTAATTTGATAAAATTTTTAGTAAAATCCAAGAGAAGGCATAGCAAATTCTCAATGCAAAGAAGTGTCTTCCCCCTGCCTCAGCAGTGCCAGAGGAGAAGTGCAGTTGCAGAAGGACTGCAGACCCCCTCCCATCACAGAAGTCCAAAGAGTCCGCGAGCAAATACAGACAGGAAGCATCGGGCATCCACACACTTCAGATGACAGATGAATTACCCCATGCAGCCTGGTGAAAGCTTGAAGGAGTTATCTATGCAAGCATAATCTTTTCTTCCTGTATAATTTATTACTTAGGTTGTTTTCTAACCTCATTTTAAATTTGGTTGGAGACTATCAGCATAATTGACGAGCAGATACTTTGTTCGCCCCCTTGTACAGAAGTTGTTTTTCTCAGTTGGTTTTCAGAGCTCCTACTGAGTTGTTAATGAGCTGTCAATTATTTGTGCAAATTGGGAGGCAGGCACTGAAAAGTAGCTGAACTCGTAAAGAAACATATTCCCTCAAATCTTGTGAAATGCAACACTACTTTTAAGGATTCTCTTTACTTATGAATCTTCATCAATATTGGTACAAAAGCTATTTATAGAAGACAGCTGACCATTTAAAATAGGTCCACTGTATTTTTTTTACTAAAAAAAAAAAAAGATAGCAAAATATTAAATACAGAGACCTAATTCAGCAGCTACGTTCATAGCAATATTTTAAAGGGGAAGAATGAAAATGTCACTTCTGCTGGAGAGAGCACCCTACCCTGATCACATTTCCACATCACTACTAATGGTAACTTGTTTGCTGAATTTGGATTTGTAATACGTATTTTATCTTTTTATTCTTCAAAGGAGCTTCCTATTTCAGCCTCTTGTTTTTGACCCCACATATAAAGTGTCCAAATTCTCAGTTGGTGCTCAGCTGCACAAACAGCTGTTTGATCTGGTGGAACAAACTGTTGGTGGCAAAGGTACAAAGGAAGATGGCGGTGGAACCTGAGAATCTGCTAAAGAAGTTGAAAGTGAAACTTCCTTCATTGGTGTTGGAAACATCATGGCATTCTCCCCTCTCTCTCCCTGCCACTTCATCCTCTGCCAGTCATTCCTACCCCGCACTTATGTGAATACTAATTGTGTATGGCTACATCCTGAGAGCCTGGAAACCTCTGATGTGAAAAATGGGAACAATAATAATTTTCAAACCATCTTTTTTCATCTCAATCACCAGTTGCACCTACAAGACAAAATTAGTAATTTTAATCAGTGACACAACTTTTAAATCATCCTCTCTGAGAATAAAAAAAAAAAAAAAAAAAGACAACTTTCTAAGTTCTAATTATGCAAAGGGTTACTCTTAAGAGGCTACAGCAGAATATTTCATATGCTTAAGTTTAATCACATGCATAAGTCATTGCTGACTCAGAGACTGGTGTTTTTGCTGGGAGTCCCCGCATTTTCCCGTTAAGGAAGGACTGCTTCCCTTTGACAGTCCTCTCAACTCTCATGTTCTGAGAAACACAGATTCACACTGAGCAGACATGAGTATCCAAAAAGCCGCATTGACCTACAGTGAAATGTTAGGGCTTTTCTTGCAGGAGGGAATATTAGGTGAGTTTTACCAGGTGCTTGCTCCACCAGAGGGTACAAATCAAGGGTGGAATAGAGGCTAGGGTGAAAAGGTTAGAAGTCCCTAAGAATTATAAAAATTAAAACTGCTGGGTTTTTTCCCCATTGTCCTTCAGGGATCAGCACTGACTGAAAAACTCCTATTTTTGATGTAAATTTTACAAAAATTTCTAAAAGTTATTGATGAGATTTTGCTAATCTTTTAATGATAAAAATAAAGACCATTGACAATATAGGCGGTGAATATGGTCATCCACATGGCAGCAGGGAAGTTTTATTTTTATTCTGATTGCACAGAAGGTAAAAGGGCTATCTGAGTCTGCTCCACTGATGTGGAGAGACAGGCAAGAGATTATACAGCATCATTTTATCCACACATCTTTTCACCCAGCTACACGCATGTGTGCTACAGGGTAACGTATAAGCAACACCCAACACCATCTGTTTGACTGGAGCACAGACCCTCGCACCAGATGCCAGTCTGAATTTAAGTCAGCAAGCTAGTGAACAGACGTTGTTGCTACGAGCTGCTCAGGCTTTACATCAGTCTCATAGTGCCCAGTTATGAAAGCTCTAGCTCTCCGGCTACTAATTTGTATCCTTGCTAGGCAGAGCAGAGGCCAAGGCTCAGGTAGGAAGATTAGCCGCACACCCATCCCTGCCTTGTGAGGTGCTCAGGTTAGTGTTGAAGGAGGAGCCCAACAGTCTGAACAGCTGCTACACATTTCATCTAGTGTGAAACCCAAAGAATTTCAGTCTCCAGTTCTAGCTATCTTTCCATTACCTTTCACAAATGAGTTCATTCAAGGAGGAGACATAAAATGAACACTGTCTTTTTATTTCAGGAAGATTTATTTCACTGACGTCTGCTGAAATAATCTGTTTAGGAATACAGACCTTCCAGAGGTGTGATTAAAGCTTTCAGGATGCTGGAGTAGGGCCATCTGCAACTCTGTAAGCCTATTGTCTGCTATAAAAATTCAAGCACAAAAGAAAAAAAACCCAACAAACCAATAAAACCCAAGCAAACTAATAAGTGTAAGGAATGGTGGATCTTCTACTGTGTTAGAAGTACAATGGTCTTGATTCATATTAGCAGTGAAACTTAGAAGTGAAAATATAACATTGTCACAGAACCAGTAATAAGTGCAATGGATGAGGGAGCTGATGGATCAACTATATTTCATTATTGCTATTAAATAAACACAGGAGTTACAACTATGTTATCTGTATCACACTCAGACCCAGGTGACATAACTGGAGGCAAAGTAACTTGCCTATGGCAAACAGATGATGAACAGAATTAAAATCCAGGTCTCTTGAGTCTCAGACCAGATCCCTATAATCACTGTTTTTTTTCTGATACCATCTGTAATGCTTAAGAAGCCATTTTCACTGGGAAAAAACATTACAACAAATGAAGGTAAGCTATTGTAAATTGACTTCAGGGATTGCAGCTTTTTCCTAGATTTGCTAAACTTTTGTGAAATTGAACTTAGATATGCAGGGAGAAAACAGCATTTTCCCTTTCTGTTATAGAAACATCATCTGGTGACAGAGCATTCACTTAAAAGAAACAATAGATACTGACAGCCCTGTTTCAGAAATCTACACACTTAAACTGACTACCCCATCAACTAAGTTTCCTACCCAAGAAAAAAAAAAAAAAGAGGTCATACGTTCCCAGAAGTTTTTAAATAACAGGCTGCACAAAGACAAGTTTGAAATTAAAATACACCAGGAAATCTGCCTGTAAGAAGAATGTCACTAATCTGATGGAAACATGAAAAGCAAACTCACACGACCTTTTTTGCAATCTGAAAATTAACAGTGATGAAAAAATTGCTGCATTGTTAGCTACATTTTAAATTAGTTTCCTAATTATATTTTCCATGATAAAATGAACATAGATGCTCATTTAAGCAGACTTAAAATACAAAACTATTCTCCAAAAGATTTGTTTCTTTTTCCTTTAAAAATACCTTAAATCAAACCACCCACCACTCCCATTTTTTCCTCATTCAAAAAAAATGTCTGTCAGACACCTCTGCAATATAGACCAAAACCTAAATACATTACAGGAACTGAGGTGTCAAGAGTATGTGCAGCATCCTCCAAAACACTCATAATAGAATTAAATGCCTAATTCCTAATATTAATAGTAATCTAAATATTCAGCTATAGCACTTTACATTTTACTTCTCAAAACAACTAAGATGGTGGTATCTCAGGATCTGTTAATAGTGAAAAGTATTTTTCTGATCCCAAGATAGATAAAGTCTGAATACCGATATTTTCTGTTGCATAGACTTCCCACTGCCATAATGTTGACAAGGATGGGCTGAAATTAAAGCAGTATAAAAACACAGCTATTAAAACCAAAACATTTAAAACAAAGGAAAACAAATGTTCTCCTTATATGTCATCTTGCACTTAGGAGTAAAGTCTTGGCCTCACTGAAACCAGGATTTCCTCCAAGGTATTAACAAATGCATGTGCATATTAATTCTCTGCTAGCAAGAAATAAGATATGGAAATCAAGAGTAAAGATATACAAGTGTATCTCATATTAGTTGGCACCTTTCCATCAACTTGACTGGATGCCTGTGAGAAAAATTCCACTGTCAGTTATCTTAGTGTAAGAGGAGGAAAAACTCTACTAAGTATTATTCTGAGTATGCAGCAGTGTAAACCAGGAATGGAGCCCAAAATACTATTTCCATAAACATGCCTCATTTTTAAAAGGTTTCTTTTTTATTACATGAATGCCTCAGTTCACCAAGGTATTGCTAGGTGAATTACACTGCACACACAGAACTGAGCTTGATGACTTCCTGTGTAAAAAGAATTCAGTGAATTTCAGAAGGAAGATGATTGAATTCCCAGTGTGCCTTTAATGCTATTGAAGAAAAATACACACACACATACACTGGCTAATTGCATGACCTCTAAAAGGAAGTGCATGCTACAACTCTAGCATGGGCAAATCAAATAGGCAACAAAAAGGACAAATGCCATGAAGATATATTTTTTAAATGTTAAGTATTATGAGCCTTTTTCTGTACCACAAATAAACTTTATTGTGCTACCACACTACAATCAACTACGACTGCTTTTATTCAGTGAATAATGGATAGAATTAAACAAAGCAGCTGGCATAGCAGATTTGACCTTTCAAAACAGAAGTCTGCATTTTTCCTCCAACAGTTTATATTACTTTATTTCTGTAGCCTTTGGAAAAAAGAAAACTCAGGACACAGCTAGGTATACAATTCTCACAGAGAGCTCACTGGCACGATCCAGTGTCACTCTGCTTTTGTTTTGAAAGCCTCTGTTCCCCTGTAGATGCTTCTGTGGACCAAGATTTAATCTGGCCACCCTTATGGTGGCATCTCAATCTGTGTGTGTTTCCACTTTCACAAACCCACGTGGCAGCAAAGTGTCAGAAGCCACATACAGGATATGACTTTGTGGAATTGTGCTAAAAAAAAAATAAAATCAGTACAAAGCCACAAATTCCTATCTAAAATTAAACAGAGAAATCCGTGCTACATTGTATTCAACATGATCTCACAAGATTAATAGTAAAGATTTAACATACACTTATGTAAAAACTACTCCCTGCCTGTGCAGTATAGTATTTTAATTTTAAATCACATTATGCCCGTTAGAGCTGGGAAAAAACCTCTGGCTGCCAGTTGTCCCAGTGCTAAGGGATGCTTGGTTATACCGATGCCAGCACCTCTCTGTATCCTCTGCAAAGATACAGAGCGTAATCAGCGGGGTCAGCTCAAGGCTCTTGATCAGCGCAGGCTAAAGCGTGCGGCTGTGGCTGCATTGCTCCAGCCAAACTATGGGAATGAAAGACACAACCTCATCCTGGTTTAATCAGCCACAAAGCACACTCAATTAGCACAAAGCTTTGAGTTCTGTGGTGCACAGGGAAGAGCAAGAGACCCAGTGGCTGTACAGAGAAAACCTCCTCCAGCTATAGCCTCCTCCCTCAGGTCCCCTTCAACAGCAGCACAGAAGTTAGAAAGCTGGATCCCCAGAGCCGGGGCACAGGCAAGACATCGGAGCACACATTTTTCTGCCCCAAGCAGCCTGCCATTCTGGGCAACTGCCTTCTGTGTTAGCCCTGATTGCAGAAGCACCATAAGCCCTTTGAATCAGAACGGGATCCCTTATTCTTCACTGCAAAAAACGCTGGCTCTTATTTTTGCCATAAAAGCAGCTGCCTAAACTGAGAACGTCCTTTACACGCTAACCAGCAGGTGAGCCGCATGCCCAAGCAAAGACAGTGTCTAAACCAGAGTAGTATTTTTAAAATATGTGGAAACAATATTCTTACTATTACCTTTATCATTTATGACAGGAAGATCTTTAATATATGGGTAAATTTCCATTTGGAGAAATCAATAGTCTTAAATAATAACTAAGATTTCAGGTCTTTCAATCACAATGCAAAATAACCTACCATTAACTTTACAAATGAGAACCAAGTTAAAAGGCTTCTAGCAAATTACCAGTGAATCACCAGAATTTGCTTCAGGCAGAGATATTATTCCTGAATTGTTGCTGGTGATATATAGCTTTAGCATTTTTTATTGCTAATTTGCACTGTTTTTTCATACTCTTCTTCTAATGGATCATTACAGGAGCCAGATAATTTATATTACTGCCAATAACTGTCTCAAGGTAAGGTTGTTTAGGTAGACCAAGAATAATGCACAGCAAGAGAGAACCTTCAAAAAGAATTCCAAATTAAAGTATTGTTATGAAAAAATAGGGATCACCTAACAGAATAGAAAGCTACATCCTTAAGTATCTGCTTCCAAAATCAAGGCTATCACAAATAAAATCATACCTTAATAATATACTATTAAGGGCTTCCTTTCTTGCTTTTTAAAGTTTTGTTCACTTTGTTGTATGTCATAAAAAACATACTGGGTCAAGCTGTACTTGGAAGCATTGCAAAGAGTGGCATCCAGAAGAATTAAATTGTAATTCTGTGGGAAAATAAAACAAAGAATTACATATACACTGAGATTCTCCTCATGCTGCTCCAAACTTTGATCATATATAACCCACCTTAAACCTTTATAAACCTGATCAGTTATATAAAGACCAATAGTAACAATAATTTATGGATCAATAAAAAATGATTCAAACAAAAACTAATAAAATCTCAAGAAGTATTGGTCATAAGTGGTACTCAATTAATCTTTCACATGTGTTCATTCTTTCACATTTTTCTTTGACTACACTGCTTTTTTCCTTCCAACAAACCTTCTCGATCTTTTCTTAGGAGACAACTGAGTAGCATTCAAGAGTGTCAGCGCTAATACAGCCTATTAGACTAAAGCAAAGGGCACTGGAAAGAATCCTCCAGGGAACCAAGCTCAGACCCAAAACCAGCAGACAGTCTCTAATACCTTCAGCGCATGCATTTCTGTAACTAATGGGCATGTTACGTGAATGGAGCCCAAAGCCATTTCTTTGCTGAGCACCCACATACGTATATTCAAGTTCTGAAAGCCTCTTGCCCCATCCTTGAGGTTTGTTTTCACATCTTCCCTCTGAATTCAGGTAGATTTGTACACAGGTAGTGTGATCTCTTTATAGAGGGCAGACAGTCTGTATTGTTGTTTCCTATAAATTGTTGGTAATCGTTTTGTCTGCACCTTTAATATCTTCTCATTTTTTAAGCTCACAAGCTTGGAGACATTCTCTAGAGACACACACAAGTATTTTGATCACACCTTGTGATCAGTGAGCAACAATAGCATCATCTACATTAAGCATTAACTTGCAGTATTCATTGTGCATTTAATATACAGTATGACTGTGACCTCGCCTGTCCCTTGACTGGTTTTGGGCATCTGAAGACGCTTAGCCAACAGGGAACACATGGGACTGAGCTTAGGTCACAGTCAGGCTGTATGAATATGGTCCTTTCTGTACATGTGTATAAGGCAGTGTACCGAAATGCAGCTGCCAGCGATTCACCACTCCTTCCTGGAAGGTGACCCTTTTACAACTTGTTTTTGAGCTCACTGGCTCATGGTTCAGGCAGGTTTAAACACCTTCACTTTTTTGATGCCTGGCCTATTTCTATGCAGCATGGTGACAATATGTCTGCTGGTCCTGCAGCGATATGACTGGGGAAGAGATCCCACAGAAGGAACAGGCCCGACAGACAGTCCCACTTCAGTGCCACCATCTTTCAGAGTACAGAGCTGCACAGGACATGAAGAGGTAAAATGGGAAGAAAGCAGACCTCTGTCAGGGAATGGCTGACTTGTAACTTGAGAGCAATGATATTTATTCTCCTTTCTGTAAATGAGGTTTGGAAATACCAGGAATATCAGACTCCAGTTTTCTCTGCCCAGACACCAGAAAAGCAGCCAAACCCCCAAAAGCAGAATATAACATGGTAGAGAGGAACATTCTCTAGGATCCTGCTCAGTTTAACTCTGTTACTTTTACGAACAGTTCTGTTGATGATACCTTTATTTTATATAACAGTCCGTTAGTCCACTGGGTATATTGTGTTGCTAAACTCTAATTTTCCTTGGTTTGTAGAATTTCCATGAACATTGAATTTTCTCAGTACCCCTGGCTGTGATTTCTTTCTCTTACTCTGTTTCTAGGGGGGAACTCTGTTCTCTACCAAACTGCAGAGCTCTGCTGAATATTTCACTCTCAGTCCTTGTGCAGAACCAACAGGAATAACTATTCCACATGACAAACTGGTACAGAATAGCCAGTCAAGATCCCGAGCCCAACCAGAAGAAAAGCAGGGAGCTTGCTCTGTTATTTTAAGCATGGAGGAAAACAAGAGTGAAAGAGCATTCAGATCACAGATTTGGACCTAAACAAC
Organism: Numenius arquata; assembly: GCF_964106895.1. NCBI lineage: Eukaryota > Metazoa > Chordata > Aves > Charadriiformes > Scolopacidae > Numenius > Numenius arquata. Next base: position 16,443,745 of record NC_133584.1, read on the forward strand.
TATTACAGTTTACTCTTGGAAACAATGGCCTGCATTTTACAGGGACCTCCTCTGAGCCCACTACATTCACCTAGAAAGAAACAAAATCTGCCTCTTAATGAAGTGGCCTCTCTTCAAGAGATAAGATTAATGAGGTCGACTTAAAAATGTGTTGTCATTACAAGTGTTGCCACTAGCTTTCCACATAACTTAAACCAAGACCAGGCAGGTAGGCCAAAAAATAATTAACAGAAAGACTGGTACACAACAAAAAGGAATGTAAGATATCTGAGCAGAAAAGGGAAGGGGTTTGGTTTGAAACTATCTTTGAGAATATCGCCAGCTTATTAGGTGTTTTCAAAAGGGTCACCCTTTGCTTTCAATCCTATCTATTTTGTTTGATATATTGTGTTACCATATAGCATTTCTCTGAATTTATATCAAATAAACCCATTCACTACTCACTTTCTCAGTACTGCAGGTGTCAGCTCTGCAGCAAGAGCCAGCCTTAGACAAGTTATTTGATAAACATGCAGGCATTGCAATGCTTTCCACTCTGTTTTACAAAGAAAAAACAACATGACTTTTTTTTCCTTAAATTTACTCATTCCTAAATTCCTTTTTGTTTTTAATTATGCCAAAATTAATCTTATTTTTCCTCAACTAATATTCCTTATAAAGGTAGCAGGAGCCCTATCTTAAGAACATAGACACATTTTCACTTTCTGAGAAAAATTAGCCAACTTAAGAGACAGTATTTTTGAAAACACTAGAATATTAATATAAAGTCATCAAAATTATTGAAGCCTATTCAACCCTAACGAATTTATATATAATTTAAATTATTAGACAAACATTCAAAGGCATCAGTATGAATTTATCTATGGGTATATAGCTGAAAATGATGATAGCTTGGATTTTTATCTATCTTGATTCAATTTGCTAGCAATTCAATATGCAAAAGATGTATTTCTATTCACCTGTTCCCTAAAATCCAAGAATAGTTTGCCAATAAGAAATTCTAATTTAGTCTGCATTTAACTAGAGAAAATTGTGTTGCATCCATTTTTATGTCCTAAAAAACTAGGCTATAAAAATAAAGAGATAGAAGAATCAATACTCCACTCAAGTGATACATAAATCTGAGTATCACCAAATACTGGAAGCCTATATTAATAAACAACTTACATCAAGAGCAGAATATAAATTATAAGGTGTAAATAGCTCTAATGGAGTGTTCAGAAGATCACTGTGAGGAAAAAATTTAAAAAGCAAACAAGGGAACAAAAATAACAACTAAACAATTCAGCTCATTGCTTTAGTTAACAAACCTCCTCTTAGGGAAGAATTATTATCTTGATCCACTTAGTAATAAAAGTGTAAAATATATGAAACCTCAGCTTGGATAGTAAATGATGAAGACTATTCTAGTTTTACTATGTGCTGTTCTGTCATAAATAACTTTAAAATTTGACTGTTGGTTTGTATTTGTTTTTTCTTAATTACTGGATTTCAATCTGATTATTTCAAACTGTCTCAGGCAAAACTAATGGCAAAAATGCAGAGCTGAAGTTGCAGCCACCTTACCTGCCCTAATACACACAAATGTTGTTATCTGGGAGGCGTCTAATTAGCACCTGAATAATCCCTCAGATTCCAAGCATCTAATTGGTTGGGGTTTACTGAATACTAAAGGAATCAGCTGCTGAGGTTATTTTTGTTTGAGCTGCAGGTATGTCAACTGCAGCCTTTGGATACCATCAGCAAAATTGCAGAGGTGGGGAAAAAAAAAAAATCAGCATGTCTTAGGCATGTCTTTCCCTTGTGGCTACTCTGGAGAAGATTACTCAATGTTAAGAATTCAATATATTGATGGAGGGACTATTTATAAAAGGTTCAATGCAAAGGAAGATGTGTTGCTAAAAGCAGCGTGAACTGGCTGCCATCATCTCAAGCATCATCTTTTGACTTGATTTATGAAACCATGCAAATGAGTCATAGTCTTGGCACAGCTTTGTTCTCCAGCTGTACGCATTCTAGAGATTGGCCATCCAGTTATATGCAGAAACACTGCAAAGTGATAGTGTGAATCCTCCTCTTTCTTGCACTTTCCCTCTAACCTGCTCACATGAACTCTTGATGCCCAGCACCTATTGTTTCCTTCTTCACTACCTCAATGCTTGACCATGAGAAGGACCTTCTTTCATATTCCCTGTTCGTTAGTGACAAGACTTACACCAAGGGTTAGAGAAGAACAGGCACAAGCAAATCATAAATGGTGACTGCCTTTTTGTGACAAAGTATTGTAGAATATAAACTTGAGAAACAACTGGCCTTTGAATTTAGGCATGACCCAAAGGGTACGGAGAAAAAAAATCTTACTGAAATATGGGCCTAAGTGCCCTCTGAGGAGCTAACCTTGAAAGAAATATCTACATTGGTAATTAATATATACCAAAACACTGATTGACTTACTGCCAATGCACCAGAAATTTCAGGTTGATTGCAGCCAGAGAAGGAAAATCTGGCAATAAAAACTGCAGAAAGCTAAAATGTGTTAACAGAACCCTAACACCAGTGTCACACCTGGCACTGCAGGCACTCTGGAAGACCTACACATGAAGAGCTGGCTGGGCAGCTGGGGAGTACGGACACATGTGAAGACTCTTTAAATCAAGGCAAAAAAAAAAGGAGTTACGAGTTAGGGAAAAGTTAAGAAGGGAAGAGAAAAAATAAGACCTTTTTTTTTTTCTGGTCAGCATCTACAAAATGAAGCTAGGACAAAAAATAACTTACTTTACCGGCCTCTAGAAAAAAGAAGGGAAAGCAGCTCAAACTCAACCCACTATTTCCCATTACTCAGAAAGTGCAATTTTTACCTTCTACAATCCCTTACTCCATTTACAGCCCCTGAGGCAAAAGTAACTATCTATCCCTGAGTAGGAGCAGCAACACTCACAGACCAACTTCTGCAGTGAAATGACAGTGTTCACTCCACAGTGGCATTCATAGCTGATTCACTGAACTTTATAAAGCATTTTGGCTTCTTTAAGTGGAAAATACCATATTCTGGATCATTATCTAATCTCTGGCAATATGATACGGACACTCAATAGCAAGCATAGCTTTTATTGAAGCCTTACTGTTTTCTGATTTCACTAGTGGCTCTTCAATTGGTGCCAGTTAACCCATGACAGACTAAATCCACTGCTTCCCTTTTTATGATCTGCAAGAACATTTTAAAAGCAGTTTTAAAGTTGCAGCTGTTTTCTTTTATTCTGTTTCATTTCTTGGACTCGATTCCACTTTCCACGTGAAATGTATATCAGCAAGTTATGTGAGGCACCCCTTGTTATATACTATCTTTTCACCACTGTATTTCGGAAAAACTGACATTAAAGTTTTCATCTAAATGCACTGCATTTCATCATACGAGTATATAACTGGTACTATCTTACTTTTAAATTTAAATATAATTAATTAATAGAAAATGTCAATATGACACAGATCCCTTCTTTCTACTGCCAAATGAGGAACAGCTCAAAGAAATGTCATTAGAGTGACTCACACCAGGTTCTTGGTAAGTGTTTTGCGCCTAACAATGTACCACTTGCTTTATTCTATGATGCTAAAGAAGGAACAGAAAAAGAAAAAATATTTCATCTAGTTCTATTAAATTCCCAGATTTGGATAAGGTTATAATTTGCTTAAAATGTAGTAACTGGATATTTTTAAACAAATACTCAGCTGTTTCTTGAGCATAACTGAACAAAATGATCTTTAAGTAGGACTTGATGTCTGGAGGATCCAGAATTATTACAACATCTCAGTATTACATGTTGAAGGGAGACATTGATTTTGTAAAGGCTCAGAAAAACAGGGATAAGCTTTAATGACTAAACTACAGATAACGGAAATACTGTCTCTAAATTTGTCTAGTGGTTCTTACTTCATCAACCAGAGATAATGTTCAGAAGAACATCAAAATACCAGTAAGAACAGAAAGACTCATCTTCCTGCATGCAGGATCAAAATTACTTTCACCAAGCAGCACAGCAGATAGACAAGACAAAGTAATGCTCCCTTGTGGAGGGCCCAATAGACTGCTGACGTTTGTCTTTAAGTTAACTTGCCAGCATCCACTGGACTTGACCTTTAAGCAACAGCGTTCAAAAGCTGGTAAAGGAGACACAACCTAAAACATCAACCCAGGAGTTAGTATGCAAATTAACAATTGTAATGTTTTACAAATGTAAGATTTCGCCCTGCGGGAACCTGCTTGAGTTGTCTAGACTGGCTGCATTGAGCAGGAAATGTTAATGAAACACCTCTGTCCTAATACAGCAGGGGTATAAGGTAAACATAAATTAAGTATCTGCAAAATTAGTTGACGTGGTTAGATTAGCAATATATAAATTAGATTAATATAAAAGGGATAGGTCATAGGATGAGATCCAAATACACACCCTTGTACATCAGTCATCTGACATTTTTTTTGTCACAAGCAACATATTTAATACATTATCACTACAGTTTTAAAAATGTAGCACTTCTACTCGCAGAGGTGAAAAGAGTCTGGTAGTTACAAACAGTAAGTATTAAGGGAGGAAATTTGGTCTCTAGAAACCAGACTAGAGAAGGAAGAAGGCAGTAGTAAAGTGGGATTCACTCACAGGATGCTTAGCACTGCTCTGAAGAACGAGCGGAAAAATTGCACCTACAGAAGAATATTTCACAGAGCAGAAGTGAACAGTTGGACACTGTGGATTACATTAGCCATAGTCTGTAAACTCCACTTAATATATGTTTGAAGTACCATCAGTTCCAAATACATGAAAAGTGAAAATTACTATCCATCACTCAGAGATTAATGTTTTTCTTCTTATGAGAGCCTTCATTTTTCAAAAGACATGGGAGTCTTTGCAGCTATTATAAAGCCTATTATAACTAACACGTTAAACCTTACATCCACAAGTTTTACTCTTGTGCAATGTAAATAAGTGCAGCGATCCCAGAAGTTCCTAGACTGAAAAACAATCCTGCTGTAAATATCCTTGATACCAACTAATTATATATTCCCTGCTACAGCTTTTAAGTCACTATAGAATAGATCATACTTCATAGCAACAAAGATGATGTCCCTTGGGACTGACTTTCCATTGAAAAGAGCTTTAATTTATTTATAGCTACACTTTATACTGCAAATGACACTGGGAACCCAGATAAGCTGTTTGGAAGAATTGCTCTCTCTTTCTATTAAATTAGCTGCTATAGTTAACTGATTAAAATCTTATTGCAAAACTAAAAGGCTCAAACAAGTTTGCCTTATAACAAGGAACTGAAATGCATTCTGTTCTAGGAGCTAGTGAGAAAATAATGAGTACAGCAAAGATTCCTTTTACAGTTTCTGAATGTCTTTTATACCGAAAGAAATAAAGAAAGTATTACAAAGAGTAAGAGTGTTTTCCAAGAAAGCTGTTTGTGTACTGAAAGATACATGGGCTGTTCCTGAAATGTTTTGAGCAGGCAGTGTGTAGGGCTGCAGAAGGGCAAAATGGCTTCATCTGCTCAGTCCTGGGATTGCTCTGTGAAGCTCATGCTGTGGGTTGAAAAGCTTTGAAAATATGGTGTTCTGTACAGAAGTATAATTGTGATTATTTTTAAGGCAACTACTCCTACCTGCAATACCAGCAATTGCAGGGCAAGTTTACTTTAGGATCTTCAGAGAGAACATCTCTGTATTGTCTTAAGATAACTTTCAAATACAAAGAAAACTTTCCCATTCTCTGAAACTATGACTTAAAGCCCAAATACTGGAGAAAAAATAGGTTAAACTTAAAAGTTTATTACAGACATTTTATGTTTCCTTTGGTGACTTGTATATTAAGTGGAAAACATTGGATTCAGTAACACTGTCTCTATTTTTCACTCAGTACCCAGAGAAAGTATTTTTAAATGTTTGCACCAGTACTTACTCTTTCTCTGGCATGAAGTTTTAATTTTCCTTTCATTGGATCATCAGTATTTGAATATTCCTTACAGAGCTGGGACCTTCCTGCTGTGTAACCTCAGAGAGCTTCCATATGAAATTGCAAATCTAACAACAAAAGGCCATATCTGAAACAGAAAATAAAAAATGAAACTCATTGGCTGCAACAAATCTAGGCAAAACTTAAAACTGTGCTACACTCGTCTTGGTTTTCCAAGAATAATTGGTGCCTTTTAAGACTCCAGGTCCACATTTCAACACCGTTTTTCTAAGCCAGCAGCTCACTGTTGCTCTTCCAGGCTTCAGGTCGTCAAGCCTCTCAAAGACTTATCAGTCAACTGGAAGAATCACCATCACGGACATTAATGTTTGTATCGAGCTAGGAGTACTTTTCACCAAGTCTTCATTTTATTCATAGCAAAAGGTTCCCCCCAAACCACACTGAACAGCAGATTCAGACGATCAGCTAATTAATCAGGTAGGAATTTCACATGTATCTCTATCTCTGATCACTCAGGTGACAGGCAGGGAGCTGGGGCAGTTGCTCATGCTCTCGGTTTCAACACTTGTCTGCAACATTTATGAAGCTATGTGTCTTCTGAATCTGTTAGTAAACTTGCATCAAAAGGAAATGCTAATGAGGGCTGGAAAGTTATTTTCAAAGGTTTTGTTTATTTACGAAATGATTTAACTTCCATATCCACTGGTAAGGATAGGGGTTTGTTTTGTGGTTAAACTATAAACACCTTCCCCATATACAACACAAACGTCTCATCAAAAGGTTGGCATTAACAGCACCTTATTTACTAATTAGTTCAGCAGTTTATTACACTGAAATTTAAATGTACTAATCAAATGTTTATTTTGTAATCACGTTACATTAATGCTAATTAGTGATGTATTTATCGCTTCATGGATTACATTTAAATTTAAATGCTCTAGTCAAAAGTTTGACATTAAATTGCACCTACCTACTTAAACAGTCTCTAATGTATTGGCTAATTTTAAATACCATTAGACTAACACAAGTATTTCTTTGTATTGTGAAGATACACAATGATGTTTTTTAAAACATCACCTAGATAGCTTAGTAATTGGTATTCTGTGGATGTGATAAATATTTCTTTCATAATTACAAGCATATATATATGAGCCAAACATCTTTTAAATAGCTTTTTTCTTTTTCTAGTATAACTTATAGAAGCAATTTTAGAAAAACATTTTAGTCCTGACCATTGGGATGCACCAAATCACTACGAACTTACAAGGAAAATTTCAATAAAGTTTTACCGAATTCCCAAGGGATTATACCTGAGATTTTAATTATTAACTGTTAACCAGCTGCTCTAATTATTGTAAGGTGAGGAAGACATAGCCTGTACCAGACAACAACAACAAATAAAGAACCCCACATAGCAAGGGAACTACAATGCGCAGCCTAGTTCTTACTGAACTGCACCTGTTTGCAGCCAGTTTTTTTTATATGTCTATAGCTCTGAGGGAGATTTAAGCAATTTTAAGAAGCCACAGGTGGAACAGTAGAGAGAAAACAACAGTAAAAGCAAACATTCTTCAGTGGAATGAGTGCATGACAACCTGACTATATATAGAAAAAAATTTAAATACTTTGTATTTCCACCTTTCCAAATATTAATATATTTGTTTGTTATGAACTCCCATAAACTACTATTCAGGCTGGAACAACCTCATGATCAGAGTTTACAGGCAGGATAGAGACAAATGAAGCTTAAGACTCAAAGATCCATCATCTTCATGAGGCTGTTTATAAACAACACAGTTCAGACACACCTTTTCCCTGCCAGATATGCAACTTCCCAAAGACTGAAGCAGAGTATATCTCTCCAAAGTTGTGAGAGATGTTTAGAAGGAAAAAAAATATCTTAGAACTTCCAAGTCTTAATGATTTATTTCATGACCTATCCGTCCTTTGCTTAGACGCCAGCTTGAGTCACAAGGTTTGACTTTTGTTTCTTTAATAACCAGCAAAGCCTTAAATTCATATACCAAATTTCAAGGATTTTTTTTTTTTGCTTTTCTTTGTTATAGATTCTCATCTTTACTTACAGAATTATCAAGGAAGCATATTCCAAATGCAATCTGATGTTAGTGTTCTGTTCCTGTTTATTATTCTTAACTTCTATGTTGCCCTGACAGTGATACAAGTTTGGAGTTGAATCGCCAGTGGATGTAGGAATATCAAGGCTCACGGTAATGTTCATTATTGCACAGAAAGGCGTTGCAGTGGAAGGGTAAGAAATTTGTACTTTCAAATATATTTTGGGATTTCTTATTACTACACACATAAGTAATTTGTTTAAAGAAGTGCTGCTTCAACCAGTAGTTTCCCAGGAGAAACACAGGAACAATGTGGGCCACGCTGACCCACCATACATGCCAGATGTCCTCACCCTACTGAGCCCACCCCATCCAGTTTCATAGTGCCCATTACAACAGAGGTTGTGGTTAGCTTCCTGAACCTGAGACGTTTCCCCTACCCTTAAAATAAACTTCCCACACCCTTGACATGGACCAGGCATTAAGACAATCAACGAAATTCTTTCCTTCCAGTCTCTATGGTGGAAGAGCCAAACACCCAGAGGCAATTCTCAGGTAAATGAGCAGGGGAAAGGTCTGGGTGGTTGAACAGACAGAAGCAGGACTCAGCGCAGGCCAGGGGTCTGCTCTCATTTGAGGAACTGACAACACCAAGCAGCAGAAAGGAAGTAATTAAATCCAGTGCATGCTCTGATTTTGTGAGCTACTCTTTCTTACTGCTCTTCTGGAAGCTGTGTCAGAGCTAATTAATGTCATCTGTGACAAGATGGCCCTTCTTAATGAACTTACTTTTTCCCCCCCTGCAAATAAACTATGCCACTTACATTTTGAATGCAGCATCACATATAGACCCTATTGCTTTTGCCAGAAATATTGCTGCAAGTTTGTATGTTGTTGCAATGCTTATTTTTTCCATCCAAAATTTATTTAAGAGCTACTGACGGAATAACATAGGGCTTTTCTTTGTTTGACAAATGATTAAAAAAGAATTCACCACCTTTTTTTAGACCTTTTTCTGTACATCATACGCTAACATTTTCTCATTTTAAACACAAGGAAAAGCTATTTCTGTTCAAATGGGAATTTTCTTTCTTTTGCAGGATTAATATATATTTCAGCATATATAAGAAATTACTAAATCTTAAATAAATGTTCTTTGGATCATGAAAGCTATTTTTTAATTTTCATAACTACACTTTTTTAGAATTCAATGAAAATACTTTTTTTTTCTTTACAAAAAGTAGGTCAGATTTTCAATTCACAGGGAAAGGGGGAACGGTACATTTTTACTTGCTAATTTACTAAATCCTACACGAATAATAATATATGAAGAGGTCAGTCCCCACTAGTACTGTATTTTAATTATATACATTTATCACCTAAATTAAATTTTACCTGCCAGCTGATTATCATAATTTAAGTTCTTCAAGTGATCACAATTATTTTGAACATACCGTCTTTCACGTCTCTCATTCCATGTCAATATTCTTACAAATGACTCCAAAGACAAAAAAAAACAAAAACAAAAACAAAAAAGCCCTTCAAAAAATACTTCTTGCTTCATGATTCAGTAAACCATGAATAAAAATGAGTTTTGCTCACTCTAGAGGCTGAGAATACACTGTACTGAAGAAACCTCAAACCTTGCTAGAATAGAGTTTAGTTTCTTCACTACATGAAAGACATTGTGAGTCTTATTCGTCCCTAACAGCAAAGCAAATTCATCAGCAGCTGAGCACAGCACAGAGTCCAAGCACCAGTGGCCACATGGACTTGGCCACCCACTGTGTGATGAGCAGGTGCTCAGGTGGAAAACACAGGGCACGGGATGGTGATACAGGCACCACTGGTCATACACCTCTGATGGGGAGCACACACTGTGTGACAGTTCAACCCGGGGCAGGAACCCTAAAGCTCTCCTGGAGGAGGAGGATACACACATGGAGGTATCAGCATAAACACCAGGGAGACCACAGCACCTCCTCTGCTCCCTGCGCTCACCCCTTGATACACCGCTGCTTGTAGTCCATGTCCCAACTTTCTGCACATCTCCTCTTCCAACCGCAGCTGTCACATAAACTGTGTGAGGTAGGTGGTCGTACAAAAATGTCAACCCTCAGACTGTACAACTTGTGTACTTAGTCATTATTCACTCCTTTATTATACTACCCATTATACTACCCATAGCTCACTTTTTTTGTTTTATCACCTTTTCATTTAATTGCCATGGACAACATAGAAATACCATGAAACCAGAGGATAGCGTGTGCCATAACTGAACAGAGCATATACACTAAAAAAAGTTTTCACCTACCACTTCTTTGTTTGTGTTCAATCCTCTTTATCTGAATTTCTTTCAGCATCATGCAGCAATACTGACGATGGAGGTCAGTTTAATTTCAGACTTGCAATTTTTACACAAAGATAACTGGAGTGAAAGTGCATGGAAGAGTGTCCACTGTTCATTTTCTACATGTACAGGACAAATCCCTCACTGCTCAAATAAAACAAGGCATTGAAATGTGTGAAGTCAATAGTTATAATCAGCTAGGGGATTAGATGCTTTGCTATATGTGTTTATTTATCATGAGGCCCACAGGCATCATGGCAACATAACTAGTATGAAACTGAAGGGGGCAGAAAAGAAAAAAATTAGATCTGATTTTTGAGGTTATGACATGTTGGACATTGAAAGCATTTACCCACTTTCTAAAATAGGGAAGCTATTCTGAGCCAAATTGCATAAATATGATGAAAATTAAACCCAAGGCAAATCTATAAAAATCTAAGTTTTTTCTTATCATCTCATTAATAACTAAAATTTAAAGCAAACAGTTATCCAGTTCTCTGATTTGAGTTCATAAGCAGAATGAGCTTGCACTGGCTTTTAACTGATTGTTCTGGCTGCACAGGGTGTTGGGCTGTTTGTGTTTCAGTCTTTTCAGCTGAAATCATTATGTACAAGATTTGCTATTGTGGGCTGCCTCCGTATCCCAGATGGCCTCTCTGAAATACTGGTCCACCTCCTGATTCCACCTCCCTACAAGATGTTTTAGAAGGAGGTTTGTAGGCTATATCAAGTAATGTCTCCAGATAGTTACCCAGTGCTATTTGAAAACTCAGAAGTTGCAGCCCACCCAGCCACAGAACTGCAGTAAGAGAGCACCAGAGGATAAATGGGGCTCTGCAGGCAAAGAGGTGATTTAGAGAGTCTGCTGAAAAACTTCAGCTGAAATTTATGTGCTTTTAGAGAACACAGTTTGAAGTTCACAAAAACTGCGGTCCCAAAAACCTCGGGCCAGGAGAAAGTAGATGTTGGCTCACCGCAAGTGTTTTGCTCAGCTGGAGCTCTGGCAAGGGCTTACTTTCTTTACAGTCTGAACGTATCAGAGGAAATAAACTGAGTCTGGGATAAAACTTAAGACTGGGATTTAGTTTCTATATCAAGCACATGATACCGCAGAAGACTGTTCCACTACTACTACAGGGCTCACTCATCTCTCTTCAGATAGGTCCAGAATACACTGTATAAATAATTAACCTTAAAAAAACCCACTATATTCCTGTTTCCAAAGAGAATCCAAAGATTCTTAATGGCTATCGACTCTCAAACACCAAAAAATAAAGGTTTTTACAGCCTGCCAAGCTCATATGTGAACTACAGCACACCATTCCACACCAGCTGCATCCCAATAGCCCAGGTCAGCTCAGTCACTGTCAGTCAGAATGAATCTCAAAAATCTCTCCTGCTTTAGGTTCATTTTTAGCTGTCAGAACAGAAGCTATCACTACTGCTGTCAGAATTATCATCTGAGTTTGCAGAAGCATTTGTCCACTTTTACTATCCATATTAGTCTACGTTTTTCCAAGGCAAGACGAGTTTCAGTAAAGACAGTTAGCTCTTTGACAGAGCAGGAAAATTCCACATGAAGAAAAGCCACAATTCTTGGTAATAAAACATACTTTAAAAAAAAAAAAAAGAAAATTAAAAAAAAAAATTAGAAAGGAAAATGAAACCCAAACCTGACCCATGCTGTCTGAAAAACGCTGTGCTATTATTTTCTAACAAAAAATATTTAGTGGTCAAACAGAAGTTTGTGAGATATTCCCTTCTAATGCACTGTTAATAATTGCCTCAATATACAAAACCAGTGTAGGAGGCTGTTTTTTCAAGGACTAAGATGAGAAACAGACCAGAAGATGGGAGGTTGTATTAAATTCTCTCACTCAATGACTCCTCCATATCCTAGAAGTTTTGTACAGCCACACGTTCTACCACTCCTCATGTATTCCTGGCATGGTCATAACAAGCAGCACATCGAGACTTGTGTGCTATACATCTGGAATAATGCTGCTGTAAGCACAAAGCTGCTCTGAAGCCTTCAGTGGTGCTTTCATTCCACAGGGATGCCGCCTTCCGTGAGCCGAGTTGCATATGTGCTCAAAGCCTCTCCAGATGTGGACCCCCTCAAAGAGATTTAACAGACCCATTGTTGTTTCAACAGTAAAAACAACAAGCTAAGGAGGTCAAATTTAAAACAAATAATAATTGTCAAATTTCCTCTGTGGGAAAAGGAGGAAAGAAGTATGTAAGCCAGATATTAATAGGGCTATCACCCTAGTGAAACTTCTTAAAAATTAGGAAGGAAAGTGTAATTCGAGAATTGCATTAACTACACACTACTTTACTCCAGAAAAAATGACTGATGAGAATGCCCACCTGGTCTTAGTTTCAGTCTCAGTAGAATATCAGCGTCCATATAACTGGAGAAAAAAAAAAAAATCCTGCCAAATGCTTAGCAAGGCCTTCTAGGAGACTTATGGCACAACCGCTGCCATGCAGAAAGACTCACTTTCCTTTCTTTGTTATCTCAATCTTTTGTAATCACAAAAAGATATAATATACAGGAAAATCAACCCCAGCCATTTCACAGAGCAAGTAGCATTACTGACCACCTACACTCAAACCAAGTATAATATTTAGGCATTTGAAGAATCAATCAGAATTCTACAATTACTCCACATAAACATGCATTTTGTATAAATTAGCATCAGTTCTAACAAGTAGCTCATTCAAATATCTTTGGCTATGCAGAAACTGTTGGAAACTTTGCAAAGTTTTCTTTTGAAAACTCATTCCATGTGTCACTTAGGAAACACAAGTTCTAAGTTTATTTTCCCCAGACGACTATACTCCATGCTCACTGAAGCAGCACAATTTCTGCCACAGTATTTAAGGTTGGGAGAAATGAGATTTCAAAGGCTTATTAATTGCTAAAAATATGTTTCCAAAGGGAAAGAAATGCAACACAATGCAGCAACATCATTCCAAGTTTGCAGACAGCCTGAAATAGTAGCTTTGATTTAGCTGAAATAATCATATAAATGTCAATTAATTATTTCCCCAGTGATCAAACTACCAGCCTTTGCATCTGTTGTAAAACCCAGCTAACTCCCAGGCTTAACATGGGACCAAAAACTCTATCTGTCATTTGGCCCAAAATGACAAATTTTCCTTGAGAGAGCATTCAATATTTTTTCTCTTAAAATTCTACTACACACTGAATCTTAAAACTAAATAAAGGCGTAAAATAATTAATCAAGTGTAAAATAAAAATAGGTGCAACAGGGGTGCTGTTTTATTTAGTATTTTCATGTTTAAATTACTACTAAACTTCCGATTTTATCTACTGCAAACAGCTGCATTATCTATAGGTTAGATCCCAGAAGAACTGTAAAACCCAGAGTAATTTGTTGCAAGCGTTTAGCCAAGATAATTGTGTAGTGTCCAAGAACCTGGTTTCCAGCTTCAGTTTTTTAAGTGTCTGCTTCTCTTCGCTTCTAACACAGGACTTCCCTCAGGAGGAAATTTCCTCTCTTTTTTCCAAAATAATCCTCCTGAAACCTTCAATAAAAAGTATGTCCTTGAATTCAATACAAATTCAGTATCACTTATAATTTTACTCCAGAACAGTACATACAGAATCATATTTCCCTTATTTATTCATCCATGGCTAGGGCTTCTCCTCCAAAGTCCCAGTAATTGCTAAAAAATTTAAATCGTTTTTATTTAATGGAAGCTGAATGTAATCTGGTCTGGCGTGACCCAAAGTGACTGCAGCTTTAATCAGACTCATCATCTTTATTACAGTGATTTAATAATCACTTTATTGATTTAATTCATATTAGGTAGCATCCGAAGTTGGCAGAGTTAAACCTCTCTGAAATTCCAGGAATAGCACTGGCTTTTGGCTAAAAAGCTCTTCTTTATGTACACATATGCAGGCTCTGAATCTTTACTCAAGATGGTCTGCATTTTTCCATATGTAGTGAACACAATCACAGTCATCCATAATAGTGGGTAAAAGTGTCGGTAACAGAAAGCAGGTTTTGTGCTGCAGAGATGCACAGATGAGAACACACATTAAAGACAGCAACTAGCCTGGATGTAAATTCTTCCCACTCCAAAAGCAAATGCAATAGTCATCACAGTCAGGCTACCAAGCTCCTAGACATTAATTCAAGATTTACACACTTGTGATTCCAAATCCTGGTGATAGGGAAGGTGAACAAAGTGGGGCTTTATGTCCGACTACCAATCTGTGTAGTGTCAACAGCATGTTTGAACTATTCTTATGCTGTTTTGGACTTCTGATGTAGTCAAGCCATGGTGATTGTTCTTGGATCCCAAAATGATGTGAACTTTTTGTTTTGGTTTTTGTTTTGGGGGTTTTGTTTGTTGGGTTTTTTCTGTTGTTATTGTTGTTGGTTTTGAGTTTTTGTTGTTGTTGTTGAGGTTCTGTTTTTTTTTTTGTTGGAGTTTTGGGGTGTTTTGTTGTTTGTTTTAAAACACTCAGTTGCACATTTATGTGGAAAAGCCATGCATGAGTGTCACAATATACAAAGATTTACATCTTACAGCCCTTGGACGAAGGAAAACAACCAAGGACCAGGGAAAGCCTGGAAAACTCTGTTCCTGGATACTGTATTGTGTCCATCATGTCCATATGACAGCTCTTTTCACAGCTTGTAAGGATCAGCAGGACTCTACCACCCTTGACATTCACAACATTTACTAAACATATTTAAAAACTGGGCTTAAATGTTTAGCGATTACTCTTCTCTGGGAAGAGTATATAATACCTTCAGTCATTTTTCATGTGTTTTTAGGTAAACAGTGCATGATCAAAATAAGTCCAATAGTCTCAACTTCAATGGAGCTGTTATAACTTAAAGAAAAAAATAGAACAGCAAAGAAAAGAGTCAGATCTTGTAATCTCATTCACATTTACAATATCATCAATAACTACACTGATTTGAAATGGAAGAAGCACCCTAGCTGCAAATACCTCAGTTTACATTAATTAGTGAATTATTTTCACAGCGAGACAGGTGTGAAAGTAGATGTCAGGTGTCTTCTGCTCATCTTTTTTCAACAAATGATTGGCAAGAATGATTACAGTTCAACTAAAACAATTTATACTGTCTGAAGGAATTATTTCAATAATAATTCTTCACCTATCTTCTTCCACTACAAAACACCAATGCTTTTTATGACTCTTAAATCTGTAAAATATAAACATTTTATCATTTGTCTACGGTGACTAAAGCAGCAGTTTATAGTTAGGTACTATGTTCCAGGTAGTCTCACTATGGGAAAACATGCAAAGAAGAAAGATAAAAATATTTTTCAGGGGCAAATGATTTTGGATTTTCTTACTGAGAAGTCTGTACGTCTCAAAAGTACCGCCAAACCCAAATTTGCCCATATTTCAAAGAATGGTTATGAAAAAGGGTGTAGAACACGGAGCACGTAAATCAATTCCACTTTCCTTTAGCAAAGGAGACCTTGCTCTTATCAGATCTATTCTGTGCTTCTAAATGTGCTGCAAGCTCTGGAAGTGCACATATTTAGTGACAGAATAAAAGACTGCAGGACCAGTCCCTCTGGGTGGAAGCGCTCTTCAGTATCAAGATTTTACAGAGCCAGAGACACTGGACAAGTACCCACCTCAACATTACAGGAGGTGCAAGTGTGTCATTGTCTCCCATCTGCAGGTTGTACAAGAGATACAAGAGACTTCCACTTCCCCCTCCCTTATGCTAATATTCTTGACTTTTATCATACAAGACTAATAGTTATAAATTAATAAATTGCAATTGTGCGGACCATTACATGAAGCTGACCTGCTGACTCACATACAATACATTTCTGTAGAGGAAAATACAACAATAAACATAACAACAAAAAAAAAGTTAGATTATATAGCATTATTTCTATTTATGGGCAGAAATGCCAGAAACAATAGCACTTACTTTTATTCACAGTTGGTTCAAGATTAATAAAGCTCATGTCGATTTTATGGACCTGGAGCGAGCTTATTTTTATGAAAAAAATGATATAGATAAAACGTATGCTCTGCTGTACCTCAGTAAATCTGCAGGCTTTAACGCACTTCAGTGGAACTGCTGTGGAATAACAGCAGCATAATTAATATGGTAGTTTAACTGGGGAGTTTGCATGAATATAGATCAAGTTCCAGTTTTATACATACAGCATTTTTTCACGCTGTCACTCATAGGTTATGAAATAGAAATGAAAGATGAGATCAGCTAACAGAACATCTAATATATGTAGATATCCTCCATTAGTAACAATGAAATTTTTTCCAAAGAAGACTGTCCTTATCTCCTTTCAATTCTAATAACATAAATGTTTAATTTAATTTTAGTACGCGTTCATTGATTTGTCTTGAGTGCATTCAAGTATAATCCTGTAATTTATTAAGACAACAGGATATTAACTGGGTAAAGTCACCCATGTTCATTCTATTTACTATTTAATCCATAAAGTCCTGTCCAAAACACAGCTGAGGATTAAAAGTGAAATACATCTTATCCAAATCTTGATTTATAAGATACAGAACAATTGAAAAATACATAGGGTAAGAAGTAGTAAGTGATAACCGGCAGTACAAGAAACAGTCATGGTAGAAGAAACAGAAATAAAAATGCAAGTAATTGAATGCATAATTACAGAAGTATAAGCTGGGTAATATTCAGCAACTGAAAAACAAAAATCCAGTTTTAGGCATATTCCTAGCTAACCTGTTAGTTGATGAATACTTTTGGATACAAACAAGGCAAGCAAGTCAAAAAGCACCTTTATTCTGCAGGTCTCAAAAAAGATTTCTCAGGGCAAGATTCTGATTTCATGCAGTGCTTGTAGATATATCCAGCAAATGAAGTTCTACTGCTGAATTCAGGGAAGGAAATAAACATTTCCCACACCAGTTTTTGGTGCCTCAGAAGATGCATAGGTGATGATGGCCTAGTAAAAGCCACCATCTTCTTCCTTTCTTTCCCAAGCACTAGCAATAAGGCAGTAGTAGGTACTGGCCTGGGCTGACTGGCTGTGACTGTGCACACTCACCGAGGTATGAATAGGGCTTAAGTAGCGCATAAACTGACACAAGCAGCAAGATAATGTTATCAAGAGTCTTTTGTATCTCATTCTCTGAGATCAGGCACTTGCTAACAACTGCACAGGCTTCACGCACACACATGTGCATGCACACACTTATTTCATGGGCATGTTTTGTTCTGGTTTTTTTTCCCCCCACAAAGACAGGCATATCCTTTCCCAGGTTCTCTCCAGAAGTCAGTGATGTAACACAAACCTAACAATATTTGAAATAAAATCAAAGACAGACAGACCAGTCCTGCTTCAGAACCCAACTTGCAATTTTCCACTCAAAGGAGCCATCCAGGGCCTTCCAAACATAAATAACAAAACTACAGTATAGGAACTGTTGCAGCCCTGAAAAGGAGAGCTATCAACATAAATAAAACAAACCTGAATAGAAACAGAGGTCTATTAACCCAAAACTCGGGAATTTTTTTGCAGACCAAATGAGTATAAACATGTACATGCTGCCCTATAAAACAGAGAGTAACTGCCCATTTTTTTCAATCATTCTATGTTCCACTGTTCCACTCTAACATCTATCTTCTTAGACAGCTGTGTAAACTCCATCACCTTGAATGCACAGCGTATAATTAATACAACAACCACAGACTCATTTTTTTCTACTTATCTTGTTTGTAGGAATCCTGCCTTTTATTTGCTGATTCACGAAGAGTCACAAGGGAATGTCTTATGAGCCACCAAACCCCTTTCTCATGTTTGTCACAATGTCATGACTAAACCTACGTGAACCAATGACAATAAAAATAAAATAAGTAACAAAACAAAAACCAAAACCAAACAAAAGCCCCCACAAACTCCCAAAGCCTTGCGGAGTTCGGATAACCAAATTTCAATTTCCCACAAGATGTAGCAGTACACAACGTACCCAATCTTAGAATCACTTCACAACATTAACTCACCATTCCATGAGGACCCAAATGGCCCATAATAGAGAAGACTCTCCCTACTCAGTTTGGAAATACTGTTGTAGGTTCAGCACACACCTGAGTAGTAGTAGTGCCCAAGCCAACAGTCAGGTCAACGCTTTCCCCTTCTCTGAGCGCACAGAGAATTTTGCACATAATGGAAACCATATTTAAAGTTGTAATCTGTAAGTTTAGATCATCACAGTTAAAAAAGTAATTTATGTTTGATGATTAACAGAAGTCTTCTGTGAAACTTTAATAATTTTCTATTAATTTTTGAGTGAATGTGTTTATAAATACAAATTTCCAATATATTACTTTAATACTGGTTTTGGTTAAAATGTACTTATTCATAACTGACTTTTGTAAGAGGGAAGCAAACTGATACAGATCATGTTAAATTTCTCTCTCGTGGCTTTTCTATTAGATGTAGCAATAATTGGGGAAAATAATTGTGATGATTTTCTGAATGCACCTCATTTATTAAAGAATATATTCTATATACCAATATTGTTCCACAAGACTTTTACTGCGTTATGTCATATAAAATGTGTTGTAAGGCTTGTAACAAAAAGCAGTACAACAAACCATGAAAATTAATTACATCATGTCCAACAAAATTCAAACATCTCAGATTGAACCATGCAGAAAAGATTAGCTACAAGAGAGAAAACCCACTTGTGGGTATTGTTCCTCAACGGGAGCTTGTTTGCAGAGGAAGTTCATTTCAGTACATAGGTGAATTTGACATGCACATCACTCAGCCCAAACACTCCTTAATATTAAGCTGCACAGAAAACAAGAATTATTTTTGTGAAATCTTTTGAAGATTTCATTCAACCTCAGGAACTCCCAGGTGGAACAACACATGGAAAAATGACAGAAGCTAGAAAAGGCAGTCCAAGGGCCCAAATGCAAATCCCAGTTCTAAGTTATGTGAGAAGGGACTTGAACTTCAGTCTCCTACAAATGGAAGGGGGTCACTGTAATAATTGAAGCACTTGCCATGCAGAAGTGCCTCTCTCTTGAGAAACTTTACTAATCTTTTTAATTTCCCAAGTTCCTCTTTAGAAAAAACAAAACCAAAAAAAACCCACAGCCAAACAAGCCTTCCAACAACAGATTAAATCTTTGTAAAGACAACTCTTATCATCTCTAATTTCTATATTTGTATGCCAGAGGCATCAATCATCCTTTTAATATTACTAGGTCTCTGCAGAGATAAGAGAGTGTTTACAATATCACACTTCGCTGAACAATTGATGTGTACTGGGTTCCTGGCTCTCAGTCCATAAGCTTGACAAGCAAGAAGCGCAAGAGCAAATCAAATTGAGCTTTCAGGACACATCAGGCATTCAAAAGATATTTGGACATTTAATTACATACTACCACCCACTTATGTTCCTCACAGATTGCTTTAGATTCACCTAGACACTAAGGAACGATGTTTCTTTTGTCATTGAACAAGTGACAACCTACAACCTAATAACCAGGCAGTATCTATGCCATACCTACTCCCTCTCTCCCCCACTCTCTCAGGCAGCCCATACTTGGATGTCAGATTAGAAGCTTGAATTAAGGTTTCTGATTTACCAGGAAAAGACTTCTCTTCAGTAACCAGCCAACATAAACTAGCACAGTGTCTCTCCCTTTATATTTCCCTTCTCTTTTCTTTACCTCAGTCTTCCTTTTCCCTATCACTCAAAACCTACTGAAAAGAAAAAGAAAAAAGAAAAAAGAAAAAAGAAAAAAAAGAAAAAAGAAAAAAGAAAAAAGAAAAAAGAAAAAAGAAAAAAGAAAAAAGAAAAAAGAAAAAAGAAAAAAGAAAAAAGAAAAAAGAAAAAAGAAAAAAAAGAAAGAAAAAGAAAAAAGAAAAAAGAAAAAAAAGAAAAAAGAAAAAAGAAAAAAAAGAAAAAAGAAAAAAGAAAAAAGAAAAAAGAAAAAAGAAAAAAGAAAAAAGAAAAAAGAAAAAAGAAAAAAGAAAAAAGAAAAAAGAAAAAAGAAAAAAGAAAAAAGAAAAAAGAAAAAAGAAAAAAGAAAAAAGAAAAAAGAAAAAAGAAAAAAGAAAAAAGAAAAAAGAAAAAAAACCCCACCAAAGTAAAGACCTCATCAAACCCATTCCATATGTTAGTTGGGAAATGTGAAATGTTCTTAGTTTTACAGAGCTAGGCATCTGCATGAAGCTTCTGCAGTTGATGGATTAGACAATTTGGGGAGAAATATTGTCCTCTCAACAATTATTTTTAAGTTCCACGTCTCTAAATGTAGCTGACCAAACTGGTGGACACTAACACTTTTCAAATTATAAGGCATTTCATACAAGAGAAGTGGTTCAAGCCATGTGATTAGGAACAAGCACTAAGCATCATTACAAAAATTCCTAGGTAAAACTTACGGTATTATATAGATAAATGGGAAAAATTTCAAACCCATTTAAAAAGAAACTCCAGTACTCAAAAGAGTACTTTCATGATCCAGTGGAAACAAAATTGTATAAACAATTATGATTACTGTAAATTTTTACTTCCTTGTATACAGCTCTATAAAAGTACTTCCTGCTTATCTTAGAACTGTTGCTATTCAAAAAATTTGCTGCTACTGTCTTATATCTGTCAAGCTAAAAATCTAAAAAACTTTAAAAAAATCTTTTTATTACATTTTCATTTAATTTCCTATTGCTATATACAACTTACGGACCTTGGAAAAAATAGTGTCCTTCAATCAGTTATACACAGGCAAAAACTACTGTAAAGTGAATTAACTTATTTTCTATTTCTTAGTAATAGTATATTTCCAAACAATCTATTGATTTGCAAGCATATGAAGCTTTTTTTTTTTTTACAAAAAGATAGTACTAGAATCTATTAATAATATAACTGCTGTGCTATAGGACTGATGAGTTCCAGTATCATAGGAAAGATTATTTTTCCTTTGAAGATATAATTGCATTATAAAATAAAGGGCAAAAGTACATATTCCATGGCCTTTGTTTTTCTTCTCCCACATATTTTAAGACATTCCTGTGGCCTAACATTTAAAGTAGGGAAGATTTTTCCCAATGGGGGAGCAGCCATACACTAACAATTTATCTATTTTCTCCACAGTTTGGATTTATATTTTTTCTTTTTTAACCACTAAAAGCACTTGAAATAATACCCATCTTCTGTCTTAATTTTCTGGTTATAGATGTGGTTTAGTATCTCTTTTATGTACCTGCTTTTAAGGCATTTATGTTTTTTTAAAATAATCACAGGCAGCATAGTGTTCCTGATCTTATGTCACTAATGGAACTTAAATGGTTCTTTTCTGCAATTTACAGTTAGCTCCTCCTTTTTCTTTTTTTTTTAAATCTGATGCTTTGTGGGGCTGATAACTGTAACCAAGAAACCGCCTGCAATATGAGAGCAGACCTTGAGCACGAACAAGTATCAAATAATCTCTGCTTAACCATTACTCCAGCAACTCCCAGCTCCCTCAAACTTTTAATTAATATGTAGAATGGTACAAGAAAAGAATAGGAAATACAACATTCATGTCTCTATGCAACCCTTCCAAGGCGGTGCTTCCAACCTTTTCAAGGAAAATACTTGCCTTCTCACTCCAGTGTCATTAGGTGGTGGCATTACACCTCAAGGTACATAAAGGAGAAGTTTCATATAGCAGAAGAACTTGGAAAACCCATTGCATTATCACTACCCGTTAGCCTTGAACTGAAACCATTTTTAGCCGGAAGCTTGAGCCAAAATAGGCTAGTACTGTCAATATTAAAGCTTACTGCCAAGAGTGGGAGAAATATTATAAAAGGCAGCAGATTGTCTTCTAAAAGCAGTTACTTTTCTACTGCTTCTAGAAGCATCTTTTCATGAATTTCTTGATTAGGTATACAGAAAAGAGCAAAAGTAGCAGGACAGCTGGCTACCCAGTAAGGACATCAGCACAGCAAAAGGCAAGGAGATTGCATGCCCATGGCTAATGCAGCCCAGGACAAAAGAGGATCCAAAGCCTTGAGAAATGCTCAAATCAGAGGGGAAGGAGAGAACTGATTTTTCTGCAGGGACAAATGGGGATTCTCTTCCTCGAAGCAAGGAAAGAAATACAAGCTAACAGGAATTTTCAAGGGGGAATAGATGGCCAAATTAAAATCTCTTCATGGAAAATGTTTGTGTTGCCCCTCTGGATTCAGTGAAGAGGATTTCAGCTCCATGCCTTAGCTAAATGCAGCTGTTAGCCTGGGGCAGTACAGCATCATGAGAGAAAGCAGACTTACAAGCAGGACTATCTTAAGTTATTAAAGGTGCAAGGTTAATACTGACAATATGCTTGGGGGCTGCAACACTATAGCAATCAGCATCATTTAACTCCAGTGGATAAAATTTAGTTATAAATTGAAATTATGGAAAAAAAAATAAAAAATCTACATTCAGTGAAAACTCGAAAGCAGTCAAGAAAGCAGTATTTCAACCTACGGGTTTTTGTTACTATCATCTCATTTCACTCATGCCTATGTATCCCTTTGACAAGCACTTACATACACAAGAAAATATTATGATGTTTGTGGAACTGCTCTAACTATACATCTCTGAAGTTTTAGTAATTTAGCTCCGCACACAGGGAACGGGGACAAACCCTCACATAAAGCACAACTGTAATTTGCATTCCTCAGTCTTTGGTGTTGGGGGTAGTGTTCACTTATGAAAAAGACACAAACAATAAGGTGAGATGAAAGAGGAAGGAAAATAATCTGCATACAATTCTCTCTCTTTTATATACATTAACATGTATGGCCCTTAGCAGCAGGATTGAAAAGAAGAAATGCTGCAGAACTGAAGTTTAAGAATATAACTAGGACTTCATGCCTAACAACCCATTCTGTCCACTTCCAACATGATTAAGAAGGTCTTCACAGTTTACCAAGACCATTTTCAAGGACTGATCTAATCACAGGAAAGTCTATCGCATCTCAAACGTCTCTGCACAATGAAAAAATTTTCCCTTTTTCTTTAGTCAGATTGTAAATTAGTTTATGTATACTAGCTGTTAAAATATTAATTCAAGATGTTCCCACACTGTGATAGCTAGGTACTGTGAAGCATTAGTTTAATATAATAACAACGACAAAAATCTTACCTTTTATTTGGTGCTACTAACCTCACGAATAAAAAAATTAAAAATATAATAGTACTTAAGAATGCCAGGCTTATTATGCTAAACTGTAATACTATACAGAATAGCAGTATTGCATTTTTATTTTTAAATCAATGAGATTTAAAATAAGTATTTTAAATACTCCAGGAAAAGTGAAATTCAGAATTCTGTTAAATAGATATTTTTAGGAACTAGAAATGTGTTCTCAAACCCATTGTCCAATTGAATTTTCTGAAAAAAAAAAAAAAAAAAAAAAAAAAAAACATTTCCCCACAAAATGCAGCTTTGTTGTAACATCAACAGCACCAAAAAATTGTAATCAATTATAGTGTAGTTCAAGTAGAACTTATGAATAGTGGCTTATCAAAATATGTACTATTTGCATCAGTAATAGAAACATACGTAAAAATCAATTATTAATTCCACTGCAATATGCCATATTTCTCTTGTTTAAAAAGAGAAAGAAAAAGAAAAAGCATACAGTATGAAGCTAAGCAATGAAATATAACTTGAATTTGTGAGACTAAAAAGAAAAAAAAAATCTCAACAATTCTGAGGTTATTTGGATGCAGTAAACTGCGAAAAAAAAGAAGTCTGAATGCAATAAACCATAAGAACTCACGTTCTTTCTATATTAGTCAAAGAAACAGCCATTGGCTTCTCCTCCACCACTCATTCATTACTCTGTGGGTAACGTGATTTGAAAAAGAGTAGAAAGGAATAAAAATCTTATGCTTTTTTCATGGGAAACATCATCAGTGAACAGCTTTTTGTTGAGATTGCACTAGAATAATGAGGATTGCCTAAAATATTAAAAAATAAAATAATCTAACAGGTTTCTAAATTACTTCCCTGGTTCCTTCAGATCCTCCTGATATTAAAATAATTCAGTTTAAAAGGTTCTCTAGCCTCTATTTTCAAGAAATCATCAAATGTGTATAAAGCTATGTCTTCAGATACATATGTGAAGTAATTATGATCAGCTACAAGAGCAACAGATAAATACTTATGCAAAACCATCCATGTATTTTATATTGGCTCTTACAATAGAGAACATCTAAATCAGCCGAGTCATCTTAGACTTAAGAGAAAAATAACTAAAATGAATATGAGAGAACACCTAATAACTTAAGTAGTCTATTTCACATGGATGCATGTAAATAATTGCGTAGGGAAAGATTACCCTCACTTCAGAAATGCAAGCTGGTTTTCTTTCTCGTTTTGGTTACCATGTAATCAGCAATGGCTTTGCTTCGGTGACAATCTCATCATTTCAGGCACAAATATCATTAATGCTTGTAATGTTCTTTCAGCAGCATAAATACTTTTTTTTTAAATAAAATGAGGCAAACTTTGAGAGAAACCCGAGGAGAACAGGAAGGAACACTTTTCGGTAAGAGGCTGGCAGCAGCCACACTGGTGCCAGCTTGGTGGCCCAGGAGACCGGGTCACACTGACATCCAACACCCACCTCCCTTCCCCTAAGAACAGCACCTTCACCAATGCAGACATTGGACCAATACCTGTGCAAACACCAAAAGCCTGGAGTAATACTCAAACAGGCAGGGTGCAGGAACCAAAAGCCACAAAGGTACACGCTCTGGAGAATGACGGAGAAGGACGCAGCAGCATGGCTTTTACTGCTTGTGTTGTAGCTGAAGTCAAGTTCAAAGAGAAAATGAGGAGGAGAAAGTCACCGCTGCTGGCATTGTGGTGGTGCAGTATTTGATCAGAACCCAACCACATGATTAAAAGGCAAGGGCTGGTTTATGAAAGATACAGATACAACACAAAAAAGTGTTCCAGAATCTCTGGGAAGTTGCACAATATGCGAGACCTCATGCAACAATGTCCATGGCAGAGGATTTGTTCTAACAGACCTCTCCAAAATCATAGCAGATGGATAGACAGAATGAGGTAAAAACTGTTTGACTCGGCAAGCAAAACAAACAGTAATAATCCCATAAAACATTGCTCCTCACAACAGCTACTCATTTCCAAATGCCCATCACTGTAGCTTTTAATGTGAATGTACATTGGTGTCTCCATTATTGCATAGAATACATGCTATTCTATGATAGCATGCCAGCCTGGGTTTGAACGAGAAAACACCTCCATCAAACCCCTTGCCTTTGCTGCAACAAATACCAAGAGAACTTATTTCAGCTCTGACCATGGCAGTATTCTGTATGCAACCATAGGGCGAAGAGCAGATGAAGCATGGCCCCACACATGCCACCCATGACAAGACTGGGACATGCTACCACAGTGTCAACTTGGTTCTTAAAAATGGGTTAGAGAAAGAACAGCCTGAAAATTTCTCTGATCCCTTTAGTCATAGGAACTCTGCTTTAAGAGCTAGATATAGGTGATAAAAACCAGCTTGAGAGGAAACAGAACTCATCCTGCAACTACACTCAGGGTTCTTTTTTCTTCACAATGTCTATGTTGTTCAGAAACACAAAGAAACAGAAATATATAAATACATATGCAAAATTATAACAAACCAGGAAACAATTAGAGTTTAATTTTGCCCCTCCCCCCCTTTTTTAGGCAAAATTTGGTAGAATATATTCATGGTATAAAAGGAAACACTCATGCAAGAAAAAGGGACACACAAAAAAAGCTATAAAAAATGGTCTATGATAGTACTCAATGATAATTTACACAATTTTTCAGCACCATGTTTCCTGTTAGCCAGTTAAAAAAATAAAAAAGCACAATGTATTACTGACACATATCAATATGGGTAGATAAAGTGTTTTCCTGATTAATTATACATCACTGCCTGTGTACGGGTTATGGATCTTTGACTGGAAAATATTTAAAACCTTTCCATATGAATGCAGCATATTTCTACTGTTCTCATTAATGTTCCAAGCAATTTTCTGCTTGTTGATCAACTTTCCAGTTTAATAAATACCAGAAAGTGTGGATGACTACATGGATCTTGAGAGGTACGTGTCTTCTGTTAAGACAGCATTCTTCACAAAAACTTCAATTATCTATAATACTGTGTGCAATTCATTACAGCACTAAAAATTTCAGTAAAGCATAGGAAGAAAAACATTTTTTTATGGGAGAGATCTATTGTACAGTATCTAAAATATCAAACTTCCTCCCTTCCATACAAGAAAAAATAAGGAATGGAAAGAAAGCAAGAATGGACAACCGTAAGCCTAAACTTCCTCTTATCACAGTTAAAAATAATTGTTGGAGGTTTTAAATCTCATGTTAAATGCCAAGAGAAAGAATTTTGCTTACAGATAAACAGGTATTTTTTTTCCTTCCCATTTGAAATACTTTGACCTTGAAATAGCTATAGTAAATTAAATACCACTGCTGCAGAAATGAAATTGTCACTGGGTACACAAAGCAGGGAAGAAATTAATGAACATAAAATGTCCGAGTGTAACAAATACACAGGCCACAAAATTTGTAAGTAGGGCTGGAGGAGATGCAACATACACTGCACGCTGTCTCACTCAGAATCCAAGCTGT
Organism: Numenius arquata; assembly: GCF_964106895.1. Classification (NCBI taxonomy): domain Eukaryota; kingdom Metazoa; phylum Chordata; class Aves; order Charadriiformes; family Scolopacidae; genus Numenius; species Numenius arquata. The sequence goes on from NC_133584.1 coordinate 16,470,830, forward strand.
AGTTTTCCCCCCCGTGTCCACACCAGCAGGGCCAGAGCTGCGTGAGCACGACTACCCACCAGGAGCATTGACATGCCCCCACGGGCAAGTCCTGCACACTAGTCCTGTTTGAGGAACATCAGAGCCAACAAAACAGGAGGACATGGTTCTGAACCCATCCAGCAGGAGACAGCAAACATATTTGGTAAGCATATTCATTTTACACTACAGCTTAAGACTGAAGACAGACATGCCAAAAGGGGCTCAAACCCTTTCACTGCTTTTAAGCAATCTTCTGGTTTTGTCTTGTTTAATAATCCTTCGGAAACAGTTCTGAGACCCTTGACAAACCAATCCAAGCATGCAAAGCAGACATATGATGACCAGATGGCCCATACGCTCATACTGCAACATCCATATGCTTCAAGTGCGTTTTCAGATTGCTGCTAAAGAGTTGTAGTTTAGAGTTGCAAAGATCCTACTTGGCAGGAAGAAGCTTTACAGATGTTAGAAAAAACCCTTTTGCTATAGGAAGTATCTCACTAAGCACACACTGTATTAGGAATCAAGCATATCTCTGAGATAGCAAGATTTCAGTTCTCTCTGATGTCCTATTGATAATATTACTTTTTAAAAAAACTCTTATTGGTCAAACAAGACTGAGTTAAAACACTGTTCTTATGATTGGGTTCTTCTGGTTGACAGTACTGGATACAAAATTGATAATATTGAAAAATACTAATAAAATAAATGCCAATCAGTTTTGGTGATCCATTTATCTCTAGATTAAAAGCCAACTGTATTGAAGAAAGAGACTTCAAACTACAATTGAGGCTTTCAACTTTGTACAAATCATTAAAAACTTTTGAGCTGCAGAGAAAGAGCATATTTTAATTGAGTACTGAACATTATTCAGGGTTGTCAAGAATGTAATAATTTCAGTAATTAAAACAATTTTATACATTTTATATAGACTACAACATATTCTATATAAAGAATCATAGAATCTTTATAGAATCAAAACTTCATCTTGACAAAAGTTTTAAAACTGTTTATATTTTTATTTCAGGTAAGCTTTCCTGAACTCAGAGATCACAAGATGAAACCTGAGGCACAGGTATTCAGGAAGCCAAAGTTTGCAAGGAAATTAGACTCAGTCCAACTGAGGTAGTTAGGAAAAAATTAACTTCCTTTAGTTTTTCCTGTATTATGAATGATAAAGCCACGTTCCTTGGATTGGCAGTATCTATCCCCTGTGATCTCATTAAATAATCTCTCAGACCATGACAAGCATTTGGCATTTACTGCATAATGGCTTACCCAGACTCTCTTTAACAAAACACTAGCAATAATATAAACACATTTTGAGTGAATTCCCGATCCCATTCCCACCCACAGAAATTTTTGTTATGAAAACTATGACAAGGCAAGATACATGTAAACTGTTCCTTATGGTTTTACCCATTTTGTGGCAAGCTACGAAAATGAAATAATTAGTTCACTGAACAAATATGGATGTCCCTAACTCTGTTTGTAGTCAATGAAGAAAACCAGACATTTTTAGAACACTACATAGCTGATCATATGGAAACATCTCCTCTAGGGTGATGCTAATTAAATCGTAGTTTTCACTGAGTTTACAGACTAGATCTCCAGCAAGTCCAAAGGGAACATAATATGACTCATCAACTCATCCACTGATCACATCTTATTTATTTACAAAATCATGTGGTTTAAACTAAAACATTTCCATTTTAGCAAGCTGGAAATGCAAAAGTAGAAACACATGCCCAACGGTCTTGGAGAGTAAAAGTCTTTGAAAAATTCTATATATTAAAGCAGTACATTTATAAACATGTAAATATTTGTCAGATAGGTCAGTAGTATGAAATAAAAAAGATGATATAGCAGTAGTGCTCCATTTTGCTCTATCATGAATAAAAGCATTAAAAAGAAACAAACAAAATCTCTATTAAAGCCTTATACAGAGAGGGAAGTATTGTGGCTCTGAACAAGAAAGAGGCTCAGGAATGACTGCTGCTTCTGCCTTAAGTGACACGGAAGGAGTTTGGTTACGGGATAGATCGTAAGGCACAGCAAGTCTTCCCTTCCTTTTTTGAAGTAGAATATGCTTTGACATGTGTCTGGTCTCTAGAAGACTTTCACCTTTCCCCTTGTCATTGCTCTTCCTATGGACATGCATCATGTCCACCAACTCCTGAGTTTCATGTCTGTCAAGTCAAGATGTAAAAATTCAGTCATTCTTGAAAGCTATCTATGACAAGGCTTGAGGAACAGTGAATAAGGTCAACCTGGGCTGCAGCTTTCACTAATATGGAAATGATGATGTATAAGGACTTTCCAGCACACAACTTTTGTACAAACCATAGCATTGGTATATATTAATAAACAGACTCTGTCTAGATCTCTTCCATTAATGTGCAATTATTTCTCTTTGCACTCTGCAGTTTATTTCCATAGCATTCAAATAACACAGCAGATGTTAATGTCTGTAAATCCCCACTTGTGACTATTCCACTGCTTAATGCTCCAGTTTTCTATATCTAAAAATACTATATCTTGAAAATTATGTTTATATTTACAGTTAATAGCTTTATTCCTTTCAGAGATAACCAAAATATTAAGATATGTGTGTGCATTCATAATGAGTACTTTTAGTCTTTAAATAAAGGAAAGCTATTATATAATGTTATAGAAATATGTACAATGAAAATTATCTATACCATTAAAACTAATATTAGTAAGACATCATTCTCAAAGGCAAAGGAATGAAGTATATTTATCATCCAATAGACAAAGAATAGATTAGTTGTTCTTAAGTTGTTCTTCAGTTTATGTATTCTGAAATCACGAAATAAGTGATTTTCAGAAAGGAAAATGATCAAAGAAAGCATCAAAAACTACTCATCCCAAAGTCAAAGCACTCCAGGTCACTTCTATTTCTCACAAACAAGTATGAATTCTAAGGATTTAACTATTTAATTATACTGCTCCACTAGCATCTAACATGATACTTAATATACAAAAAATAAAAAATCCACCCTCAGTGTCATTCCACACATTCTGCCCAGCAATTCAGTCCATCTCCTGTGTTGACGATGCCACCTAACTTGATTAATCTTTAGATTACTAAACTTTACTAAAACTTTAGAATATTTAGTAAATTTCAACAGAGTACTACGTTTTTTGTGCCAAAGCTGTTACTGAAAACATTAAAAAATATTGGTTCCAAGACTGATGCTCAGAAACTCTATTAAATAATCTTTCAATACATTCTGTTTCCTCATTTAAACATGATTTATTCTGAGTCAGGTTTATCACTCCATTTTATGCTTATTTTTTGGAAAGCATACAGAAATATAAAATAATTCAATTCAACACCCTGGCTTGAAAAGCACTTCCTTGTGCATGTAGCCTACAGTTGATTTACTAAACGACAATAAAATGGATAAAACCATCTTACTGTGCTAAAAGTTACTGCCAATATATGACATTGTTAAATTAAAAATTAATTGCCTGAAGAAACATACAGAAGTGCATACATGCGTACTTCAGATTTTTTATTTAGTGTTGCTTAATAATTTATGGCTTGAGTAAGAACATGCCTCTTTCAGCATAAAAATGCTAATTGCATTAAAGAAGAAACAATCCCTGAAGCATAGAAGCGAGCATTAAAAGTTGTTAGTCAAAAATTAATACTCAGCACTGTAAGTCATTTTTACTAACTTAGTCTACAGTTGTAATGGCCACACAATTACAAATAATAATGAACTATTCTCTGAGACTTAAGATAAATGATCAAATTAATTCCTAGTTTAGTAAAATATTTTGTTACTTTATTCTCACTGACAAAGAGTCTGAAGCCCAGAATGACAAAATACCACAATTTTTCAGTATTTTTTGCAGCACTTTACAACTTCTGCTTTGCCTACCACCCACTCCTGTGCTTTCAGTACAGAAACCAGTGAGCAGTGACCATTACAGCACAAAACCATTGAAACGGTCTTTTTTTTTGTCCCCTGTATAGCTGAAGAAATACCAGCTCCAGCAAAGTACTTCCTTGGTTTTGAGTGCACTGGCATTTATTTTTTAAACTCAGAGACTTTTAAGTGACAATTTCCTTTACAAGTTTTGTCAAATTTTCACGTTCCTCTTTTTTTAAATAAAGCAACCTGACAAAAGTTTGCAGAAAAAATTGTGTAAGGCACACTGCATTTCTGGCAAAACATTTCAATTAAAAAAATGTCACCTTTGTGTCTCAGTAGCAATTAAGTGATGTCCCCCTTTAAAAACAAACAAACAAACAGCAACTTGCCATCTTGCAGTAGAAGAGTTTCATCTTCCTCTGTGCCCAAAACATGCACATTAATGTCTTATTTTAACTCTTGATTTTTGTCACCACAGTGAATACTGTAGTGTGTATGCAATACACAGTGTGTATAAAGTAAGTGTACAGGGCTCGCATGATGTCAATGGAATCACATTATGTTTGGGTTTCTGACCCTCTGGTAGGACTATGTGAAAGTCTCCTATCAAAACTGCACTTTACTGAAAGTGTCTCAAGGTAAAAGATTTGCTTTCACTACAAAAATAGAGAATCATGTTGTTGGGGTGCCACTGGAACAAGAAAAAGGATGCAGCTGACGGAGGAAAATAGGTAAAAGATGGAAAAATATCTCAAAAGCAATTATACATAAGATACAACTGGCTCAAAATGGCCTTCAAGGAACAAAATCGCTGAAGGTTGCAGGTGTCTTCTGGGGGAAACATTACTAAAGTTTTTTCCTTCCTTATTCTCCTTCCTTCATATTTGCTGTTGTGGGGGATGAGATGCCATGAGAGGACACCGGCCCGATCTAGAATATACATTTTTATTTATGGTAGAAAGGTTCCAAACAACAGCTCAGCAAACAAAGGTTTAGAGAACAAAGCTGTGGCTTTGGGGAAATTTATCGTCACCTTGTGGCTTCTCCTCACTGAGTTCTCTGCAGTTTTGCTGTAAAGCAATGGCACAGCTCCCTGCAGAGAGCTCCCAGCTCTGGGGATACCTCCAGGTTAAGACCTCTCCGGCATGTCCCTGGGTGATTTTGGCTAGGATGGACACCTGCATTGCAATTGCCTGCTTTAACCATTAGGGAAGACCGCAGTGAAACACTGCCTAACTGAGATTACAATTACAAGATACCATATACCAACTAAGTAGATAACCAGGCGGCTTTTCCATAGCAACATATTTCAGTTTTCAAACAGAAAAAGTGTAGCTTGGGAAGGAGCGCATCTGACTATTCTCAAGAATAGTTGCTCTATGCAGGTAAATTTTCATTTTAAAAAGTGTAAAATTTTGTCAGAACTTTTGATAAAATATCACAAAGTTTAATTTTGCCAAAGGATACAAACATTTTAAAAGTTTGTTTTGATTACTTGGTCAGTATAGAGATTTTATTTCCCATTAGAGCACAGTATGGTAGAGAATGTTGACCAAATGAACTCTCTCCTTGTTTGTGTCTCACCTAATTAAGCATTATAATTATAAACAGCTTCGGGCTGTCATAATTAGACTCCTGTTGATTTTACTATCATTGTGTCACACATAGCCCTCTGCTCACCGTCCGGTCACGCAGAGGTTGCACACAGTCCATCTTCTAAAATGCCTGACAACTGGGTAGCAGTGGAAGTCTTCAAAACCAGTGTCAAACTGTGCACTTTTAAAACTAATTTCTAATCAGTCTTATTTTAAAAGAAGGACTAAACTTAGCATTCATCCTCTTTTCCTTTACAGCAGAACTTATACACAACTGAGACATTCCTCCTCAAATGTTTGTGACATTTTGATTAAAAGCAGCTCAAAGCAATTGCTTCCTGATCAAATGTCATCCTTGTTATGGAATTAGTGAAATATTTATCAAGATGAATTTTAAATTATTTGCATGCATGTCCTCTCTAATTACATTTGCATATGCATTGCTCTAATTAGCCCAGTGGCTTTAATATGAATCGGAAACTGATACCACGCACATTCGCAGGTTTAATATTTTAAAAGTGCCATGACGGTTATGAAATGACACGGTGGTTTTGGTCTACACCGCTCGTTTCAGCAGGGCTGTGTTTTCTCTGCAGTGACATGGTGACTAACGCAGAGAGGAGTCAATTAAAACTGTTCATGAACTACTGAAAGGTTAAGACCAAGCTAGGACAGGTGAGTGGCCATTTTTGATATAGTTGGGATTTGAAACTTGTTGTAAAGTGGCTGAGATTGTATCATTCTTCCCTCACACACTTTCTGAAGGGCAATTACACTGCATTCTCCTTCACCTTTGTATCTATTTGAAACCGGTTACCATTGTCTTTTCTGGGTTCTGCTAGACATTTGGAGTTTATAAGTGCAATTACTCCCTCTCCTTTCTCTTGCTGTACCACTGTGTGTCAATGACCATTTTTTCATCCCTTCTATTTCTTTGCTCACTTTCATCAGCAGCTAAGTTAGGGGGAAAAAACCAAAACAAAACACTAGGGTTGAAGGCGTCAGGTAGTCTGCAATTATTCCCATTGCAGTAATTCCCAAACATGCCAGCAAATGAGTCAGAACTGCACCAACACACTTGTTTTTTCCCTCCACATGGCATGATCATATTGTAAAGAAGGTGGTTTCCTAGTAGTCTTTACTTTGGTATAATTTCATGTGTATTGGGAGAATTCCCAGCAGAGAAGATGAGGCACAGTATTGCAGAGGAATAATAAAAAGCAAGAAAATAACATCCTACATTTTCTCTACAACAATGGAATACTACAGAAACACCTTGAAGGTGTCTCAGCACGGATCACTCTGAACACCTACAGAAGGAACTCCTTTGACAGAAGACTTAGTAAATGGAGTTAGTCCAAACTCTATGTTCAAAAAAAGAACAGAAACTGATTTCATTTTCTTTTTGACCCATCTCTCCTAACATCTTTTTCTTCTCTCAATGTCCATGTTTCCCAGCATCATTTACTGATATGAAGAGGGAACATTCCTGTTCTAAACGTTAGACCCTTTCACAGTGCATGGCACATATTGGAAAGCCAGTATACATTCCTGCTGCTCTAAATATGTAACATCATTTAAAAGAATGCAGTCAGCTAGTTAACTACAGAAGTTATTTTGCTTTTACTTTTGGTATATAATATACTTACTGCCTTCCTAACATCTTCACTAAACTTTCATTCTTTACCCTTTAGAGCACAGAATTCCCAAACAAATGAACAAATTCCAGCCGCCAAAAAATCCCTTGAAATGCAACACTGTTTCAGAGAAGAACTAAACTACAGAAAAGCATATACCTAACAATCCACAATCATCTTCCAGTCACATTTTTATATTTGTAAACCAAAATCCATGCCTCATTTCTTTACATCTAACCTGGCCAAAGGAGTGGCTTAGAAGCATCATCTATGAGCAAGGTAAGAAGGGAGCATATGTCACGAGAAACAGTGATTTTACCACATGATCCAAGAGGTACACGTAACCTGTAACTGATCAGAATTATTAATAAATATATACATATGTGCACAGAGCATATATAAAATACATGATGGTGCGACACAATATAAATCTCCTATAGGTATGGGTTAGAATGACAGTATTACTCCTGAGTGCCTCTATAACATTTATATAACCACAGCACTAAGACTTCTACACATATTACATATTTTATAGAAAAAATGATTTTTCAGAAGTGTGCTTTTTTTTTCCTATGGAGTTTTGATTTTTTTTTGGTCTTATTTTTCATACACTTTTGCCTGCAAAATAGATTCCTGCAGCGCTACAATTCTTGTGGTATGCATTTTGCAGAAGAAAAAAAAAAAAAGAAAAAGTATACATAGGTAATAAAACTTTAGAACCTTTTAAAAGTTACCTAACGTAGCTTTACTTTCCGTAACAGTGTTATTACAGTTTTAATATCGGTTCTCATATAACCAGCCTGAGGTAGCAACAAGTAGGATTTTGTGAGTTATTTCCTACAAATCCTAGTTACATACTGGCCACTTCTTCCCCACTGGCATAAAACAAAGCGGTTTTATTCATCTTTCAGTCAGTACTTATTGAAGAAAGGAACAGTTTACCTTTATCCCCTTGCTGCCACATTTACAGTTATTTGGGATGGAAGTAAGTTATGAATGGAAGTTGGCACCCAGTCTCCTCCTAACAACAGCTCATTCTGACATTGTCATTAGTAGATCATCTGGCCCGGAGTCCATACCAAAATAATATAGAAAATGGAGGCAAAGGAAAGAAGAAACTACGTCCTCGCCCTTTGTTTCACTTTAAAAGCAACAGTGATGGATCAGAGTGCAGGTGAGGTTTGAAAATTGTGTCATATGTCTCTATGCAGTACAGGTACTCCCACTCCCTGAATAATCAAGTAGATACAAAAAGCCATAATTCACATGCAAGAACCAATTTCAGAATGACTGAGCCTATATCAGATGCAGTAACACGACCAGGAACTAATGCAGGTTTCACGGTTTTGTGCCATATTATCAAGATTCCGACCTCAGAAACAGACACATATGATTTGGAAGAAGAAAGTATGAGAAGCTGATAAAAGTACACATTGTCTGAAGTCAATATTCAAGGATGCAATTGTACTAGTGTACTAAATGGCAAAAATGGATTAAAGTTATAGAGTGTGTAGGCTGAGTATCAAAAGATATAAGAGCAAAAAATTTATTATAAATACTACAATGACAACAGGATGAGAGAAATTATTTTTTCTAATTTGCTGGCTCCTCGTGTACTTATAATAACACTGGGGAACTGAATCTTTTGTAACCATATGACTCAATTAAAATATATACATAGATACATACACATAAATACAAACATACATCCATACAAATCACGCCTTGCCACAGTTTCTCTTGAAAGAAACTCATACTCTCCCAACTCTCATGAGTTCGGATAATTTATGCAATAATTTCATGCAGTGGAATTTCCAAAGCAGAGCTACCAATATGTACAGGGAGCGATCCTTCTTACAGTGCTCCAATACGCTTAGCAAGTCTTACCATTATAAATCACCAGATTTGGCTGGTCTGCCTTTATGGCCAGCTTCATGAAAAGGCAGAAAGCTGCACCATGAAGTAGTTGACACCATTGCCTTAAAAAACAACATGGTCATAATGGCTATGTGTGCCTGGGGTACGTTATTGCTTATGCTAATGTTTTATGTTTATTGCCTAAGTGATTTCCATCAAGGAGCCTGTTCTCAGTATTGTTTCGATTTGGTAGAATGAAAAAGAACCGTTCTACGGGGAGTATTCTCTGTTTTACAACAAGGAATGGGAGGAATTGGATGCTGTACTTACTGCTTAACACTCCAGATGCTTCAGCTGTGAGTGGATAGGAATAAGTCCTCACTGTCACTCAGCAGGGAATCCCAGAAACATCAGAGTTCCCTAGCAGCTGGCAGTTTCAGAGCAAATGGATCAGATCAGAGTGTAATTGAACACCAAGGCAGTAAAAAGCCAAAATGGTTTAGATGAGTCTATTAATTTCAGGATCACAAATCTGGCTTGTAAATATTGAATTGAAAGTGCAGTAAAGTAGAATTTCCAAACTTTGATTAAGAACAGTAGTTACGCAAATGACTTAAAAGAAGTCAGTCAAGAGTGTTTCAATGCAAAAATGTCATGCAGTGCCTGAATTACAGATCACAGGGAGCTGGGCTGGAGGCATCACTGTGTGCCTGCAAGGTGGAGTTTCAGAATAAACTGAAGAAAATGCCTCTTCACAGAGGCCATAGATAAGCTGTGGAACTCTTGCTCTAGAGTGCTAGAGATGGTAAAAGAAGAAACTGACTCACTCACGGGTAAAAAAATTTTCAAAGCATTACTAAAATTAAAGAGATCACCTTTGGCTCAGGAAATCTCTCAGCAATAAATTGTTTACTGAAAGAGTATTATAGCAAAGTATCACTAAAGATATGTTCTGCTCCTGTACCTTCTCCTAGATATACACTTCAAGCCACATAGTACTTTGATCTGAGCCTGTAAAGATTTTATATTCTCAAGAAAAATAATGCAATCACATTATAGATTTCATAGGTGAAAAATTTCAGCCAGCAAACAGTAAATTCTAACATAAAATATTTTCTAGAGGCAAGAGTATTCCAAGGGGAGATTTGACATTGATGTAAAAATTGAAGTTTAACAAAAGCTGTATCAGAGACTATTTGCATATCAGGTTGGGATCAGTAGAGTCATAATACTCCTGAAAACTGGACCTATGGTATACGTAGACAGCCCAGTAGAAACTTGAAATAATTCAAGGTACTGAAAAAAGTTAGAAATTTTGTTGAATAACGTTTGTACATTTGACTGCAACTGCCAATTATCAGACTGATTAGTGGTGTAATCTAAGCAGTATTTAGGAACCTAACTGTATGTCAAGTACGTTCATTCACAACAGTGAAAGAATGTTTCCACGTACAAGCATGTAACAGGTCAAATTGCTTTCTTCAGTTTTTTCTATTTTTTCTATTTTTCAAACTAAGACACAAAAAATTAGAGCTCTGATGGTAGTAATACATCAATAAAATATATGTATCAAAGAAGTAAATTTACACCATCTTTTGTAACAAATATTTCTACAGTTTTTCATCCCATGCTTCTCAGTGGTTACATTGATGAGACGCTGGTGGGTACCTTGTACGTTTCAAAAAAAATTAGCATTGTCTTGCTTCCACAGGCACAAACTATGCAATAGTACTACATTAATGAAATATTGTGTGGCAAGACCAATTTAAAAAAAAAATAAATAAGAAAGACTGCAGTTGTTTCCATGTCGTATATTTAAAGTCACTTTACCCGCATAACACAGAAGGCTTAGAAAAACTCGTGCCTTGGACTTGCATTCTGCTACATTTCACACCAGAAAAAAAAATTGTATGGTTAGTGTTTTGGTAGAAGTCAAGGAAGAATTCTGGCTGAGGACAATTTTTTCACTGTTTACACTGCATAGGGATTTTACTATTATAAGGAATTTCTTGTCCTTTCTTCTGAAACTATTTGTTTACTTTCCTGAAAACCTGCAAATAGTTATGTACTCCAGTATGAAAAATTGAAATATTATGTAACATAGTAAAATAAAATGTAAACAGATGCATTTTAATATTATACAATGCAGTATTCTATGGCTCATTAAACTATATTCATTACTAAGCTGGATCCATAGAAACAATTTTGTAGCTTTAACAATGTACCAGATGTCAGATGTTTGCTCTGTCAGATGCTTTTATTCTTTAGCCACTAGGAATTTACAGTCAAGCTTGCCTCAATAACTACGTGAGTCTGGCCACATCTACCAAATTTGCTAGTATACGTTAGAATTAAATTCCGAGACAGTAGTCAGGCCCCATTTCACTTTATACGGAAGTTTTACTAGTTAAAGGACCAAAGTGGAAAATACTGGGGGTGGACAGGATCAATTCTGGTCCAATGAAAACAGAATTTTTCTAATCCTTCTCTCTACCTACAACAAACATTGCCACCTTGTATGAAAAAGTTTCATTTGGAAAACACCCAACTGAAATGTTCTGCCAGTTTTTAAATATTTTCCCCCTCCACCTCCTTTTCTTTTTCCCCTCCACATATCAGGGCCGGGGCAGGGTGGGGGGGGAGGGGGTGGACCACCAAAACCCCTCCCAAAACCAGACAGACATTTATCTTTGAGTTACAGCAACCAGAAAGGACTTTTGCAACCCAAGCTACTAAGTAACAGTAAACTGCATCCATTGCAGACCGTAAGGCTGAGAGTTCCTTAGTTTCATTACAGATGCTGAAAGACTTCTGCATTAATACAGTTGACCAGGATCCTTCCCAAGCTGACAGACACTCAAGTTCCACTAGAAGCTCTATCTCTGGGACAAAGGCACTGCTGCTTATGTCAGCAGAGAGAAGGTGTGGCACACGATCTGCTCCACCCAGAGGTCTCAGACACACCATCCTGCTTCTGAGAGAAGTGTGAAATAATGCTGCCTCCTGCATCGTGAAGCAGCAGCAACCTCCATCAGCCCATATCTTTGTTTTTTATAAAGGACTGGAAATACTGAAAAGACACTGTCCAGAGGATCTCTGACCTGGGAGTAAAGATTAGTTTGTCTTCACTATTACTCACATCCAAGTTCCTGCTGTAGTACTAAATGGCCACATGCTGCTAATGAACCTAACACTCACTTCAGCAGTTCCAATGCTGGATTCAAAGAGCTATTTAAGCTATCTATACAATTGACCACAGAGAGTCTAATTCTGTTACTTATGGCAACTCTAGTGATTTTAGGCTTTTTCCAGTCTCCACTGAACAGATTTGTGAAGTGCTCCCATGTTATCAATCTTAATAAAAGCAATGGAGCTGATAACCTAGAACCTAAACGATTTAGTTTAGCTGCCAGATCTAATATTAGTCCCATTTTCCACTTATAAAATTTGGGCCTTGCAGCTAACTTCCAATCGAGCATCCTGAAATCTCCTGGCTTCCTACACTGGAAAGGGTAACAGCAGCCTAAAATGATGTTACCCTGAATCCAAGTAAACCTGTTTCATTTCAACTTGAATTTTCTGCTTTTCAAGGTAAAATGTCATGTAGCTTTATGGGATGTTTTATCGGTACAATATGGTTTCAAGACAATCCCACCACTTATGTTGCTTTTTAGCTGGTTTCACAGGGATGGATGTATGCCAAGAAACTAACATCAAATCACAGCTGCAAGACATCCCAGACTAACAAAAGCATCTTGAAATAATATTCTAAAAGTCAAAGAAAAAAAACTTAGTTCTACATGTGTAAATTTAACATATATTGAAATACGTGCACACCTATTACTCTGCCTTTATTCTTAGTTCAGTGTAAGTTTACTTTAGCTTAAATAACTATTTCAGGAAGAAAAACAGGGGGCTTGTTTGTTTGTTTTTAAGTATATACAGACAATTTCAACATCTGCACCTCTTACATCTTTTCAATTAAACTAATCCCAAAGATCTCGCATCTCCCCTCTCTTGATCATCATGGCAAGGCACCCTCCCTAGCTTCCAGCAGCCACAGTACTTGGCAGCTTTCTCAATATTTTCCAGCGGCCAACGCTATCTCCACCTGTACATCGCAAGAGCAGTCCCCATAGCAGTCAGTACAGCTCCGCAAAGACTCATAATCCCTGATGACAAATGTAAGGTCCACTGTAATAGCAAGAATGGAGCTCTCTTCTCAGCCAGTTACCTTGAAATCAACTTTACCTCTAGCCAGAGTAAAATAAGTGTATTTATTTACAGATATGCAAACCAGACACAAGAAAGTTGACAAAAACAAAACCATGCATAACTTCTCCCAAAACTGAATCTGTTAGATCTCTCTTTTTCTTCCTATAGCTAATCACAAGGCTCTTATAAACTGCTAGCAGCTCTGTGACTCTCTGCCCTCGTACTATGTTTACAGAAGAGGATCTGAATCTGGAACCTTCATTTCCTATGGATCTCTAAACCAGGTCAAACCGTTCCAGAGAGGTACAACCTCTTTCCCATTAATAGTTTTATCTGGTGACACATTTTAAACTGTCTGTTGCCTAAGTTAATAGCTGCTGCCTCCAACTTCAGGCTGTCGTTTGAATATAGCCTATTGAAATGATCATCTGCCTATTTAGACTCAGATTGTTGTTCCAGTGTTTAGACGATTAGTAGCAAATCATTCATAAAAGCATAAAATAGTGTTCCATACCATAAGAAAATAGTCAGACATCAGTGTTAAATGCTTCATTCACTGAACCTTGTGTTTCATATAAATATATGAATTCTGTATTACATGAAAACCAAAACAATACCAGTTTTCAGGTATATTCTACACCAGCCTCTGTGCTGGAATAAAATGGATACAGCTCTTGATTTTGAAGAATAGCAATGAATCATTCACATCCAGCAAAACACACCAACTTATGTGATTACCATCACACATATCTCTTGTTCTAAACATATATAAAGGAAACAATAGCAAAAAGCAATGAGCACTTTATTAAATGTTTTTCTTATTATCGTCTACTGCCTCTTTTCCCATGCCAGATTCTGAATTGTAGGGGGCAGAAAATAGCTCTGAAATGATGCCTCCTTAAATGCCACTGCTAGGCTCAGCACTCAACAGTTGGACTCAGGCCAAATTTAATTTAAAAAATTCTATTTATCAGAGCTTTCTCTGCTATGTAGAGAACAGAGGAAAAGAGTCCTCCCAAAGTATCCCCTTACTGAAAAAAGAAAGCTTGTCCTGAAGCAACTTCACACTAATGCCAGAAAAATCTTCTCCAGACTTGCTACAGCTGCATCTGTACAAACAGAAAAACTGAAATATGTTCATGGTTCAGGTGTGACTATCTGCATTCAGCACCATACTTACTGATATTGTTATGAAGCCTATCTACTTGGTTTAAAATAAGTCATAATGAAAACTTTTTTCTACCCCCCAATATTTTGTGTTATCTCTTAGCAGACTATTGAATCAAACAAGTATATAGGCCAATTCAGGGGTATTAACATTAACAGATGTGTTGCTCTCTTCTTAGAAACTGTTCAATGTTCTTTATTGATCCAACAGTTGATGATTACAGTGGTAAAATGTTGTCAAACGTTTAATTGTTTGTTCATATTATTGATTACAGAGATTAAGTGCCCCACATGGAAAGGATATTTACCAGCTGAGCATTCAGAATACTAAACTTTCCAAGTTAGTTTCTATTTTATGTTATCCGTAATTAGAGTATCTGATTTATTCGTTTGTATTACTATTTTTTAATTCTACTCTCTTCTTCATTCTTAGTCTGACTAGCCTGCCTGTTTCTATAGTTACTGATCTGATTTTCCCCTTCACAAAGAATAAAAGAATGAAAATCTATGCTTTTTTGGGCTACCCCTTCTCAGAGACAGAAGGTAGCAACTTCTTGTAGAACAGCAGTGGGCAGGCCATGGGGCTCTTGGGCAGCACGCAACTCCCATCCCAGGGCTACAAGACATGGCTAATAAAAGGGCTGTATCCACATGGAAACCGATAGGTAATCCAGAAGTCCAGTAGGAAAAGCTTCATAGTGCCACATCACTTGGCACTTGGCCACTTGGCCCAGGGCCCCAACCCAATCCTCTAGAACATATGTATGTAGTCACTGCCCATGCACTGATGTGACCTCAAAGTAATTTCACATTCAGTGAGATTTCTTAGAGCTTTCCAGTATGGAGAGGTACCTCCTAAAAATTAAATCCTCTGATTCTTTTAGACTTACAAGTTTTAAATACTACAAATCCAAATAAAAAAGTCTTAACTCACACCAAGCCCCATCCTCATGCACTTGCCAGTTCTTTCCTGAAAGTGAAATAAAGCATCAGGTGTTAAGAGTATTTCTCAGACTTCATCTGAAAAAGATTTGGACATTTTCATCAGTGCATATTTTGCAGTGATTTGAATCAGATTTTTAACCAGAGGATGCACTGGATCCACTGCAGTTTTCTGCATTGATTTACATGACCTATATCAAAAAAGTTTTATCCAGTAATTCCTATGTCAAAACTAATGAAGTGGGAGCTAATCTAGTCTAGAGTGAATCTCTAGAAGAAAAAAATTCTGAAGTGATAGAGAATACATTATCATTTTTAAGCCCCTCAACCCCTATCCTTTCCTCAAATTATGAGCAGAAGAAAAAAAAAAAACCCAACAAAAAAGCCCCACAAAAAACACCAACCAAACAATAACAACTGAAAAAACACCAAAAAGGAAGGATCATAAATCCTGGAAGCATAAACACATTTAGAGAGATAAGTGATATTTTATCAGCACAATAGAGATTATGTAGCACAAGAGAATAACATCATTAGCAGTTATACCCTTTTTTTCTGGGATTCAATGTTTTATAAATAATTTGTTTTATAGACGGAGAACCTTCAGACACGATGTGAAACAGTTTTCCTATAGTTAGCCATATGTAATGGATATGAATAAAATACTAGTTCCTTGAGTCCCACTATAAAGACTCCACATATTTGTGCCTGAGAAAGTTCTGTAGGTATTTCCCTGCTCAGTAATCTCAGGTTCCAGAGTGGTAAATGCCTTTCCAGAGTATTGAGGAAAGCAAGCAGCAGCCCTCCAAAAGGGCCTACTAGTGTTGTTTGGAGTACTCCGATGTAGAATTCATTTTCACCTTTTATTAAAAATAACAGTTTTGACTAATGCTCTAACCTTTTTTGCAACAACAGCTTAAATAAAGAGCATTTATTTAAGCAATTTGCCTTATTTTACTGTTCTTTAAGTGGTTTTGCCTTGTTCAATAGACTGTTTTATTATTAAACACTGCTGCCTTAATGTTCACTTCTGCAGTTCCACATGATTCCAACAATACAACAACAGCATAAGAAATGCTCTAACTGAAGGTGTAAAGTGATTCAAGCCTTCAACAGTAGTGGTGTTTGACACTGAAGAAACTTGCATCACAGAACTTTAGTGGAAAACTTACAACAAATCTGTACTGCAACTCAAATAAAATATATTGAAAATGGCATGCAACAAGTATTCTGTATGAAAATCTGATCAAATAGAAAATACTCAAAATAGTTTTTAAAAATTTTAATTACATGCTTTCACAGATTTTGTTGCATTAAAAAATAAGAACACCTCAGTTAACAATACTCCTGTTAAACTCTGTACTGTTGTATGTGATAGAAACAAAGGAGCAAGGTTCCAGCACCCTATTTCTAACACTACCCTTTTTGCTTGCTGAAGTTTACACTTTAAGCATTATCTACTGGGAGGGATGTTATTTGTGTGCAAACAGCAGCACAGAAGAATCCAACATCTATGAACATTGGGCAGAAGATGGCAAGAGAGTAGAGCAATGCATCAGAGCTGAAGATGACTTCTGAATAGCTGCAGCAAACCAGACTGATATATCCAGTGAGAGAAAAATAAAGAAAAAAAAAAAGAACCCATACTTCCTTTATCTGGTCAGAGGATGGGGACGTGTAGCTACACAGTGTAGTTCTGAAACCTGAATTCATTCACAATGTGAGTACTGAGATGAACATTTTGTACACTTGTTGTGCAAGTCATTCCCTTTCACTTGCGCTGTAGTCTCTGAGGCTGAGGAAACTGGGGTTGTTCAGCCTGAGGGAAAGGAGGCTGTGGGAAGACCTTATCGCTCCCTACAACTACCTGGAGGGAGGTTGTACAGAATTCGAGGTCGGTCTCTTCTTCCAAGTAACAAGCAATAGGATGAGAGGAAATGGCCTCAAGTTGCTTCAGGGGAGGTTTAGATTGGATATTAGGAAAATTTTCTTCACAGAAAGGATTTTCAAGCATTGGAACAGGCTGTCCAGGAAAGTGGTTGAGTCACCACCTCCGGAGGCTTTTAAAAGATGTGTAGATGTAGTGCTGAGAGACATGGTTTAGTGGTGGAATTGGCAGTGTTAGGTTAACAGTTGGACTCAATGATCTTAAAGGTCTTTTTGAACCTAAGTGATTCTATGATTTGCAAATACAGCTAAGCACAAGAGTATTTCTAGTTTGTCTCAGAGTGAAGGCCAGCTGTCTACCTCAAAATCATCTTAAGCACTTCATTAGTGAAGCTATTTAAATCTACTCTAAAATGATAAAAAAGTGTTCATGAAATCAGTTTCCAGGTCTCAGTAAAGAGGCAGACAAGAATAGTTGCCTAAGCAACTTTCCTAGGAGTCTGCAACTGAACTAGAGCTCTGGAACACTCCCTCTGCAAATTCTTAGCAAGGGCTCAAAGCATGACCAGAGCAGAGATTAATTTATCTTCTATACAAGCATTGCAGTTGTGGATGATTAACGTGATGAGTCTCAAATGCTTAGCATTCCACATGCTCATGGGTCTTTGGGTTTCCCAAGACAAAACACTTTTGATTTCGTCAAACAAATTCTACCATCACTGCATTTCACTAAGGTACCAAATACTATACTTAAGCCCTTAAGAATCATTACTCCTACCGCTAAGTGAATGCTTCCGATTTCTGTTCGTAACACTCGGAACATAAAAGCCTTGATTTCACTAGATTGTTAAACCTATATATGTTTTTCATTCAAGATCACATTTGCATTCTAGAAGAAATCACACAAAAAGAAATATTACCTAAGCAGCCATCAAAGAACAAAACTTACATTCAAAAGTGTTAATTGGTCAAAATAATGTAGAACTCCCAAACATGAATTTATGACAAAAAATTGTTTCAGTTGCATGCTGCCTTTGAAACTGTACTTGCTGTTAATAGATTAACGTGTAGTTTCTGTGACCCTGAGTGAAATTTAATTTTCATAATTCACAAATGATGAAAGCCTTGTAAACCACTAGAGAGGAGAAAACTAATTTGCATCCTATTGTGACTTAATGTCATTTAATATTCCATACATTTCTGGCAGAGTTGCTTCAAACAGTTTGTAAATAATGCTGATATGTCAGCATCATAACATGCCCCAGAGGGAACTGTATTACTTCTTCACTGATCAGTTATCAATAATATTAAAGATATCAAGACAAAAATAAAATAAAAGCTGACAAACTGCATTATTCCAAACACTATGGCCCAGTTCCGACCTTCGTTACGCAGTTGGCCCAGCAGTCTATCACCACTTTAAAAGCATCCACACATATACACAGTTTAATTTTCAGTGAAGGACCTTGCCCAATACAGTCTGAATGCTTGCCTTGCATGCAGAATTCTCATCTAAATTTCTTAAAGAGTTACAGTTTTGAATGTCACCCAAGTGGCAGGTATCACACAGTTCACATTTGTGCTTCCCCCATTAGCCTTTATGATGAATCACTTTCTTTTATTTAGCCACTGAAAAGGTGATAGATCCTGAATTAAAAATTCTGATGCATTGATACGGCCAGCAATACACCCAACAGTAGCTTGGGAATATGCTCTCTCCAAAGGAAAAGCCACGTGACCTATGAAGCAACAGAGACAGAACAGGAGGCTGTTTATTTTTGTGACACTGCGCTACTTGCTGCCCGGTCTGTCTTTTCAGCAGGCTCCAGGAATGACTGGAGGAAAGATGGAATTCCTGGCAATGCCATTAGCCAGTGGCGTGATGCTGAACACAGCCCCAAGAGTCTGGCTCACCTCCTTGTGTTATCCACAACCCAGAGCTGGTTAGCAACAGCTTCTCATAGAATTCAACCTTATTAATTCTCAAGTCACTCTTGGATTATCTGAGCTAAATTTTCTCCCGAAACTCATACAACATGGGAATAAATGCAGAATGCAAAACACAGCCTCTTGTTTGAAAATGTTAGCTAACACTATATCTCAAAATGGAGAAGGACATTTCAAAGGATAGTAGAAGAAATTAGAATAGCTGAATATTAGCCACAAACCTTATCCTAGTGACTCTCTACTGTATAAACACTCTCTCCAGACCTTCAGAGATACTTCTTCTTCCACACTACCCATTTATCTCACTAATCCTAATTCATTTTAATACCGTGACATTTACTGAAATAATACTATGCTACATTATTCCTAATGCAAGCTGTTTGCTTATTAGTCCATGCACATATCCCCTAAAGGAAAAAATACTCAAACCAAACAACCAAATTACATAAGCTTTCCAAAACAAGTCAGACGTATGCATGCATTGCAGATTAAAAAAAAAAAAAAAAAAACCAAAAAAAACCAAACAAAAAAAAACCAAAACAGACAAACAAACAAAAAAAAAGTGAAAAATAACTGTTACATACACTTTGTTTTCTTCTGAGGAGATTAGAAATGGATTGCTAAACATCCATGAGACACATTAATGGTGAATGGCTGGAAATAGGGGAGCAGAGAAAAGTGCCAATTTATGCTTTCCTTTGTTCTCTTCCATTTACCCAGACCACCTGGTACACATAAAAACAGTCACGAACATTTGATTAGGTCTGATTTAAAAAAAAGTATCCATTATATTTCTTTGAAGGCTCCTTGTTTATTTGGTGTTCTTACAATAGAAAAGCTATCAGAACCTTTGTATTAGCTCAACCTCATGCTAAACAAGGCTCTAACATAATTTGCAGAGTTGAAAACTGACAAGGTTTCTTCACGGTAACTTAATTTGCTAACTCAGCTCTCTCATATAGCGGGAAGCAATCTCTCTTGTTCTTTCCAGTATATGCTACAGGTATATTTGCATTTTTATAAATGTTTTAATTTATCTAGGTTTAATAAAACAATACTTGCCTTGTTTAATTTTGCTTCATAACTGCATTTCCCAGTTAAGGCACTAAAGAATGTTTCATTCACTTGTCTAGAGGTACTTTGAAATCTTTTCTATATTTCTGCATTGGAACCACTAATCTGAGATGAAAGGTCATAGAAGACTGACATAAAAACACAGGTAACATTGCCTTTGTCAAAGGCAGAATTCGGACTTCACTAATGAGATTAAGTAGAGGAATAACATGTCAGAGAGGTATAAAGAAATGAAGATAATTACATTTGAGAAAATCCATGTGCAGTGTGAAGAATCAAAGAAAAACAGAGTCGAACTGTCAGAATGACAGAAACAGTTCAGAGTTTTTTGAAGGGATATAAAAAAAAATATTCCCACATCTTACATATGGAATGAATGTCATATAGGGATATTACATATACTGATACTAGGTTTTGGACTTTTGAAAAAGAAAGGGAAGCAAAAACTAACCCTACAGATCCTACTTTATGTCAACAGTTTCATAGATACCATTCTAGTATTTGCAACCAGAATTCTTCCTTTATGTCTGTAAGGCACTGATAAAAGTACAGCAGGTTTTCATTCCAAGGCTTTGTTTTAATTTCTGACACTGCTGATTAGGTCAAGAATTGCAGCACTGGTGAGCAAGTTTCAAGGTTTTAAAGCCCCAGGCACCCAGATAGAGATCAGTTTTCTCTGCTGCTAAAATCAGTGAATTAGAAAATACAATAGCTGGGTATATGAGTAGTTGGGTGCCATTAGTTTCCACCAGCAGCTGCTAGACAATAAGTTCACAGGGATCTGCATGGATTTTTGGACATCTGCAGTATTGCAGCATCTCTCTACCACCTGCGGGGGATATAAACCCTGAAGAATAGATCCCAGACAGGTGGAATTATACATTGCATTAGTTGGCAGTGAAAAGCTGGTTCTGAAAGTGTTGTTCTGTCAGGGATTTGAGATTTGTAACACTAAATAATGTACAGCAGATATAATTAGAGTATGGGCAGTCTTGAATTGGTGTAATTTCCTGCTACTTTATGTGTCAGCCCATCTGGGTGAACCTCAGGCCCCTATTTAAGTAAGTGCCTGTACATTTAAATCTCCAATTCAGTTAATCATAAGGATGGTGATTCATTTTGCCACTGATAAAAAGGAGGACTCAGTGAGAAAAAGCAAGCCCTTTTTCCTCTGCATAGTGTGAGCTCTTCAGAAGTTCAAGTATTCCATTTAATACTAATACTTGATATACGCGTTTATCATTAGAAGGTGAAAGTTTCTCTCCCCGCTTTCTAAACATTAAGAACTATCTACTGAATATTCTTCTTTACCAAAGAAGAATATAAAATAATCAACTGCCTACCTCTCACAGCTCCCCTGGTGCAGATACAGAGAAGCAAGCGGTGCTGACATATCCATCACCACTGGAAAAACTATGATATCGAAGGGGACATGGACATGTGAAGCAAGGAGAGCATTGATGGTGGTTAAACCTGTATAACAAAAGATCTTTAAGTGACATGTGCTCAAGCTAACTATCAGACCTGTAGAATAAAGTCAATAGAAGAGATTGTACTTCTCTGAGACAACACAATAGCATTCTACTCTGGCAGTCGCAATAGCACACCACTGGCCCCAACAAGGTTAGGATCTGTTCACACCAGCAATGAACAGAAAACTACACCCTCATCTAAAAAATATTGGCATTTCAAAACATATTTCAGAACAAACCCAGAATTTCTTCCCTCTGTCTGTACAGATATAACCAGCTGGGTTACTCTCCTCACCTAAAGAAACAGTAATTTATCTGCCAATAGTGCCATAGGGACCAAGCTACTACCACATGGATGTTACCATCGCTAAATTTTATTATAGGAGTTTTAGTCAACATCTGAGAGAACAGAAGTTCTGCTGTAACTATGATGTTTGTACTGTTGTTTGTATTGAATACATATCTAGAGATATTTCTGAAAGATATGTCCTCATTATTCTTTTATACAACGTTCTTTTGCTGTAACACTGATAAAATTGTAGAGCTTTCATCTGTTTTATGACATTACGTCTGGACTCAATTTCTTCAATTTTTCTTTTTAAATACATTTGAACAAATTTGTTAACTAAAAACCTTCATCACTTCTCCTAAAGTAGCCACACATTATTTTAATAAATAACTTTTTTATACTTTGTAATATGACAATGTAGGGTTTTCTCTGATTTATAATATGTGTAATTTCAGGGAACACCTAGCAAATCCTAGTTCTAAAGCTAGATGGACTCTTCATCACTGCAGGTGTCATTTCCGAATGACACAGGATGAAAGTACAACCAGGTATTTACCTGGCACCTTAAAAAGATGGATAGAAAGGTGAGATGTCCATGATTAGCTAATAGAAACTTTATATATAAATATATCAGACTTTTAACCTCTTTCTCAGCTTGCCACAATACAGACAACAAGGCTGGTTAAGATTAATGTACCACCAGAAATAGTTTTACTCAAGGGTTGTGTTACATCCCCACAAAATTACTACAATAGCAGTAATATATATTGAAAATAATCTCAAATATCTACTCAATATACATTAAGAAATATAATAGTATGTCTTTTTCTTTATACACCTGATCACTTCACCGAAGTCCAAAGTACATCATGTTTGATTTTAGTTGCCATCAAAAAAAAATTCAAAATCTTTCATTTAATTCAACACATTGAATATATATAGTCTTAGTAAGCCTTTTTTGAGTAAATGACTAACATGAAGGTGATGAAATATGACATTTTTATGAGTAACCGTTGAAGAAAACTATGTTACTAGTAAGTGACTTCACAAGTTACATCCATATCTAAAATCAAAGCTACACAAATCCAGACTGATAGGACTGGGGCAAATGAATTGTTGATGTAATTCCACTGAAGTGCTTAAACCTCAATATTTCATAGGCGCATAAGCATTTTGCTCTTTTCCCTTTATTTTTCATCATCAAATTATTTTTTAATTACTTTTTTTCAGCATTCTTCACACAGAAAAAATACATTTAAATATATAAGAAAGTAGTCTACAGTTGGTTCACATCATTAATATTTTAAAAGTCAGCGTCATATTATGGTTTTGAGATTTCTGTATGCATGGAAGTATCTAAAAGCTTTAATAGCAAGGTGAATGCGTGAGCAATTCCAAGCCCTTTTTGGATTAGGGATTCTGTAAGGAATTAGAAATAACGATGAGACAGCAGTGAAATTAAGTGATTTTTTGGCACAAGCCTTCATCATAAGGGATAATGAGGAAATTTCTATTCCAAGGGCACTTCTTATAAGAATTCATAGCGTGGCCTTAACAAAGATTGAACACTTTACAAAGGAAATAATAGAGCAACCTGAGAAATGCAAGTGCAATGAATCGCCACCATATGGTTCTTGTTCCAATGTCTTGGAATAAATGAACTATGGAATAGTAGAGCTCCTGAAGAGTAACTTAATGAACTTAAAAGTAGCAGCGCTTCTTCTGTTTAGAGGCCCTCTTGTTTTACCTGAGTCTTCTAGTGGAGCCATGAGAAATCTCAAAATACAGAGCCAGGAGAATAACCTTAGTCTGAGGAAGCTACTTGAGAGTCTAATTAAGCATAAAATAACGTAATTATATTCTAATTGGCTCAAATTAGAGCAACTTGTGCAAGAAACAATAATGCCTTTGCAACCAATTAGGCATATTTGAGTAAAGTTAAGAACAGTAGAGAGATGTGACTGAACAGCTCAATATGAAGCCTGTCTTCACCTGTGCCTCATCCTCCACCCAGTGGACTGGCAAAAGTACCTGCAGAACCACCATGAAAAATGCCACAGGTTTGTTGGCAGGTCTTTTTCCCCAGAAAGTGACAGATAACTCTGATTTCAATCTCTGAGCTGAACAACGAAAAGAGTAAATGACAATTCTATATTGTTAATTTGCATATCCAAATTATTTAAACCTCCATTTTAATTATTCCCCACCTAAGTAGGTGTAAATTTATCTCGCTTTGTATAGCAAGCCTTTACCTTGACAGAAGTGGGATGCATGGTTAGAAAACAAACTCGCCACTGCTATGTGCTGCAGGAAGAATATCAAAGTTCACTGTGTCAATGCATTAGCATCAATCGGTGGGTTTTCCTGCAGGTAATGGAACATCTCCTCCAGACCTCTTACTGCATCTGTTTATCCCTTTTCTCTAATTCTTAAGGTCCAAAGATTCAGCTCATCCTTACTATGCATGTGTATATCTTCTTGCATAGATTAATTTTTCTTCTAACTCCCTGACAATAACCCATTTCCTTCAGAGAAACTCACAGGTATTCCCAGCTCACCCAGCTCCCAATGCATAGCTCTGCATTTTTTTTTTCTTTAAAATCCAGTTAATTTATGCTGTTGTTATACTCCATAATTCCATAGACCTTGTGTGTCACAGCATCAACTTATCAGTAAAATACTTTAGTCACAGGAGAAATCTCAGTGAAATCTCTTCCTTAAATGTTTATTCTGCTATATCAAACTATGAGAAGGGTGGGGGTGAGGGAGCATGACTCTGCAGCCACAAAATTCATGAATTTGAATTAATTTATGAAGCTGGTCAGGTACGTCTGCGATGCTGACAGGACTACCCTTCCAATTCCAGACTGTGGCTGGTTGAAACCCATCTGACAAAATAATCTGGGTTCAAGTCTCCTTCCGCAGTAATCAGCAAGGTGTTTAAAACCCCCTGGAGGATGGATGAATGAGTTTTCATTGTCTTCTTCTTTCCCAAAAAGATTTCCAAGACAATACTTTGATCTTCACAGTGGAATAGCATTTTTTAAATATATCTCAAAGTTGCGCGGGGGGTGGTGGTGGTGGGGGGTGTGTGTGGAAGTGTTGTAAACTACATAATTAGTGCATTTCCAGGACTAGTGGAATTAAAAAGGATGGAATTAATCTGAGACAGATCTGTTGTTGCTTGTTTTCATTTAAGTCCCAGTAAAATAAATGGTCTTATTACCACTTTATGAAAAGTGGATTAAAATACCAGAAGATAGGATAGAGGAGGCACTATAAAAAAAGTACTCAAAAAAGTTAAAGTGAGGAGAGAGTGGAAAAAACATAAAACAATATAAAATAGTACAGATTTTCATTACAGCAGTTGCAAAAGACTAGAACAGGTGCATGATTCAGGCTGCATAAAGCAAAAGCATTTAAATCAATTAAGAGGTCTTAAACACATTAAAAATTTTTGTACTTGCACAGGTTCAGTTACAAAAATGTTTGCAATGAAAGGCTATTTAACTGCTTGAGAGCAATTCTCAAGTGCTTTTAATAATGCTCTTTGGAAGCTTCAAATAGCACTAAATCTGCAGTGGAAAAACATCTCTGCTAATTTGGACCTACATATTTTTAATATTCTTTAACCTATTTTGTCTGAGCATAACTCATATTAACCTGAAAGACGCAAGCCTAACTTACTATACTGCTGGAGACTGAATAGCAGTGAGAGCATTTACTTCCAAACGTCTGGTTTGTATATAGCAACTAAAAGCTTATATTGATTGACTTTTGGTGTATTGGAATATTTTTCCTGAACTTAAAAGACTGTTTAAAATGCATGTTTGCATATCTTAAAGGTCCCTTCCAACCTAGACAATTCTATGATTCTATCTTTGCCAGCAGCATAATATAATGAAGTAAAAGAGGAAACAAGCATTTGTAATACTGGAAGATTAAAAAAATAAAACCCCTACAACAGTCCGCAAGAACAGTCTCACTTGACTTGCATCTTTTGTACAATTTATAGATATAAGAAATACCTGGAATACTGTCTAGAATTCCAATTATTTCAGTAGCAGAAATGTCCTTCCGAGGGAAATCAGAAAAGAACAAATATTCTTGAAGCACTATTGAGATTACTTGGGATAAAATTACAATTCCAAGACAGAAATCCTAGCCCTACTGCAACCAACCAGTAAAGTCCTATTGCTTTTCATTAGTTTACCGTAAAAATACTTCCAGTCCAAAAGCACAAACAGCAGCAGCACACTCTTGTCAGAAGGAAGCCACCTTCTCTAAAACCAGCCATTATGGAGAAATATTCAGTGTATAAACACATTGCCTTTCATTGTAGCTTTGCATTGAAGGTTATACAACCTAATTCAAACGTAACATTAAAATCCTCTCAAAAGAGCAAAATGATCACTCAACTGTGTCCATAGCCAATAGCAGCAAAGAGAAAGATTGGTGTGTTGTAAATGTTACGAGAAATATTTCTCTTACTGAGCATTTGGCCTATTACAATTCATTCTGGAAATGGAATGGCTACTTAAAATAGAAGATATCTTAAAGTTTAGAAATAATTTCCCAAATCAATAAAGTAATCAAATTTCTGCCTAAATCTAAGACTATGTGTAATCCCATTATAAAACCACTTTTTCTGAACTCAGCTACAATCCACCCCACAAAAACCACTGCACCAAAACAAAGAGCTGGAATTAAACTATCAAAGTGACAGGGTCCCAAGGGCTACCAGGGAGCACGGTGTCATCCCAAGGCCAGGACTTGTATAGCAGTCCTTCTGTCACCTGTGACCCTTTAACCAGCCAAACCACACAGAGCACAAAGCCATGCCCCAGCCTTCAGAGTCCACACAGCCCTCCCACTCCAAGCTGAGGCTCACCAGTGTTGATTATGCACTTCAAAATCCAGCCCAGTATTCCTCTTTCCTTAAGGGAGAAAGAGAAGAGGAACACATGGTGAGCACAAGAGCATTATTTCTTCAGCCATCATTTCTTCAGCCACATTCTGCCCGTTGTGCCTGTTTCCCCTCCACCAAGAAAGTACAGGGCATCAGAAAGCAGCAGTGCCTGGCCACATTCTCATAATCATTGGGGAACAAGATTAAAAGGAAAAATGTATTGTATTCCTTGAGCTCTTCAATTCAGCTCCCCTGTACGCTTCTATGAGTACCACCAATCAAACAACTTTCACTAGAAATTAATATTGTAACTAGAAGCTAAAGTATTATACTATGAAAGCAGAAATAACATATATAACAAAGATTCCATATAATGAATGCTATTTAATGACATCCATCTACAACTTCTGTAATATCTGCTTTAGAGATTTTTGACAAGGCATGAAAGAAAAAATTTACAATAGCTCCAGCAGTTGTAAGAAATAACAGATTGCTCTGGAGATAATACAGTACATGCTTAAAAACAGCCCAGCTGCTGCTGGGGCCTCTGAACTGCCTGCTAATACTGACTGCTCCAGTGGTCTGTACTGTTCCAACCTAAAACACAGATGCATTCATTATTTATTGTTCACCTTCAGTTGACAGAATGACTGCCTTTTTTTCTGTTTTGTTTTGCATTTTTTTTTCCTCCTTCAATGGTGAAACAGCATAAATCAATGTCCCAAAAGAGCCATTGTACCCAGTAAATGGCCAACAATAAGGAAGTTTTAACTGGAAGAAAGACCCACATTAAAAAAACACCCCCGTGAACCTCATCTGAGAGCTCAGTAGCTGTTTTATTATTAATATTAATCATGAAAACAATTAATTTACTGAAACAAATATGCATGGAGTTTATGAAAATATACCCTTTCAGTTTTTAAAATATTTCCTAAAAAGTTGTAACATTTTTGGTGGTTTTCAGCTCAAACTTTACAAATGAAAATTTTAAGTGTTTTAGTTTGACGCTATTTTGAAACATAAAGTATATTGCAATAAAAATAACAGTAAAAAAACCCCAAATTTTAAGATAAAACAGTGTTTTAAGATAAAGACAGTGTTCATTAATCTCCTTCCAATTTTCTTATTGAAAATTGAGAGAGGTTATTTTGTTTGTTTTAAACTTAAGCATCCCTACTGGCAAGAGAAGTTCTGCTTAAAAGTGAAAGTGCAAAGATTAAAGAAATCAAAGAAAATCGGCCAGTAATTTAAACCTCAAGCTTCAAATGACTGACTGTAATCCATAATAAAGTTTAAGAATTTGAACTAAATTAAAATTCCCTTAAAAAAAATAGACCTGTCCGGAACACAAAATAAAAGCAGATCCATGTGCTGCCGCCTGTAAGTGGGAAATAATGAGAATGAAGAAAACTGCTGTGGTATATTTGCAAATATGAGATAGACTTGGGGGGAGAGAGGGAAGGGTTTGCAAACAGAATACTTTAGTATCATTTGGGGATCATATGCTAGTTGTGATATTTTTGCAATTTAATGTAATATACCAAGCAATGTGACCTATATAAAATTAACTAATCATCTTAGTTATTAAAATGAATAATTACAGATGTTAAACCAGTGGCCCTTAACACTCATAAAGAAATAATTGGGTTTTTTCTACCCTGACTGATATTTTAGAGCTAAAATCAACACTTCTAATACTAGGATTCTGTTTATTATTTTACTTTCACAGAAAAGAAATTGTTGATGAAACAAGACAGAAATAGGTGTCTGAACACCAAACTGGTGGAACTGACAGAGCAAATGCAGGCATGTCGTTCCACAGAAAGTGACCTTCACAAAAATTATGAAAAAAGAAGAGCATCAGCAGCTGCTGGTTTTATCAATAGTGACAAAAAAGCAGACAGCGGTAGGTGACCAGGAAGGAACATGTCAATTAGGGTGAGAAGTACTGCACAGATGGGTTCAGAATAGTTGCATACACGTCAAAAGCTGAGACACTGTCAGAACAATGCGTGTATTTAAAGTGTAAATACAAAGCTTAGGAGCAAACTTTTAATGTATAACACTGAAATGTTCTCTCTGGCCCAGATCTTCAACAACCTGCCCACTGGTGCCTGACTGTTCCCATTGCTAAATGTGATCTGGCATTGGGCAAACAACATTAAAGAAACCTGTAGCAATTAAGAGCCACAACTGGAGAAGCACCTGCATGGTAAAGACTGACCATGATTTTGAATTCAGGAACCAAAAAGAGAAGATCAAGATCAGAGCAGGTGCAGAGAGATTAAAAAATGAAAATAATCTACAACATTTGAAGGAAAAGGGAAGCTTGACTGTAAATGAAAAGTACATACAGGCTGAGAAAATAACTCATTTCAATGAAAGATAATTGTCTGAGGAAGCCCAGGAAACACATCATGTGGGCACGCTCTCAGTGGGCACCAGCCTTAAGTCTCAGACTGGGCCCCAGAAGATTGACTTTAGTCAAAACCACCACTTTTCACCGAAAACAACTTTCTTTATTCTGCCCAAAGGGGAAGGGTATGTTGCTCAAAACTGCTGAACATGAGGTAATCCAACAACTTTAAAAAGCAAACTAGAGGGAAATACAACAGGCCCAAACTTTAAGAACGCAGACATTTGGGATTCAGTGACAGCGATTGGTATGATTTCCTGATCACCCCTGACCCTTAGACAGATGTTTCATGACATGGCAGAAGGAATTAACACTTCTGAATTCAGACAACATGAAACCCAGAGTGATATATATTTCTAGAGAAACGGATTGAGGTCCAAAGGCAACATTATTCTTGAAATTTTATAGAAAATAGTAAAGCAAGATTTGTGAATCATTAGGAAAACTTTTTTAGCAGATAAAATACTATCCTTCTGCAAGGTAAACATACATAACATGCAATATGGGGATTTATTCTATGCAATGTTATAGGAAAATTCACTTTTAATTTTGCTAGTGCTTTTCCTGATGTCTTCTATAATCCAATCCCCTCTTTTTTTAATACACTGTTTGACATATCCACACATAAAATGTATGATTTGTGAGACTGAAATAATCATACATATCAGCCACCTGAGCATTAAGTTCATTATAGCTTGACCTTAAACTTCCTTTTTAAACATAAAATAGAACATGACCAGCATTTCAAAAGTTGGGAGCCAAATCATCAGTACTGATATAAATGACATGATATTTGGAGGCCTGAGAACCCAGCTCATTGATCGGTTTCATCCAGACCAGTAGATGCTTTCCACTCAGAGACATATGTTTACTTTTCTGTATTTATCTAGTGAATACACATTCACAGAATATTCGCAGAGGATCCTGCAGACTTAACAGAACTACAGACTTAACTGAACTACTAAGGTTTTGTGATGGCAGACTACCACTGGATCTTCCATATGAAGATTGGATAAACCTTAAAGCCACAATTATCGTCTACAAGTCATCATTAGCAATATGCAGCTTAGTTTTTTAAAGGAGTCTAAGGTGGCTTGGCAACAAAACTACACCAAAAAACCAAGAAGAATTACTCAGCTTGATTGCTAATGATCCTAAGAATGTGATTTTTAATGGAATTCATGATCAATGACAAGCTAAAAATTCCAGTATTTCACTTATGAGCAAGACTAAAACCATACTTTGCTGTTCAAGTGGGAAAAAAAAAAAAAAACACCAAACTGATTTTATCCCTTAGTTTTATACCAAAGGATCAAGAAATTATGATGAATGGAGAAGAGCAAGATCATTATAATAGCCAGATACAAGCTAATGCTGTCCAAAGGCTGTTTGACATTTGACAAAAAAATTGAGAAAAGCCTTGTCTCAGATTCATGGGTCAATTCCAATCAGTCACAACTCCTTTTTACAGCTTCAAAAAAACATTCTCTGTAATGATGGACAAAACCACTACAGGCTCATTACTTTCACTGTAGTAGAGAACGGATATTAAAATTTATGAGTAAAATAAAATTGTCCCCAGGCCATAGATCTTGCATGTAATAGGTACTCATTCACTGGATTCTTCTTATATTGATGAATGCAGAAAGTACAGGTTAGGCTAAATTACAAGAATATAAATACAGTGAGATGGTTCAGATGGCATATAAAATAAAATATTACACTCAAAATTATTTTTTATTACTAGCACAGAGCACATATTTACATTTCCTTATGTTCATTGTTTCTTTTGGTCTTTACTGTTGTGTCAATTAATCCATATTTATAATACCAGCAGATGGTACTTGCAGTTAGAACAATGCTTTTAATGCTTTCTGAAATAAAATTATTTCCCATCATTCCCTGTTTGTACTGGTCATTATTTGGTTTTGACACCAGAGCATTTTTAATGCAAGTCCAGGTATTCTGAACATATTTCAAATAATATGTTCGACTTTCTTTATAAAGTCACTCAGGACTAAATTGTATTTCACAACTCAAAGATTTAGACTGCTATAATTGAGCACAGGTACTTTCAAAAGAATATAAAGAGTTCTAAAAAAGTTCTTTAAAGTCAGCCTTCATTCACATAGCCAGTAGCTTGGGAGATTAGGCAAAACTCTGCACCAAAAAAAAGGTAAAAAACTCATTCCCCTCCAAAGAAATTTAAGTAGTTAATTCCTTTCAGTTTCTATTCTAAAATTCTGTTTAATACTTTGTACAACTCTTGTCACGTGCTGCATTACAAAAAAGACTTTAACAGGGAAAGCTAACTTCCACATATTTTTTTAATTGGGTGTCAATTGTGTTAAGTTTTAGTCTTAAATACACTCATAGGCAAATAAAGCTGCTGCACAACCAGATGCAAGCTATTAGTTTTATGAAGACCCATAATTAAGATACCCATTTCCACCTTGAAATTTTTAAGACTGACAACATTAAGGTAGCAATTCACATGTCTTTCAACTGTTTGAGTCATTCTAGCTCTATGTTGGAAGTTTTTTTCTCCCCTCCAAATAATTGTTCCATTTTCTTCCAAGGGGCTGGAGAATTTATGAACATTGTAGTCCGGAAAAGAAACAGGACTTGTCACCACTCATTAGCTTAGAAAGCAGAACTGCTTTAGAATCCAAAGGCTTATATGTTAGCATAGAATTCTATTTCTTTCATGAAGAATATGTTACCGTAAATGATAAAGCGTAGGAGCCATGTTTACTGAAGACAAGTTACATAAATTAGTAATATGTGACTAGAAATAGATGAATTTCAACAACCAGTGGAGAAAATTGAGAATCATATTAATCCCTGGAAAAAAATTTACAATTCCTTAAACATTTCTATTGGCTTTAAAAATTGATGCAAGATCAACACTATTATAAACATATATGCATGCCTGGCAGTGTCTAAGTCCAATTGTTTCTGCAAGTTCTGGGGGTTTTTTTTGTTTGGTTTGGGCTTGAGGCAGGGGGGCTTCCTTTGTTTCTTTGGTTTTGTTTTTATAAAAAATAGAACATAACCAATCCTAAATCAAAACTCAGTAACCGAAAGTGAGAGTTTGCTGTTCAAGCCGTGTGCAAAAGCTTGAATCACTTCAGAGATACGGTATGCTTTCAGCAAGCATATTATTTTAAAACACATACACAAACAAAAAAAAAAAGTGTTGCACAGAAGTTATTGAAATAATACACACCTGAGAGCCCACTATTAGATGCAATGTAACAGAAAACAGTGGTGGGGCACCACGGCATAAAATGCAATGAAAATAAGTAGTATTTTGCCTGATTTTAGTTTATCTAGTTATGAAAATTGCAGAAAAGAAAGAAGAACTGAACAAGATAAAAGATTCTGAAGTGAGATCAGAAGAAAGCTACTGAGATAATAGTAATAATACTGTAAAATATAATATATATAATCCTGTACAACTTGTACTGCATTATTAAGTTGCATAATAATTACATGTAATAATATTGAGAGAATAAAGGCAGTGGAATTTGACCAACGTAAGTGCAGTTTGGGGGGAAAAAATATCTCTGCATTGTCTGGTTTGCTTCTAGAATGAAATTTTCTTAAAGAACACCTTTAGAGCTGTATTCCCTCATTGAGCAGACGTCCCAGCAACGTGTCACCAGTGTACTCGACTGCTGTTAAGAAGTGCCCTCCAAGTAAGGTGGCAGCCATTATATTCCTTTTATGCCTTGTTTACACTTCTAATTGTGTCAATACTACTCCAACATACTGAAAGGATTGCTCACAAATTCAAATAATAGCAGAATAATGTAGGAACAAAGTGTTGCTTCTTCACCGTAAGGACTTTGCTAGCGTGTGTGGGGCAGGGTTGTTCAGGTTTGCAGAGAATTATGTTTCCTCCCCTTCTGAATTATCATGCTGCAAGGAGGTTTAACTTCAGCAACTCCAGAACAGCAACTACTGAACTTCTTACAATGATAATTTCAAGGAATTACTTCAGAAGAGCAAGGCAAATGGCTCTTTGCCAACTTCGGGGCTTGTTTTATCAAAAAACACACTAAAAAGATAAGAGAAAATTAACATTCCCAACCCACCCCCCTCAAAAAAATCCCCAGTCTATTAGAGCCAGGCAGGAGGGAGACTCCACCAGAAAAGAAATTAACTTGTTTTTGCCCTTTAAACCATGAACCAGAAACACCAGCACACCAACCTTGGCCTCTGGATCTGTTATCCCTAGCAGACTGGCTATTAGGAGATGAAAAAAAAAAAAAAAACCAAAACAGGCCTGGAGTCCACAGGAATACCCCAGTCAGCAGCAGGGGAGCATATGTCATCTTCTGACCATGCAAGGTGGCACCTAGCTAGTGCTGACATCTCAACTACAGGAAGATGGGATTCAAGAAAGATCTTGGGGGCAAAACTTCAGAATCTGCTTTCTTCATCACCACGATGGCCAGTCTACCTGTGCCCATGCAGAGAAAACAGCCATTAAACACCATTCTCCACAGAACAAGGGAAATCAAGTTGCTCAAAACAACCACACCCAGCTGTGCTCTGAAGGCAAAGCAGCTATATACTTTCTTAGACAGACTGGAAGACTTCAGTATGGCCCTTTGTACTTTTTAGATAAAAGTGCATTTATCATTAAGTACATAGAACTCTAGGACTCTACAAGAGTTGTGCTTTTTATTTAAAAGCCTATATTGCTTCACTGTCACCATATGAAAGGAATGGGAGGGTATGGAATCAGACAAAAATTACAGACCACATCTTCTGTATTTGTCTGTATGTCTGTCTTTGTTCTCTGCCCTCTGTCAAATTTCTTCTGAGTGCCTTTATTTTTAGTAGATGGGCAAGTACTTTCTTTTTTTATTTTTAATTCTCAACTGTGCTGTCTCTATTACTTTGATCTTACCTTTCTTCACTTCCTCTTTGGTTATCTTTTCACTTTATTCTACTTCTTCCAACTAGTGGAAAAAACAACCTGCCAAAGGTAAGAGGTAAGTACAAAGAAGAAAGAGCAAAGAACAAAGAATACTACTAATGCTTTGGGCAAAGAGATACAAAAAAGTTTCAGTAAAAATAAAACCCAGAAGTTTTGCCACAATCACACTGCAATACAAAAACAACCAAGCTATAAGCACTACTCCAAATACTGGCTTATTTGTTTGGTTTTTCTATCATATTCCTTCTTGCTGTAAACTCACTTTACTGTCTTTTAACCCACACTGGTAGTCATTAAGCTTCTCATTCAGATTGTTTTCAGATAGAAAATCTGAGCCATAAAGAAAAAGTCTGTGAGGTAAATTGCAAACCAGCTATACCAAGATCACAACACTGTTTTAAGTATGACCAACCTTGGGCTTAAAGGACTCTGAAAAAGTATCTAGCATTTAGAAATCATAGGAGAACTATACAGAGATTGTCTGGTCCATCTCCCACCTCAAAATACATTAGATACTGAAACATTTGACAAATGCTTTTCTACCTTGTTCCTTAAACCATGTATGATGGATAACCAACACTTCCTTGTAGAAAGAAAATTCTCTTCGTGTCTGGCCTGGATAGTCCAAACTGCACTACAGACAGCACAAGTGGCCCAACAAGCCCTTTCAAAGTACACTACAGCCCAAGTCCTGAGCCCAAGAGCTTCACAATCATAGCTACAGACAGTTCCCACAGTCTGCCAAGAGGTACATGGATCCTTGACCAGGCCTAAATTTCTTGCTGCTGAAATCTAACATCATGGATAACTTTCCATTCTACACACTTAAGAGTTGGGGGGGTGGGGGTGGTTTGAAGTGTTTTTTACTGGGGGTTGGGGTATGTTTTTTTCTTTTTGTGAATTTTGGGTTAGGGGTGAGGGGCTAGTGGGGGATGTTTTTTGTTTTCCTTTGCTTTCTTTTTAAAATATAGGAGACTTGTCACTCCTCTCCCTTAACCTTCTTTGTTAGATTAAGTTTTTTCAGCAAGTTTTCAGACCTGAGATTATTCCTGTACCTGTTCTGCTGTCTTTGGTCCATGTCTTTCTGGAAGTGTAGTGTCGAATAGTGCTGCAGTTGAAAGCCTTAGCAACACTCAGGTGGAATAACTGCCTTTGCCCACACCACAGCTATCACTCCTATTTATACACATATCCAAGAAGAATGTATGTTTGCTTTTCTATTATTCTAACATGTATCCACAATTTACCATTAGAAAATTTACTTTTCTCTGTCTCAGGATGCCTTATAGTGATAAGTGAATAAAAATATAAAAATAAAGGTGGGGGGAGAGATTAAATATTGCTTTTCTTTTCAATAAACTTATGATCCATTGCAGACCCACTCATGCGTTATACACGTCCAGGTAAACAAAAAGCTTTTACTCTGCAAATTAAGACAGAATAAATAGGCTTAAGACAGGTTGGTGTACTCAAATGCTAAGTGCTGCTTAGCCCTCAAACCTTTTGGCAGCCCAAACCTCTCACCTTTTTTAAAGAGCTAAGACTTACAGGCTGAGAAATTGAACAGAGGTTGGTAGATTTTTAAATGTTATCATTCAACTCTAGTCCTGGGGAAGGCACATCCACCAGAAACTCACAGATTCAAAGAGGTAAAACCTTGGAAAAATTACTTGTCTTCAACTTTACATGAGTGGTCCTGCACACAGGCCTAACTCTGCAATCCCAGGGAGAACACTAGTAATTTACATCAATTGTAATAAAAGATAGATCAATACATCCTTTTAAATCCTCCTTGCATCTTGTCTGTTACTGCATTTTTACGTTGAGAAGATGATGCTACAAAATAAGATAAATTCTATTTTGTCATCTTGTGCATATGTGCAGAAGGGAAGCAGAGTCTCCTTTCATTATTATGAACAACGGGACTCAGCACAGCCTCCGAAGTACTTACTGTCCTGTTTTCCTTCACGCACAATAAAAATATTTAGAACTTTCTTTTGTTTCATCCCACTTTCCTTGACACTTTATAAAGATTGATGGATACTGTTGTTTACATACCTTATCTCTGAGAAAGCATGACGTTCAAGACAGTTATGAAATGGAAGTTGAGAACTCTTCCATCTTCATTAGTTTTATATTAAATCTAATCTGTTGTGGTTTTGTTTGGTGGCTGGGCTTTTTTAAATTGCAGTTAACTATCTGAATACAGCTGTTAAGAGGTTTTATTTCCATTACCTTTTTACATGGACTTGTTCTTTCATATAAGCAAATAAACAGAGATCATTCCTCATTGCTCAGAGCACATGGAGACATCTCACATTTCCTGAGCGAGGGCACAGCTGGTGCATCACTCCACAGCCATCACAGACAGCAATGCTGTAGTAAACTGGCAATAAATTATTCACCAAGTACCATGTGTAAGAGAAAGTTTAGATATCTTTCTGGAAAATGCTATTAACTTAATACCTAAGAAAGCAGGCATATAGAGTCAAACCTGCTGAACATAGCTCTGTGCACGTTTTCAACCTAGAATACATCTGCTGTATTTCAACAAGCAAGCCCCTGAGGTACCAAAAGTGTTTCAGACACTGGTCTTTGTAGAAAACTAGTTACAAATATATACACAAAGGCACATTAGTAACACAAGCAACTAATAGCAAAACTAGTCTCTTAAATTTGTATTCTTTACCATAGTTGCAGATTACAAACTCTATTTATGGGTATTCAAAGTGAAGTCGTCTGATTTTATATAAAAATAATAATTACTCCTCTCCTTTTACTACTGCAATACTAAAACACTGAGAACTAGCTTTTTTCCTCTCTTCTGCAGCATCAGCTCTAACCACATGGAGTACTGTGTCCAGCTTTGGAGTCCCCAACATAAGGAGGACATGGACCTGTTGGAACAGGTCCAGAGGAGGGCCACAAAGATGATCAGAGGGCTGGAGCACCTTTCCAATGAAGACAGGCTGAGAGAGTTGGGGTTGTTCAGCCTGGAGAAGGCTCTGGGGAGACCTTATAGCAGCCTTCCAGTACCTAAAGGGGGCCTACAGGAGAGATGGGGAGGGACTCTTATGAGGGAGTGTAGCAATAGGATGAGGGGTAATAGTTTTAAACTGAAAGAGGGTAGATTTAGATTAGATATTAGGAAGACATTATTTAGTGTGAGGGTGGTGAAGAGGTTGCCCAGAGAAGCTGTGGATGCCCCATCCCTGGAGGTGTCCAAGACCAGGCTGGATGGGGCTTTGAGCAACCTGGTCTAGTGGGAGGCATCCCTGCATGTGGCAGGGGGGTTGGAACTTGATGGTCCTTAAGGTCCCCTTCCAACCCAAACCATTCTACAATTCTAACATCAGAAAAAAACCCAACAATCTAACTTTCAGTCATGTATCAATATCATTGGCCAACTTCCCAAATCTATAGTTAGATTTTGCTGATCTCGCAAAAGTAGTCAGCTGTTAAAATAGATTTGAAGTATTTTTTAAATCTACAAACATATGTAAGAGTGTATCTTGCCTGCAATTGCTTCAAGCAATAACCACAAAATTAGGATAGCATATAATATGATGTAAATAATATTACATTTCAAAGCCTAACTTTAACAACTCAGTTTCTACTTGCAACTAGCTATTTTAATTTTTCTACACACCATTTTTTCTCATCTATCATTCCTTCATTTCACAGAGCATAAAGCCAAAAGGAGAGGTATCACACTGCCTCATCCTGATAGTCTTCCATTCCTCTCACCCTACTTTCATAAACAGGAGATACCAAGGCACGTCTCAGCCCAAATTTCATGTAAAACAACTGGAGATGCAAGAAGGCAGCTTTGTACAGCCAGTTTCATCTGAAGGGGAATATCTACTAAGACTGTTATTCCTTGGCTACCTGAATAACAACAAGGAATGGCAGGATATTCACAAGGCCTTGGCTGCTTTCTTTTAGGATGAAAGATGAGGGCTCCTTTTCTGAGAAACTAATTTTGAAATGACCTGTAGATGCAGTAATTCAGGGCAGGGAAAAAAATGAAGGCAAAGTTATGAACAGGCATTTTGTAATTTCCATTTTCTCTCTGAGATAGATTCCTTTTTATCTAATGTGAAAGACAGAAAACAGAGTTCATTGCCACAGTGCACAGCTAGCTCTGGCAAAGAGCATCACAATGACTTTGCCCCAGCATCATCAGGGCAGAGACAACACTGCTTATTAACACAAGTGAGATTCATTGCTATAACCAAAGCAGCAACATCCCCTACTCATAAATCCACAGGTAATCTTACATTGTTATGGCTGCAGTGCCTCTGCTTCCTTTTTGTCACTTATAAAAAAAATAGTTTTTATTACAGTCTATTCTGGGTGAAGGTCAAGCGAGAGAGACAGGATTGGAAACTTAAGTCTTTTAAATGGAGACAGCACATAATGCAAATTCCTTTAATACAAGTTTTTCTGCCTGCAGTATAAGCCTTGACCTAGAAAACCCCTGCATCTTTGGCTTTCCAGGTTTTGAAATAATTCACTCTATATGCAAGAATTTACCAAAGACCTTTCTGACCTCAGCTGTACAAACATTTGTTCCAATAAATGGAGTAGTTCTCTCTTACGGAGTACTTTACGCTAGGGCTTGCGCTGTGATCACCAGACTTAGTTTATTAAAGAATTGAAGAATGACTTGACAGGCTATGAAAGACAAAGCCTTTATCTATTGCAGCTCTATTGTTTAGCTTTCTAATTTAAAGATTACAGTGCTAGAAAAGGTAATTCTATTCAAATACAAAGAAAGGTGTTAAATTGTCTGGAAAAAAAAAAAAAAAGCATTCTATAGAGGAAGGGAAATAAAAGACTGCTTGTCTTCTGAAGTGGTACCTGCTTTTGAAATAGCCACATAGGAACATTAAGTGAATCAGTATAACCAGTAAATCTATTTGAAAGAGTGAGGGCAGGCAGGGTCATAATTATTACCCCTGGTGCGTTGCTAATATACGAAAAGCAGAAAAAAAAAAAAAGTTGATTGATTGCTATGAATTTCTGGCAGCTGTAGCTTTTGAAGCATGAAATACATTAGCATTGTATCCTAATGTCTTTGATAATTGTTCAGAGTTGATGCTTGTCTTCTGAACAAGGCATATTATTTATTCACAAAGAAATCACTGGCTGTAAAAATTAAACATGTAGAAAATAAGTTGACCTCTATTTTTTTTCCACAAAATGACATTTCTTTGAAGGACAAAAGAAGAAATAACTTACACTATTAGTAATTGATACAGGTCTAATTTAATGTGCATTGTCCAAATACCTTTGCCCTTTACAGGTTATTAATTGTAACAAGCTCCTGGGTGAATTTATTGCATCATTACACAGCAACTATAGGAATATTTCTGGTAGAAAAACCTGCAGTGAAATATCAGCTCTGTTTAAAGGAACATTTCTGAAATACGCCTGGTTTGTAAGAGTCATGAAAAGAGTTTCTTCAGACCACGTCAGGAAAAGTCCTCATATTCATGTGTACTATAAGGGTTCTCAAATGCCATAGCTTTAAGAATGTGCTTTTACATGTATGTTTCAGTATTCTCTTGTTTTCTGACACTTTTCTCCATGTATAACTAACTGATCACTGAAGAAAGTGAATTATTTTATTCTTCTCCAAGGATTTAATTGTTGTTTCTTCCTGATGGCAGAGGTGCTGTCAGATGCAAGATGCCTAATAGAAGTGGTATTATAAGGATTTAAGTGTTCAAAGCTGAACTTAATGTTCTTTTTAAAAAAAAAATAAATAAATCTGCAAGTATCTCAAAAGAAGGAAAAATATCTCGAAGGAAAACATAACAGAGCCAAGAAAACAGCAAAAGTGGGTACTGAAGTCATGTTTATACTCTAAGCAACAAATTTCACTGAATTTCACTGAATTTTTTAGAGTTGGAAGGGACCATAGAGATCATCTAGTCCAACTCCCCTGCCGAAGCAGGATTGCCCAGAGCATGTCAGAGCATGTTACTCAGGACTGCATCCAGGCGGGTCTTGAAAATCTCCAAAGAAGGGGACTCCACAACCTCCCTGGGCAGCCTGTTCCAGGGCTCTGTCACCCTCACCGTAAAGAAGTTTCTTCTCATATTTGAGTGGAAGCTCCTATGTTCCAGCTTGTGCCCGTTGCCCCTCGTCCTCTCACTGGCAACCACTGAAAAGAGTCTGGCTCCTTCCTCCTTCAACCCACCCTTCAGATACGTATAAGCATTGATAAGGTCTCCCCTGAGCCTTCTCTGCTCCAGGCTAAAGAGTCCCAGCTCTCTTAGCCTTTCTTCATAAGGGAGATGCTCCAATCCTTGAATCATCCTCGTTGCCCTTCACTGGACTCTTTCCAGTAGTTCCCTATCCCTCTTGAATTGGGGAGCCCAGAACTGGATGCAGTATTCCAGTTGTGGCCTCACCAGTGCAGAGTAAAGGGGGAGAATGACTTCCCTCGACCTACTAGCCACACTCTTCCCTATGCAGCCCAGGATTCCATTGGCCTTCCTGGCCACAAGAGCACACTGCTTGCTCATTGTCATTTTGCTGTCTACCAGGACCCCCAGATCTTTCTCTTCAGAACTTGACTCCAGCAGGTCCACACCTAACCTGTATTGGTGCCTAACATTCTTCTTCCCCAGCTGTAGGACCCTACACTTTTCCCTGTTGAACCTCATGAGGTTCTTCCTTGCCCAGCTCTCCAGCCTGTCCAGGTCTCGCTGGATGGCAGCACGGCCCTCCGGGGTGTCAGCCACCCCTCCCAGTTTGGTATCATCAGCAAACTTACTGAGGATACACTTGGTCCCCTCATCCAGGTCGCTGATGAATATGATAATAATGCAATGTTTATTATGTTAATAATGTTAATAATGCATGTTCCAATTTTGTAGCACTGAAGAGTGAAATAGCATTTTCTTAGATTTTTTTTTCAAAAAGTTGTGTAAAGCATTCAAAATTATTATCTCAGCTATTTCTGAGGCAATTCACCGAGACATTCACAGGAGCACATGAAAGCAATGTTATAAACACCAAGTTTGCACAAACACAAAGAACCCCACCTTATTTGACTTGGAGATATCAGTAAGCCCAATATTCATTCTCTCATGGCTTCACTGCCACATGTGTCCTTCTCTCCCTCATCAACTGCCACAACAGGCTGCAAGGCCTTGCTGGCACCTTTACCTACTAGCACTGGCACGCTATCCCCGGGCACCACTTTAGTAACCCTGGTTCCAACCCCATCCCCCTTCAAAACTAGTTTAAAGCTCTCTCAATGAGCCCTGCTAATTCTTGTCCCAATATCCTTTTTCCCCTTTGGGTTAGGCTTCCCCCACCTGCTGCCAGCATGCCTGATGACCTGTAGATCTGCCCATGATCAAAGAATCCAATGTCCTGCCGTTTACACCAGTCTTTCAGCCATGAGTTGATCTTTTGATTCTTCCTATTTATCCCCCCATCCATCCCTGTGACTGGTAGGATAGAAGAGAACTCCACTTGTGCTCCTGATCCCTTGACCAGTCGTCCCAGCACTCTGAAGTCCCTTTTCATTGCCTTTAGGCTTCTGGTGGCTACCTCATCATTGCCCACTTGAAATATCAGTAGTGGGTAATAATCTGAGGGCTGAACCAGGGAGTGAATTTCCCTCTGTATATCCTTAATCCTGGCCCCAGGGAGGCAGGTGACTTCCCTGTGGGACGGGTCTGGTCTACAGATTGGGCCCTCTGTTCCACTCAGCAGGGAGTCACCTATTACAATCATCTTTCTTTTTTTCTTAGTTGATGAGGTCCTGAGGCATGGGGGTGGGTGACTAGTCCTGGG
This sequence comes from Numenius arquata, assembly GCF_964106895.1. Classification (NCBI taxonomy): domain Eukaryota; kingdom Metazoa; phylum Chordata; class Aves; order Charadriiformes; family Scolopacidae; genus Numenius; species Numenius arquata. The sequence goes on from NC_133584.1 coordinate 16,512,932, forward strand.
TGCCTCACTGGGTAGATCATCCTCTTTTTTCTCATTTACCTCATCCCCAAAATCCAGAACTCCAAACCTATTATGCAGATGTAACTGGGAAGGTGAGGGAGGCTGTTGGGGGTTCCGCCTGCCTCTCCGAGGATTAGCCTCCATTCCCCCCTTTCTATTTAAGTCCCCTCTCTCTGCCTGGTGACAGGGCGGGAGCAGATCATCTACTTTTATTAGAGCCTCTTCTTGCTGCCTTTGCCTCAGGGTACGGCTCCACCAGTCTATTTCACTTTCACATTCTCTAATGCTTCTTAACCTTTCCACCTCTTCTCTCAGTTCCACCACCTGCCTGAGCAGGTCGTTTATCTGCTCGCATCGCACACAATGGGTGTCCCTGGGTCCCTGTGGTACCACAGCCAGGCTCAGGCATTCGGTGCAGCCGGGGCCCTGTACGGCCGCATCTTGGCCCGGGAGTTCGGTCTGAGTCCCCACATTCTTCTTCACAGGGGCTTTGGGGCGTTTCGTTGCCATTTCCTCTCCTGAGCCTGAACGGACCATTCGCCCTCACACTCTCCTTTGTCCTGTGCACGAGCCCCACACGCTCTGCGCACGTGCGCCTGCGCGCTAATGTACCCGCCCTTGCGCTCACGTGCGCCCGGCACGCGCTCTGAACCTGCCGCGGCTGTAGCCGCTTTTAAATTTGCCGCGGCTCGCCCGGCCCGCCCCAGCCACGTCAGCCTCTCGGCTCCCTCGCGAGATTCCCGACTCGTTTCGGGTCTCTCCGCTCTCCTTCGGCTTCTCCGTCTCCGGGAAGCCCCCTCTCCGTCTGGATCTAAATCAAATTTAAAGCCGCAGCACTCACCGCTGCTGCTGTGGTTCTCCGCGTGGTCTCAACTATGTCAACAAACAGCAGTAATTACAGTTCCTGAAGCTCAGTGGGATTAACTGCAGTGGCATTACTTTCCAATCAGGAAAAACACACCCAGTTACAAAGACTGTTTTTTACACTGATGAGGACCCTGCTTTTCTTCTACTAAGGTTTGCAATACAAATAAATACAAGATTAATGTAACATAACTTCTGAAATGCAAATCAGTACAAATTCAGTACCAGGGCAAAACTAGCAACTTCTCTGACAAGTTGGAGGCCTTATTGGCATTTGCCCTGTTAAAGCACCTATCTGCCCTGGTGTTGTTGCTGACTAATATTTGTATTCACACCATAGTCAATTCAGGCTCTTCCACAGCCATTGTTCCTGACCTCTTCCCTGCCAACTATTGGGAATATATATGGAACTATTTCACCTGAAATCAATGGTGCTTTTAACACAACTGCCGGGTTCAGGTAATGCCTTCAGTTTGGACTGCTAGACAGTTCTGTCTGCAAGAAGGTAAAACGCTTATAGACCCCCATTGTCTGCCCATAATTATTCTACCATTGCTAGGAGGATGGATGACTTCTCCCACAATTTATGGTGAGAAAATCTGTGTGGTTCAGCTTTTTTTCAGAAGAAAACCAAAAGAAAAACAAAAAGTCTGTGCAAGCCATTCACATAAATCCCAGCCAGGCAGAAAAAGGCAAAACTAATAGTACCACTGTTAAAAAGGGCACAGCTTCACAGTATGCTTACCAATACAGAGACTGTTAACACACAGATCTGGAAAGCCATCATCACAGCAAAGACATACCCATGAGGGTATAAAAAACATAACTGTTAGCTGAAGTAACAAGGCAAAGGCTCCAGCTACCACATAAGTCAAAAAACTAACACTCTACAAGCTCATGTTTAAAGGCTCTTAAGGGACAATGCCAAAGCCAGATGTCTCAGTTGTGTCTCTTTAGTTCCTGCTCTGCAATCAGCAAAGATTTATCTCTAGCTTATGTGGTCTGTCATGCTAGCATAATAAAGCACAACGGTACTCAGATGTATATGACTGAATCCACATACATCCACCTTAACACCCATTTACAGCACTGCTGAGTAAGAAAGACCCTGGGGTGGGATCCAGAGTGTGGTTCAAATTCATGAATTCATATTAATATATTTTAACCTTGTTGGCACGTTCTGAAACTTGTTTAAACATGAGAAATTAGACTCTGGGGTAGACAGATGTCTAAAAAAGGCAGGAAAACTTTAAGGCAAAATAGGCTTATTTCAGAGGAAGAAACATGCATTTTTTTCTCGTAGCACAGATGCAGCTTAGCTGACATTAAATCTGCACTCTGTTTTCTGTTGCTTTTAAAATCCCCACATGCGCATCACCACTACTATACTCGTAGAGTATAGAGGTTCTCTCTTCAAGAAAACTGTCTGGTGAGTGTCCAGGTAAATTGATGGGTCGTAGTTCTAGCATTGCCAGTTTGCAGCAGAAAAAGGAAGAACTGCAAGATTCTTCCCTAATACTGATCATCCTGCGGTGCACGCTGAGGGAGAAGCAGACAGAAGTAAAACAAATCCTATGAATTCAGTGATAAAACTTAAATTGCAAGCATCACCATAACCACTACTAGCTTCACTATATTGTAACGTATTGTGAGAGAAGAGTCAAGACAGTATTATATTGTGGTTTTCCTCCTAACTTGGCTAAGGCATTGCTCAGCCAGGGTAGCTCCCTTGCAGTAGGGAAACATGGTTGTTAGGGCACGACATCAAAACTGAACAGACACCCTGCAGATGATACTGGCATATTGCAATTCCTGGGACCGCACTTTCCCAAGCTCATCACGCCTTGAAAATATTTCAGTAGACTGTGAGAATCCATGCCGTAGATTTCAGTGTTCTGTAGGACACAAAGCAGCAAGTCTCAAAAGTCTCCATATACGATCCAGGGATACGAAATCACACACTTTGTAGTATGGTAATTCTGAGACCTGTGTCAATAGCGTCCTGTTAACACTGAGGACTTACAAGGTGTTTGCCTTCAGCACAGTGCCAGCCAGAACTCCACAGGAAGGCAGGTCTGATATCCACAAATCTGTTCCTGCTCCTTCAGAAGTCACAAAGTTTAAATCATATACCTATGCTGCAAACAAGATCTTCCCTTCCTCAGACTAAAGGACTCAAAAAAATTAAGCCAGCTATTAAGATGATAACTTATAGGGAGACATCTATAATAGAACAGTAAGGAGTCACAAAAAACAGCTCTCATGTTCTACTAGTCTTCTTCCTTGTCCTCTGAATAGAGAGCAGAGTTGGAAAAAGTAGCTTTACAACTGAGTCCCATCCTACCCAGGTGGTTCCCAGGTGTGATGGCAAAACCCTCTAGGTCTTGAAAAGTCTTGCGGGATTTGGGGAGATTTGAAGCTGCCCTTGAGTGCACTGACAGTGACAAAGAATAACATTCAGCAATTTTAATTCACAGCTTCTTAAACTATTAAGGTAAAAACAACAAAACAAAACACAAGATAAAAAAATATTAGGGCTTATAAGACTTCTCACACTGACTTTAAGAGTTTTTAGAGTTTCACAGTCTCCTTGTTCTAATGTGCACAGTAAAAGATGTCAAAATATAATTAATGGAGGATCACAAGGTTTATGACATTTTAAACCAGGCTGACTAGTTAAGGAACTTAAGATTTAGGAAGCCAGCCCTCCCCAGGCACCGACCTCACTATTTCAATGTCAGCAGTAGACTCTTTAGACAGAAAGAGCCTAAGGCAAATACTATAATTAGCCTTTAACCAGAAGATATTTTTGTTATTCCAGAATGTAAAAATATGGTACAAATACAGACATCTTGTGTAAGGCTTTTTTGTTGTTTTGTGGTGGTTTTGTTTTGTTTTTTAAATGCAGGATTAAAAAAAAACAAACAATAATAATTTCCAGGAGAGGTTTGATGCTTATTTCATTTGCTCTGATTTTACAACTCTGTAATGCCGTAAGTCATAGTTGCAATCTGCAAATTGTTCTATAAGTGTGGAATAACTTTACCAAAGACAGCAAACCATAATTTACATCAGTGTATCTAAGAGATAAGTATGTCTGCTAGTTCTTAATGGCCTATCAGGCTTATTCTGAATCATATTAAAATGACAAAATAAAATAAACCAAAATAAAATGGAGAATTCTCTTGCCTCTATCTGCACGTTACAAGCAGATATTCCATAAAATATGTTTATCAGCATTGTGACCAGCTATAAAACGTCAGTGTAGAATGTTTATGTACTGTAGCATAGTAAAATTGTCCCCCTGCTAACTCTAAATCAGCTTCTGAACAGTATTGGTGCTTCTTCATCTGCAGCCTAGCTCAAAGGGAAATGACATTTGTGATGTCTGGAATAGCATTTTTGCAACGAAGGATGTCACAGTTGAATTGTGACTTCCTATAAAGTTAGATATTGCTGGATTTGGTATAAATACATCTTGGAGACAGATCACTATTATTTACCTTTTGTTTTTTAAAAGATGTTTAAAATTTAAGTGAACAACTCAGGAACTGTAAACCTCAGTTTGATTAATATAGTGTGTCATCTACATACTGCAGCCATATTAATTCATGCTGTTATCTCATCAGATCTCATAAAAAAAATACAGTGCCAGGACTTGTCAGCATCAGTATGTCTTCAACAAGCAGCCTGGGTGACTGTCAACCACATCCAAACATCTGAATTACCTTAGGCCAAATGCCAGCATTCCTCCAGCAAAGCATAACCCACATTACTGTCTCTTCATTATTTCCTACCTCAATAAAAAAATAGATTATGGGAAACCCCCTCCCCAAGTAAAAACTAAAATATTAGAAATCAGAACAAACAAAACTCTTTCACTTAAGAAAATATTCTTTGTGGTCCTGAATGTGTTTTTTGGCAGCACTGCTCATTCTCTGGCATCCTCCACATTTCTCATCAGGAAAACTGAAATTCAGCAGTAAAGGAAGCAATCAGTGTAATACAGTTGCATAAACACCAGTTTAACAAAACCAACTAGTTAAATAAAACGCTCTGTAATGCCACATTAAACAACAGATAAACTTCTAGCAGCAGATCCAAATGCAAACTGACGCCTCAGTTTGTACTGTACATTGAACACTTCAGGCTTTTCATCAATTATTTATCAATTTTCACCAATCATGGGGAAGAAAAGTTAAGTTTTTAAATTGAATAAGAGCTTTCCCCTTTATTTTGCTAAAATTTGAACTAGTAATTCTGAACAAATACCTTATCTATCGTAACTGTATCAAAGCAATAATGGAGCCTTGATTCTCAAAATTATTTAGATGCTCAGTTCCAGTAAAATCTATTGAACTTAATTCCTGGATTTTTAGAAGAATTTATAACATAGAAATCACATTTAAATATTATATTATCATAGTTTAATATATGCATCACTTCCTTTTCAGAAAAATAGCATTCTCCACTGTATCTAGTAACTGCTGCTGAAGAAAGAGTTAGAGCAGAGAATGAGTGACCTAGCATGTTGCTTTTCTGGCTGATAGAAAACCTTCAGTTTTTCTCTAAAATACTATATAGTTTTTAAAACAAAAGAAAAAAAAAAAAAGAAACAAAACTAAAACCAAACAATTCCAAGTTTCACTTCAGAATGCAAAGGATTACCTCAGAAGCTCAGACTATGCTTATAAGGTGGTTGTTTAGTCAATGAGAATGATCTGTTATGGGTTTAGAACATATGAAGTTTGCCTTTTTCAGCACTAATTTCAAGCCTTAACAGTCTTTCCCTCCCCCCCCCAGCCTTTAATGAAGAACAATATCTTGCTACACTCTCTTCTTCAGGTCCCTAATGTTAGAAGTCATTTTAAACCTTATATTCTTAAGTATTTTTCTGGTGTTGTATGATAAAGCTTCTTTTTCTATAATGGTTACAGAAAGTTCACTAACAAAGAAAGCGTTATTCTGCGTTAATAGTAAAAACAGCCAGGCATCTTTGATTTAAAGTGAAAGTTAGTATTCAGAATTAATATCTTCCTTTTTGATGAAGCTTGCCATTGACAATACATCTATTTATTTTTATGTCTTAAAATGCAGTTCTGAATATTTTAAACCCCGTCCCACTTGGCACCACCTAGTCACTTAAGAGAATACATGAACCATCTTCCTTGGCTAAGTTCACATAAAATTAGTGTTTATTTATGCCTTCACAGGTTTCCTCTCAGTAACCTTTGGAGACAACACAGCAAGATTTACAAAGCCTTTGGTGCAGTGAGGTACAGCCAAGAAGTCCTACCACATCAGTGAAAACAGAGTGGACACCACCACCCACTTTTGTACAGTGAAAATAAAATGTTCCTATCAAATATTTAATGTCAATACACACAGTGATATTAAAATGGAAAAGATTATGTTAACAATCCACACTTTTGGAACTTCCTGTTCATTTTTAAGGACTTCATAGCAATTGGGGGGGGGGGGGGGGGGGGTGTTTTATCAAAAAGTACAGTAGTTAAAACATTCCATTTCAAATACAAAAATAAATTGCAACCATAATTAAAATAACTAAACAGGTCAGAATCAGTGGTATCATCATTTTCTCTCTTTCCCTAAGCCTTTTTTATATACACATAAACAAACACAGCATGAAGCCATACATGACACAGTTACACAAGACATCTATTTTTAATGAAGACAAGTTCTGACCCAAAACCATATGAACTAAGAGTTAGGATAAGTAGGTTTAGAAAACCTAGTTTGTAAAGGAAGCCAAAGTAAGGGAAAACTCTGGCTTTTCAAAGCCTTTCATCACCTTTAGTACCTTAGGTAAGAGCAGATGTATGGTCACTACTAGCCCTGCTGCAGATCCAAGGCCCAGTCCTCAGTACAGGTAATGGTTTATAAAAGGTAAGCCTCCAAGCAGGGGCTGAAAAGAACACTATAGCATCATTATCCTCCCTCCTCAGAAAAAAAGGCAAAAAGAAAAAAACAAAACCAAACCCCCCATATACAGGATATAGATACCAAAAGACATGCACTTCAGAGCAACCAAAATTACATTTATTTTCACTTTTCTTTGTCAGGGAGAGCAAAAAGCCTTTTTTCTTCATTGAACAAAGCCTCCTACTCTGCTTTGAATAAATTGCTTCGTTTCTTTTTCAGTCTCACAAAATTAAAAGGCACCACTTGAATGCTGCTTGCTAAACTAAGAGCAATAATTTCCCACCTTTTTAGTGGGAGGAATAGTGTTGCCATGACCTGAGAACTTGTGCAGGACAATAGCAATAAGTATTCAAGTCCCTGCTCCAGCATGAAGTCTCAAAGGTGCATTTCCCACCAAGAGCCTCAGCCACCTGGCTTGGGAGTGTTCTGAGTGACAAAGGTGACTCTGCTAAAGCCATACTGTTCTGGAGAGGCACAAAGGAAAGCACGGCAGGTACACTGTCAGGCTGCAGACATGCCTTTTTTTCCTGCCCTAATTAAAATTTTATGTGACCTTTTCACAGCAAAGACCATCCACTACACCCAAGTGGGCAGAAATAACTAACTGGTGTTTCAAGCCATGATCTTATCTTGAGAGACTGAAGTTGAACACTCACAGTTCTACACCAGATTTTAACCAGCAGAATCTTACAGAAAATAAGTGTAATTGTCATCATTTTCTCTTCACTGTTTTAGTTCAGCTCAAGAAAAAGTTTGCATATCATACTGCCTTTGCTAGTCACTTGGATTTTTTTATAGTGTTAATTATCTTTGTTTAGCCTTCTTCAGGAAATTCACTGTGAAAGTCTCAGACAGATTCACCTCAAAGCCCTTTTGACCGACAGCCCCTTAAAAAATGAAACCAGAATGCCAACCAGCTCACATTGTCACCAAGTTAACAGTATCTGGTGTGATGTAGCATAAAATGAGCATTGCATGGTTATACTAACTGATTGGGTGGTTATTATGAATTTAAAAAAAACCCTCCCTCTGCCTATACAAGTGTATCATTCTTTTATGCAACCAATGAGAGCACTAGTCATAGCCTTCCTTTTTTTTTTTTTTTTGAATGAAATCATTTGACTTAGGTGGCCATCCAAAGACTCTGGGCATATGTAAGTAATTAGACTGGTGTTTATGTTCTAGCTTAAATATAGTTTATTTATTAATAACCTAATTAAGCATGACATCACATGGTATGAAATATCCCTTTGGTCAGTTGGGGTCAGCTGTCCTGGCTGTATCTCCTCCCAACTTCTTGTGCACCCCCAGCCCACTTGTTGTCAGGGTGATGTGAGGAGCAAAAAAAGCCCTGACTGCTTTGCAACAACCAAAAACCCCAATGCACTATCAGCACCATTCCTCACCCCAAATCCAAAACATGGCACTTACACCAGCTGCCAGCAAGAAAGTTGACTCCATTGCAGCTGAAACCATGACAAGGTCCTGGAGAAGTCAGACTGCATGCTCTGTCTTTGCTCCATTTCAACAGCATATTCAGAAAGAGTACTAAGAATTTCTCATGCAAGGCAAAAAATTTAGCATTCCAAAGATTTCTTATTAAGTATATTGTAAGTCAGCTGCATTTATTTAACTACCACTTTTTCAGGAATGTTGAGCTTACGATCTCCATGATTAATAGCAATATGAATACAAAATCCAAAGAAAGGAAATTAACTGCATTGTCCCTGAAGAATTGCTGGCTTTACCAAACAATTCAGAAGTTCTGCATTTTTTGCTTATGATTAGCTGTATCCAAAAAATAAGATCTTTATTACAGTCTTTCTCCATCAAGACTTCTGCAATAGGCAATAGAAGACAGAAAAGAACAGAGTAGAGCAATCCAAGGAAATGATGGTACATACAATGCATGACATGCCTTGTGTATTCCAAAAAGAAGGTTACTGTATTATTCTGATAACTATTTTTAACTTCTCCACACAGCACCCTAAAAAAGTACCATACTTCAGATACTCATCCTATTTTTACATATTGCTTACAGTAAACTTGCTGTTCATTAAGAAGTATAACTGCATTTATGAAAGTCTTTTAAAACGTAATTTCTAACAGGGATGTTTGAATTATTTCCCCACTCATTCTGCATATATCCACAATTGGAATGAATTCAGTATGCTGAAGTACAGCTTGTAGATTTACCCATAATTAAGACAGCCTGATATATCTGCTATTTTATTGGATATTTTCATACATATTTAGCCATTTTGGAGACCTGCACTAATTACACAGTTTTCCTTAATTTTTTTTTAAAAAAATCCTTTATATGAAAAGCTTCAATACAACAGTACTGTGGGACTCGACATCCATCACACTTGGGTCATCTTAGAAGACAGCAAAGATTTGCTCTGCGCTGGACATGCATTTGCCCTTGGTGGGCCAGGCTTGCTTTCTAGCAATGGTTGAAGAACAATGACTCCCCTTCTGGTCTTCTGCACAAAGAGCAAGGTCCTTCTCCAGAGTCAGGGCAAAGGAAGAAGCTGCTCAGTGAAAGACTAGGATGTGTGCCAAAAATAGGAACTGCAGGAAAAGCAGCCTTAGAGTGATAAACAAAAACTGAGAGGCCTGGGACTTACCTAGTAAAGCAAGTGGCCTGGGCTGGGGTATGAAGGATGATAAAAGACAAGGTTAGCACATGCCAGTCAAATAGGATAGAAAGGTCCATGCCTGAAAGAGACAGAAATACCTCCCACTACACCACGCTCCCGGCACCCCAGCCTGCACCCCCAGACCCCTTCTCCAGAAGGATTTCCTCAGAATCCAGAATTCACTTAAACCAAAACTTCCAGAAATTAAATTTCTAGCATGTCTTTTAAGTCATGTGAAAACTAAAGGGAAGAGTTGGTTAGGAAAAGAGGTGCAAATGCAGATGAGGTCAATAAAACAAACTTGGAACATAAAATACTGTATGAAAGACTACTTTCTGAATAGAATACAAAGTATAGCAGTTCTATGAAATGCTTAGATCTTTGCGTTTTTACTGTCCCAAAGAATATCATTTCCAGTTTTCAGCAATTCAGGTTGTTGAAGGTTAGTTCTTTTCAAAAAGCTATTGCTGCAAAATTCAGCTCATGCAGTACAATAGGGAATAAGCCATTGTTATGGTTATTGAATAGTTTCTTGCTTCAGGGAAGACACTTGAATTTCTTAGTTTTCAAGCATTACTTAAATTGGTGATAAAAAGACATTTTAATTGTACCCACACCAGAACATAAGATTTTAAAATCTCTAAATGTAAGCATCCATGTAGCTGGAGGTATGCATTATTTAAACCACGACAATAGCTCTCATTAATACTTAACTCCATTTTTCAGCTCTCTCAAAACATCTGCTTTTCACCGTATCTGTTTTTGTAATTATAATAAACCAAATTCCTCTAGTGATGCTCCTTTAGTTGCAATAACAACAAGTTTGTGCAATTTCTTCATAGCTTTGGTAAACTAAACTTTATTACAACAGCAATAATTAGTAATTATTTTTTTGTTGTTATTTCAAATCTGCCTTAAAAGTTCATGCCACAGCACTTGGCCTGGCTGCCATAATGCAGTCATTTGAAACAAAACTCTCACAAGCATGTTTTTACAAAGGTTCAAGAATAATAACTTCTTTTCCCTCATCTAAGACGTACTGTAAATTTAATACGTGACTAGTCACAAATGCAATTTGAAAACTGTACATATACCAAGGACGCATAGGATATAGATGTCAAGGTACTGAAGAATTTGGAGCAGTTTTTAAATACTCAATAGCAAAGCTATTTGAAAGGGATTTAGTACTTTGGGAAGAGGCATTATAAGCAATTATTATAGGGTTTCGTACCAATTCTTCAGATTAACAGGTTTGTCATCTTGCCAAAAATTTAAAGACAAAATATGATGCTGCTCTTGTGACTAATTATAGTTGCTATGTGTCCCATGTAGAAGGTCCCAGAAAACACAGGCAGACCTGCTTGCCCCCCAAACCAGACTTAAAGCAAAGTTTTTGTCTTCCAGTTTCTCTCGTGTGCCCTCAACAGGCTTTGGAGAGCTCACTGGCATGGGCTGGCCAGCCAGAATAGGAACTAAATTAATCACAAATATTTGAACTTATGAAACAAAGATTAATTTACTGCATTCTTTCATACCAACAAATATCACACAGAACCTATCATAATAAGCAAGTACAAAAGACATATATCTTCAGTCAGACCAAAATCACTATAAAACAGAAATACTTCCTTCAAATATTTGCTTTGATTGATTATTCTGATCTGTGATAGAGTAACGGATGACAAATACCCAAGACTGAAACAGCCGCTGTGCTCATATCCTTTTTTGACAGCTGTCAAAAAATGATATATGTTAATATTTTAAAATATTATCAGCCATTGCTATTTTCCTCTTGGTTGTTACGTTTTCAGTTTGGATATTACCCTTAGATGGAGATTCTGAACACTCACTAGCACAATGAATTGCATGATTTTGCAAGCCATTATCACCAGAGGAGAGTTGAAATTGCTGGTCTTAAAAAGATGTTTGAGAATGATCCTTCAAGGACACTTTCCACTGGGAAACGTTCTTTCCCTGTGAAGATTTAGAAGCATAGTTATGTGAAATCGCAATGAGAATAAACAGGAACTGGTAGCACTCATCAGTTTGTTCAATGCCACAATTCCATCTAACATCTGACTCGCAGGTGATAGTCTGCTAATTGCTGCATGACGTACTCAGGTTTACGGCTGAGCAAACTGAGTTTGTCACCAATTTCAAGCTCAACAGTGAAACCTGCAAGGCTTCACATTTTAATTATACTTTGTTTCTCAGCAAAGACTGACTTCAACTCAACATATGGTGTGTACCTGGAATGATTTAGTCAGGGTCTCAGCACACATGAGTATATTAAATATCACTGGAAGGCAATTCTGGATAAAGCTCTATTTTTTATTTTTTTACTAAGAATAAAAACTTAAACGTAGAGTTTGTGCTAGAAAATTGATGGCATAAACATGTTAAATGTTGATTCTCAACCACACAGTTCCTATTAATATTACATGTCCCCTCTTTCAATCAAGGTAACATTAAAAACCATCCGGATGACATTTTGCCAGAAAAAACCCCAACTAAACAAAAAACCAAAACAAAACCCTTCAAAACCATAACGATTTTTCTGTTTTATAGACCTGCTGTATTATCTTTCTGATGCTGAATAACAACTACTGTGAAAGCAGTGGTGCGTGCATCCTTTTGGGAGACGACAGCAGAAAGCATGTTGGAAGACTAAACAAAGGCAAGGGTAAATATGATCACTGGAAAACCAAAAATTATTTCATTGACTCAGAATTTCTCCATTTAGCACAGAGCTGTTATTTTAGACAGCTCTGACAAGTGAAAAAAAACCAACCAAACAAAACCCACCAACAAAAACCCAAACAGACAAAAACAACCCCACAAAACATAATATCCCAACCTTCATCTGTCCTCCACGGTGAGCTAGAATACTAAATCACTTATCTGCCTCCAGATAGGGTTCCTTTCAAGAATAGAGACAAGATATCCCAAGTTTTACATTCAGCAGTCACTATCACAAATACATGCCCGTTCACCACCTAACCTTAAGCTATTTATTTAACCCTAAGATTTTATATAAGTCCTATAAAACAGGATTTATACTTTGCTTCCATGAGTATATACAACCACACATTACCATCATTTTTCCATCCACTTTTTCAGAACTTCAGCAATCAATGCACAGTCTTCTGCTACTTATTTCTTCTGCTGACAGAAGAAGAAAAATCTCAGATACTCCCATCTATGAAAGACAAATAATCTGGGTGATGTTCAGTCCCGCAGATCAAACAGCTGAAAGATCTCAGAAGAATGATCCATTCCAAGAACCATTTCCCCCTCCATCTTTCTACACTGTTCCTGCTTTGGCATCCCCCACACTATGTCCTATCCCTGTGTATTTAAACTGTGTTCCTGTGTGTACCTTCAGCCCTTGCACATGTTTCCCTCTTTTACAGCAATTGTTAAATATTAGTATAAGTAATTTCCTGAAGTAACAGCTTTTCTTTATTCCATCAGAGTTCTCACCATCACATCCTGCAGGAAATTGTCTTTGCAGATAGCAGGATATAGCTCTACTTACTAAAAGTTTACAAATTTAAGGCAAACATTGTAACGTGCTATTTAGGGGAATTGCTGCCTATGCCCAAAACAGTCGTGTGCTGTAGAGCTAAACCATCAAAACCCCTACCTACAACAGGTCTTTAAAATTGGAGTTAAACACAGAAATTTGCATGTTTATAAGAGAGGTCATTAGTTACATGAAATATTACATCTTATTAACATCATTAAACTGGGTTTTATAATGTTTTTAGACAATGAAAACCAAGCACTAGATGTTTGGGGATTGCTACCGAACAAAGCAAAGGATTTGTTGGGCAATCCTTCCATGTAGCTTTTGCTGATTCCATCCCTTCTTATAAAACACATGATATTCAAGTGCTGAAGAGAATCGCCTACTGGCCTCTCAGCAGAGACTTCAGTTTTCCTTATATGACTCCTGCAAAGATTATTCCCTTCACTCCTGATAAATACACATCAGCAGCAGTTTCTCCCCCACATATTGTGCATTGTACCACATTTTCCTTTTATTAACTTTACTAAATTCACACAAACCAGAAATCCAATTTAAATGGAGAATGAAACCTATGATAGATTCAGTGAAAGAACAAACCCTCTGGTTTCCCTCTTTTCATCTAGAAGTCATTCACTGCAATTATTTTTTAATTGTTCCCTTTTTGCAACTTTTGTTCTGTTTTGTCACAGTGGGAAACCAGATGCCCAATATCTCTAGAAGTTTCTCAGATTGCTGTCAGAGTAATAAAGCATGCAGTTTGGCAAGAAATTCTCACTTAGCTCTTTGGAGGGGTTCAAGCTCCTGCTAAGTATCTCAGCTTTCTTCTTCTACGAGACCACATAAGCCAATATTGTAGGAAGGCTAGACCAAGACAGAACATGTATCTAAGAAATATTTAGCCAATCGCAATCGAGATAAGAAATGCTTCAAAACATTCACACAATGGAACAAAAAATCCCATCACCTATTTTGTACCTGTACAGCCCAGGTGGACTGATCCTTACTGTCGAAAAGGATAGAAGGAGACATACATAATGGGAAACACATCCACATGACTATTTGATCATGGTTTAATCCCAGCCAGCAGCAAGGACCATGCAGCCTCTCCTTACCCCCCTCTTCCTCCCAAGGAGGGCAGGGAGAAAAGGGAGACAAGGAGGGGAAAGGGAAAAAAGAACCTCATGGGTTGAGATGAAGACAATTTAACAGAACAATAACAGAAAAGGAGAGCAACAGTAATAATAATGGAAAAACAATATATAAGACACAGTGCACTCTCACGGCCCGGTGAACTGGATGCCCAGCCTGACTGAAACAGAGATAACGGATTCCAGACACCCAACCCATCCCCATTTATATACCAAGCACGATGTCCATAGTATGGAATATTTCACTGGCCATTCCATTCTTCTGTCTATGCTACTTCTCAGCTTCTATAGGAAGCTGAAAAAAGTCCTTTACTAATATAAACATCACTAAGCAACTAAAACTATGCTTTATTGACATTCCTTTCATACCAAATCTGAAAACACAGCAACCCCTAGAAAGGAAATTAACTCTATCTCAGCTGAAACCAGGACATATTGTCATACTCCAGTGCCGCAGACTTAATCTTCAATGACCACAAACCAGCAGACAGTCCTGTGTCTACATTGGATGGAAGTTTCCTGTCAGTGTCATTTAGGAAAAAAATTGAATTTTGATGAAGGCAAAGTGAAAATGTTTGATAAAAGAACTTAAGATATAAAACAAATTGAACTTTTTAAAATTGAAGTAGTGCAACCACATTTCCTTTTTTTTTTTTCAACAGCATTTGAAACTGACTGTACACCTTTTAATCCTCGGAAATTGAGCTCCATCAATGCCTTCATCCCTGCTTTCAATTAGTAAATAAGGTTTCATCTGGTCTCTAGAAGTAGATGAGGAGGGCACAGTAGGAGTGAATGCTTCCAGCACTCAACTGCCTTGAAATGTGCTCTGCTCTGAACCCTCTGGACACAAGCATATAAGAAACTGGTGGAGGTAATACTCATATTATTTCCTTCTACTATGCTTTCTATTTCCATCCTGGGCCTCATCCACAAATCACAAATTAATTCTATTTCTTTTCTTTTTCATTTTATAGCCCAACCGGCTATTTAGATTTAAATATTCAACCTTCCTAAGGTACCTTGGTAAATATCACATATGCCATATGGTGACACTAAACTTTAAGAGCTCATACAATCTGGTCAAGTGTATTAACAGATACAAATATATGACAAAAAGAAACCACTACCTGCACTATGCTGGTTAAAGAGGCAAAGGTGTAGGTTTCCAAAGCTATTTGGCTCATTGAGGCTCAAAGCTTAGAAATAGGTTATTCTAAAGCTTAGAAATATAGTAGTCACATCGGGCAGGTGGGGCGAAATAATATGATGCATTAACAGGTTCAGGGAACAAAAATCAAATGTACATACTGCCTGGCCAGGAGATGGGATGAACAGAAGATGTGCAGTAAGTTTCATATTTTGGACTGAAACAGAGTATTACTAACTTCTCTGCTTGGCCTCTCTCCTTCCTCCCACCAGGATCAGCCCACCACCTCACCAAGGGAACTGAAATGAAATAGGTTAAGTGGACAATTTGGGATTTTACTATATTAATTCATTACCTAGTTATGATTCCAAGTTCATCTCTCTTCTTTCCACACTTTCAAAATTGCAGCCAGCATACAGAATCGCACAGTCATTTCTGAAGAGGAGGCATTCCAGTGGGACTCAATATGGGGAGCCATCAGAGCTGGGATAGAGCATCCACTGACTTCCCAATAGGTTGGTACTGCCTATTTTCCTGCCTCAAGGCTTCTGGATCCAAATGGATTTCATAATTTGACAATTTCCTAATCCTTTGATACTTTTCTGTATGCTGTATGTCGATGCAAGTGAACAAACTCTTAAAACTTGCCTGATTTGTGAATTAAATTGCAATATATTACATTTAAAAGCATCGGTGTCTTTTATTATTTTTTTTAATTATCTACTTATGTGAAAAACATGAAATCGCTTTGAAGTTAAGCCAAAACTTATTCTTCCATCCCCATACACAGAAGTCTGTCTTTTTCTCCAGCAGCAGTCACAAAAACCCTCAGGACTCTCTATGCAGAGCTATGAGAAAACTGGTTTTACCCGTGCAAGCATGAAACCCGCCACTGCCCTGTCAACAAGGGCTATCAGGGGACCAAGGAGTGTCACTCCACAAGGAAGAGACTGTCCTCTTCTACCAGTGCTGCCAGCAACACACCCCTATGTTTTCAGCACCATCGCTCACCAGCGCTGTGAAGAGGGAAGCGTTCAGGCACTCTGCTGCCCGAGACGCTCTTCCAAGTATTCTCCAGGGTGGAGAGAGGAGAGAAACCCATTGTCCAAGCCTCGCACAGAGGCTACAAAACTAAGATTGCGCGAGTTTGTATGAAGGCTACCTATAGATTAACGAACAACCATTTTATCATGCAAGACAATATATTAAAGTGAAGGCTTGTGTTTATTTTTTTTTTCCATTGACTGGAAAGTTGAATAGATGGTAAGTTATGTTTGTACCAAATTGTTGTTAGCTGTTGAAAATTAGTGTTTAAGGTTTTTTCAAAACAAAAGCTTAAACCAATAGTAAAGATAAAAACAGGATAAAAATGGATATGCAGTCTTTTACACACAAGTGGAGAAAATTATTTTGCACAGCAAGTATTGAGATCAATTACAATCCTCTACTTCAGATATAATTAACAAGCCTCACAAGCATAAAGTGATTTAATTTCCTGTATCAAACTAAATGCTGTTTTCTATCAGTAAAGGAAGATTATTCTCTTACAGGACTGCATGTTAATAATTATCATTGTACATTCAAACAGAGGAGACTCAATGAAAACTTTTAATGAAAACAGCATTAACTCATATCCAGCAACTAGTATCTTTAAAGGGAATAGTATTTTCTTTAATGTTGGGTTTTTTTCATTGCACTATTTCCTAGTTAGAGTTAAAATGTTACATTACTAAAATAAGCCAGTCCTTGCACTGAGTGACAAGCATGCAGAAGTACCTAATGCAGCTGCATAAAATAAAAATAAATAAAACCAAGACCTAATCCTTCAAGAAATAACTAAAAAAAGTTAATGACAGCAGTTCATGATTACAAATAATTACACCTGTATCTGAATTAATAAGCTTTTTTCAGAGGAAGCTCAGTTAGTCTGGCAAGTGTCATGAACATGCTAGGGTTTCCCTCTCTAGCATGGGGGAGTAGAAAATTAGCATTTAAACCTTGCACAATAAGATAATTCAGATCTAAGGCACCTACTAGACTGCAGCACAGAACAACAAGGCTGTAAAACCAAAGTTACTGCAGCTCAGTTACTGCCAGGAAGATGAACATTTTTTTCTTCCCCCCACCTGCTTTCCCTCTTCCACCTCTCCCTTTAAGATCTCAAAGGGGAGAAATAAAATAGGGGGGTCATTACTCAAGTTCAATAAGGCTAAAGGAACAATGAGGAAGAAGTCACTTATTGTCTGATCCTACGTATCCTGAATCTAATAGGAATTTATTTGACCATAAGTATTTTCACTTCATAGCTTCCCACAATCATCAGCACTACTAGCCTCTAATTATTTTGTTGTTGTTTTTTTTTTTTCCCACTTAGGAAAACTTAGGAGATTTGCCAATATGGGTAGCAAATAAGCAGAACAATTCTATAACGCATAAAAAAAACCAAACCACTCTGATACGCCTATATTAACAATCCAATTGTGAAAAAAGCCCATCCCTTTAGTTTTATAAGTGCTATTCACCACAATGACATATCATCATGTAGAAATACTTTTCCCTCCTAAATGTTTTGTAATTTCTAGCAAGCACACTTTGTTCTTGTTAAGCATATTCATACACACAATGAATTGCCCGGTGTTAATTCAGTGTGCCCATGCACATGGCAGAACTGCACTGACGTACATTTAAACTAAGTGTTTTGAAGACTGGGGATTTGATGCTGCAAGGTGCTGAATAGACTGACTGTGATCCAAGGATGTATAGAACGTGCAGAGACATAGCCAAGATTAATTGATCTTCCTGTGTATAGAGTTACATCCACATTCTGATGCCTTGCTGGCTATAAAGCACACATTAAGGACACTATAAAAGTAAGTTAATAAAGTATGGAATCTTGTTTATGCAAAAGGGATGAAAATGCCACAATAGGTATCCCTTTCTCCCTGAGCAGTTAACAGAGATACTGACAGAGAAAATATTCATAATGTTTCTCCATTACATAGGATGCCTGTGTTGTACATTTCCATTCCACATTCAGTTCATATAATGCAACAAGAAAAAAAACCAACACATTAATGAAAACAATTTGCATTTGCACCAGACCAAATAGCAAGCTATTTGTTCTCCTCTCCACAACAACTAACTTAGGAAAGGGCAAGTTTTACAACTCCAATGGAAATTAAGTTAAAAATGTTGTTTGGAACAGAGAGAAAAGGGGTGAAGGGAGAAGGAATATAGCTTTTAAGGACAGACTGAAAATGCCAGCCAATATCACACAACATTCTCTTTAAATGAAGTCTGTATTGAATGCAAAAAAGTGCCTACTTTCTGTCTGGTTCTCGACATGTGCCACAACTCAAATGTTTTATTATATTGCATTATGAGAATTATGTGCCCTAAAACTGCAGAAACTACAGAAATATATCATAAATGGGCTTTTAGTTAGTTAGAAAGTATTTTCAATACAAAATCCATAATATATTTCCTTTTAGATTTTGCTATATAACATAACAATGCACTAAAAGGAGTTTTGCAAAATGCTTCCAGAACTTCCTAATTGCTACAGTAGAAATAAACTGCAGAGCTTTGAGTATCCCATCTTAAAATGAAGTTCTGTTTCTTTGCTTTGAAGACTATGATAATCTATGTTTCTAAAGAAAAACCTATAGAGAATGAGCTGACAGAGTGTTCTGGATAAATTTTTCCTCTTCTAAGAATATTACCCACGTGTTTTTTTCTGACAAGGTCCAGAAACAACCAACAACTCCCTTTATAGAACTTCATCATAATGCAACCTCAGAAAGAACAATAAATTAACAAATCTGTTGCCAAAAAATTAAGAGTTGTTTGTTTCAAGTATCTCCCAGATGGAAAACACTTTTGTTAAATCATTGCAAGTGAAATTAGGCAGCTTGTTAGTGAAGCCTAATCATTCATTAGCATTTTTAATTCCTGCAAAGGGACAAAATACTTCAGTATCTCTGACTGCCTGAATATTAACAGCTAATGCTTTTTATTTATATGTAAATATCTAAAGTCTGTATCAGAAGCTAGCTAAAGAACACTAGGTAAAACGTTTTGCTTTTTCAAAAGTTCTTAGACCTCACAATATTCCTTTTTTCTGATGTTTTTAATTATTCTTTCCCCTCACCCTTTTGATTACTTTCAACATCACATCTATCTTACTTGTATAAGAGAAAAAAAATTACAACTCTGTCCACAGCAAGATCTTTTTGTTTTCCTTTCACATAGCTCTCAGTATTTGCTGCAAATGAAAAAGGTTCTTCCAATATACTTACCCAAAATTGGCAAATTTGGATAGTTGAATTTGTATTATAGATACTCCATACATTAGTTCAACATGGCACTACAAATCTGTGCACAAAGGGATCAGGAGAGAACAGAATTATGGATGAAGGCATCAGATGTTTATTAATAAAGTATTATGACCTGTTTTCCTGATTTAATAGCAGGAAGTAAATGAGATTCAGACAATCAAGACTGAACTGAATCTAATACTAGATTCTCATCCAGTTAAATAAAGAGCCGCATAAAGAAGCTAAGGAAGAAAAACAGAACTAGATTGTTCTTTGTACAACAATTACAGAGATTTTGGAAAAAGTTGAGATCATAGAAAGATCCTGAAAGACCTCCCCAGAATTTTAAATCTTTGCCAGATCATCTAAATTACAGGTTTCAGTGACTTTGGCACCTGACATCATGGGCAAACTATGCACTTATTTTATATTATTCTCCACTTTATACTGCTCACTGAGGAAGTGAAAAAGCTTTCAGCGTCACAGTCATGTGTGGATTTAGCTGGCAGGGTATGGGCCAATATGTTGTTAGAGTCAATTACGTGTTATTTTTGCTGCTTTTATGGCAAGCGAGGGTATCCTGCAAGACAGTGTATCCTACAAGAGAGCCAAAACACACATCTCAAAACATTACAGACCTATGAGGCAGAAACTGAAAGAGCCTTTTGCCCTGTGCCTACTGTGCCATTAAGCTTTAGAGGAATGATAAGTTACTGATTAGTCTCAAAATGTACTAGAAGCTGATCAGCAAAGACTCCAACTTCTACAAATTGACTCAGAAATCTCTGAGTCAAAGTGTGAATTGCAACAAAAGTTAAAAAAAAAAAAAAAAGGTTTCAATCATGAATGAAACAAATGCAACCCCTTCTTGCCTTCAGCTTCCTAACTTTTCAGACTTTTGCTTGTAGCTTTTGAGATTATGTTTAAAAAAAAAAAGTCACAGCAACAGCATGAACATATAACAGTGCTAGCAGTCTCCTAGAATAATAAAATGCTGCAACAAAATGTATAGATAATAACACAATATATCATCTTCCTGCTCTGTGAGCAGTCTTTGTTTCAAGAGCATTTTTCAAAGCACCAATACCATAATGCTGAGTACTAATAAGCTGGGCAGCCAGGCTCTCACCGTGCTAACTCACTCACCTATGGGGTTCTAGCTACAGCCCCCATGCACAATTACAAAAGCTTTTCCCTCCCCCCTCCTACTCCTTTGTCTTGTATTTTTCACTATAATCACGTTCAGGAAGAAAATTATAAAGCCCAGCACGACAAGTGTGTCTTGTCTCAGCTAAAACTATTAAGAAATAATAAAAAAGCAAGATTGAGGGGCATGGATGTAGAAGGCTTTTGCCCTTACAGCAACAGAAAAATAAGTTAAACTGTTGAAGGCCATTTGATGAGGAAAACGCACGCTTTCTGTTTTTCTGGGTGAGAGTTTCAAGGATTTCCACAGCTCATTTGCTGCAGAGGTCAAATCCAATCCATGAAATTTCCTCCAAACACACAGTCTTTTTACTACAGCCATACATGACAGTCATCTCCCTCTTGCCCATCTACAGAAGACTAATCACTCTAGGGTGCAGCTTAATATAAACGGCTGTAACAAGGACTGAGCACAGCACAAGCAATAAGAGCCATCCCCAAAGTGTCTACAACAAAGCCTGTTCTCAGATTTCCCTGTGGAAGCTCTATAAATCAGGCTTGTCTACACATGGCTCATAGTTCATTTCCAGTCTCTGCTTCCCAATAGGCATATGTTCAAGATGTATTGTGCCGCTTTTGCAATGGCTTACCTCCCCACTTTATCATACAAGGATGTGAAAGCGGCTAACTTCCATAAACTGGAAAGGGGTATAACCTGGAAATGTATATTAATTTGCTAATTGGACTTCTGTAGCAGACCAGAAGGCATATGAGAAGCCTTTCAGCTCTCAAGTTCCATCTTTCCATTTTCTGGGTCTAAGAGGAAGAACCTCATACAAATTCTCCAGTGAACAGGAATAGATACCCTAACCAAAGCAAAATCTTTCTTTGAAAACTGAAAATAAGTTTTAGAGGAAAAATTCAAAACCCAAAGCTGAAGAGCTGCTTCCCTTCCCTTGCTGCATTCCTGCAACAAACTGCAGTCCACGCAACTGCACAGATCCAAATGGGCAGAATTCATCACTATAGAGCAGAGTTAAAAAAAAAAAAGCATAAGCTCTCTTACCTTTGAGAAGTATTTCCTTTTGACTGCTCTGGGCTTCCTCCAGATGAAGCTGGAACTAGCTGTTCTTTGTTGATGGATACTGACTACAGATCATATGAATTCAGCATGGGCACATCTCAAATTTATAGTTTTATGAAGCATCACAGCACAGCAGAACTATTACACAGCATCTGGAAAGTGAATTGAAAAATTATTCAATATGAATAACTTTCATATCTTGTTTTAGCATTTCAGGGAAAATTACCAGCAATGAGATGCCACTAATTATTACATAATCAAAATTAGTTAGTGAGACTAGTTTATTATCATAGCTGGGGCTGAAGGCAAAACAAAGCAGTTTTAGTCAACCTGTAATAAGAACTTCAGGGGTAAGTTCGTGCAACAGCACTTTCCCTTCCAGAATGCCAAGAGGCATTTCTCCTACTATCTTTTATAACTGAAGTACTGCAGATTACTCTGTGGTGGCTCGCAAAAGGCAAATAAAGAAAAAGCCCATTCAAGAGACTTAAATGCTCCACAAGAAGTACGAACTCCATCATAGGATTTTTAAATAGAGTGCAGAAATCAGAAGACAGTAATGGATACAGTGTCTCCTACTCAGATTTTTCTCCTAATGTAGATAAAAATTGCTTGCAATTAGTTTAATACCACAGATTTCCAGTTATTAAATGTAGCATTTAGTGAGACAATACTATTGCTAGAGTTCCGAAGATCAAAGTGCAGACCATTAGCATGAATCCATTTTGGTTGTGTTTGAAAAAGCATGAACTCTCATAAATCATTAATAAAGGGCACCTTTACATCTCTTCCCACAACTCCTTAGTATTACTTAGTTCTTTTCCAGATGTAAGAAGTATTAACTTCAGCTAAAGTCTCTGCTCATTAAGGATCTCAATTCAGTTCCCGTCTAAGCTGGCTCAATTATGTTAGGGACCAAACACTCTGAAGTTATACAAATGTTATATTCTACTTAAATGAATAAATAAGTATCTATGGCTTTGTGTGTGCACACAGGACTTTGTTTTTAACAGAACTTTTCTCAGAGTAGTTTTACATTCAAATCCTTATGAAAGTAGAAGAAATTTAAACCAATGCAGACAGACCAGAAGGTAAATTTAAAAACAAATCTTGAAGATGATTGTGGTTTTCCAGCTTATCATCACAAAATTGAACTGGCCACAAAAATCTCATCTCACAATGCCAAAATCTATTTTATAATTTAACTGAGTAGCTGTGTTTGGGCAATACATAAAAGATACAAGCACCACAGACTTTAAGGTGGTAAAAAATGGAAGCCCCAAAGATAAACTCAAAGTTAGCCAGAAGGGATAGTTCTAAAAGAAAACATAACTGGTTTAAGATGTTGGTCTTCTCACTGCTGCTTTAATGAACCTCTACATTTGCTTTGCTGAACAGTAACTATTCATTAATGCAACGTAACTAGCAACGGACACAGTACTTTCTTATCAGAAATAAGATGAGATCAATTCTTTCCTCAGAGACTTAAAATTTCCATTTTACCCATAGCTACATTTTATTTAAGTAAAATTAGAGTCCTTATTTATGTTGCTGTTCAGAGAATTGATGTTGCATTTAGTTAAATCACATTAATATAACACTAATATAACATGTTCTTGTAAGCCTTCTATATTTTTAAAGGAAGACCTGTCCAAAAAATCTTATAACAATAGCGAGTCCAAAAAGGCAAAAGAATTCAGTGTATTTTCTTCTCCGTATGTAGTTTCAGTAGCAGAGTTATTGCCTAGCTGGAGCATCTTTATGTGTCAATACATTTCAAAACCACTTTCAGAACATTTACAAATAGTATTATAAAAATAATTGAGTTTTATTTTACATCCAGAACATAACGAAATATTTAATATTTATCAAGTTCACTCCACAAAGTTACTTCTTACTGTTCAAATGAGGAAAAAAGGGGGACAAGGGCATATTTGTATTGAATGGCACAAGACTATATATATATATCCAACTTAACTCAGTCATAAAAGCTCACAAAAAAAACAACCAAACAAAACTATGAACAAAAAACACAGTCATGGATTTTTTTATTCCACTTCTGGACTGCTCATTGAGAATGGGCAACATCGTGAAGGAACCATAGTACTCCTGTCACATGAGGCGACAATGCAGTCCGAAAAAGCGTTACATCATACTGTGGGACCAGGGAGACTTAACTCGTTTTGATCAAATGGAATTTTCTCATATCAAAACTGTTCTTAGCTTTGCCCAAAAAATTCTTTTAGTGCCTAAAAAGGCTTCAAATCAGCCTACTAGAAAGTAATCCTGCATCCCGTAGGCAAGCAATATAACTCAAAATGTAAAAAGCTTGAGTCATGGTAATTCAACTTTAAGATTCTGCAATTCTTATCCAGAGAAGCTTGTTTCCTACAGAGAACAAGTGCCCTGAAATCCTGCCCATGAGGTACAGTGAAGTGCTGCAACCAGCAATGAATCCGCAGCATCAAGAAAGGGTGGTTTAATATCAAAACCAAACACAAAATAAACACACAAATATACAGTTTTGTATATGTATGAATTAATTGAGTCTTTTCAGTTCTTCTTTGTTAAACCAAATAGAATTCCCCTGGGGGTTGGTTTGGTTTTTTTTTTTTTTGTTGGTTTTCTTTTGGAGGGGTTGGGAGAGTGTTGTTTTATTTATTTTTTTTTTTTTAAGTGAAGAACATTTGAATGGATTCTGGCACCATTGCACCCACGGAAACACTCATTTTAGCAGAAGCACAAAGCATGTCGTTAGGACAGGATGGAAATCAAAGGAATAACACGCTTTTCTTCCACGGTGGAAGCCTTCATTTGGACAAGTGGTTGAGCAGCACTGACCACAATCCCCTCAGTCAGTTTGATTAGCTGCGATCCCACTCATTCCCACAATCCCTTTTAATCACCTCAAGACATTTACAGAAGTGGTGCTCAGGAGATTAGGAACTCTAGATTTCTGTTTCAAAAGGGGTAAAAATGGTGATGTTCAGAATGAAGTCATATGGTGGGTATAATTAGCTAGTAAAGATAACACCAGTGATCTCTGCTATGTTCAAGGGTTCATAAGTAATAACAAAGTAAAATCTTCTTAAGTGTCAAGTTAAACATGGGCATCTAAATCCAAATTAGGCACCCAGATAAGAAGCTTGATTTTAAAAGGCATCTGTTCACTACCTTTCACAGCACTTTTCACTCATCACTGACTTACATCCATTTCCTTACCTAACTTAAAGATTTTTTTTCTTTTAATTCAGTGTTTTACGGGGGCACCTTCCTTTCTGTGCATTAAAGCTTCTGGTTTTATTAGCAAAAATTTAAAGCGATTGTAAGTCACTGCTACAGCAACAGTGTACCAAAAATTCAGCACTGAGAATAGAAAAGAAAAAAAAGACAACAATTCTCCAAGATCACTGTATGCCTAAAACCATCTCCACAAAGGGAAATTATCAAAAGGTCAGACATAAAAAGCAGCAATTCATAAATACTAATTAGCATCTTGCCAGTGATTGCATGATAACATTTACTGATGCATAATTGAATAGCAAAAAATTAAAAAACAGAGAGCGTGGGTAGATTTAATAATTAATTCCTCCCATACTAATCAGTTTCTGACTATTTCTTCTAATAAGCACAATTATATATTCTTACTTCCTTTTTTTTCTTCTTCTTCCTTTGTGAGTAACAAACTATGTCTGTCTTTCTAAAGCTAAAAGAGGGGGACCACTGCAGACAGCATAGTAAAAATAATTTTTAACAATTCTAAACTTCTAAATGTTTCAATTGTATGTAAGCTTTTGCTTCATTACTTGATACTACCAGGATTCTTTGGTTTATAAAACAATAGTGACTTTAAGTTATCCTGTTAGAATTGACTCATCTTCCTCGAACCTTCTTCTTCGTAAATCACACACTTGTAATCCAGTGAATTTGTTTATGTGTGTTAGTACACACATATGTTCATAGCCACCATCCAGTACCCCAGCAGCTGGGTTGTGGTTAAGGACAGCTCTTCTCCACTTTCACAGGTTGGAACAGACAAAAGAGTGTGTGTTATTCGACAGTGACAGGGTTAGTTATGACAGGATTTAACTATCTGGATTAAAGCACTGGTTTGCAAGCAGCCACAGTGGGCTTGTACATCCTTTTACTGTACACAGAATAAAAAAGATAAAAAGCACAAGAGCAGCTGCCAGAAATATGGCTGAATACAATGCTTAAAATCACGCATAGGTCTATGAGTAGTTGTCATATTAGAGTTAGTATTAGCTACACAGGAAGTGTCCAACTACTAAGTCAAATCAGATATTTATGATTTGTTTTTATTTTTATTTTTTTTTAAATTCAGTCAAACTTTATCTTTTCACAATGTTTTGTTAGACCAATATATTTTGCAGTCCAATGCTGGAACAGTGTCAATAGAAAAATCACAACAGCAAGGCACACAATCCTCAAGGCCATACAGAAATGAAATTGCTGCAACTTTTGTCAGAACACAAAAAATATCCAAGATTCTGACACAGCAGGTATCCACCTCTCAGCAGGTGGGCTTCATCCGTGGAAAGAAAGACTGACATTTTCTATCCTAAATACATAGAAAAACTAAACCAAACCCAAACCCTACTCCCCAAGCTTCTAAAGCACTTTCAAGATCTCAGGAGCAGTATTCCCCGTTTAACATTCATCACTGAAACCCACCACACAACACGTACACACACTTCCAGATATCATTGCTTCCTGCACTTCAGAAAACACCCAAAGGAAAGTGCCAGGGGCGAGAGGAGCAGCACTTGAACCACAAAGCCTAGTAGTGTTCTAGAAATCCAAACCTTACAGTCGTGTGCCTTTAATTGACATTGTGAATTGTGAAATAAAATCTGCAAAAGCACAGGACTGAACAAAACCCTTCACACCATTTGCACATGTCCCAGCGAGCACCAACCAGCCATCTTACATTACTCCAGAATGCTTGGCACTAAAATTTTCTCCTCCCCGTTGAAGGAAATGGAAGCACAAAACGTAAGCATGACCCCTTCAAGAGCAACTAACAGCCAGAGATACCAAATTTCTGAGGTGTTCATACACCATACCCATCATCGTCTCCGTAGGGCTCTGGGAAGAGACCGCTAGAGGTTCTGGCTTGTCTCTCATATCTTGCAGGCCAGCTTTGGTATGAGTTAATTAAAGTAAAGGGACTGCAGAGCCCTCCAGCAAAAAACACACAGGAATGGAAACCCTTGAAAAACCACTCTGTTTCTTCTGGGTTTGCATAAGGAAAATGTTGTCTGCAAGGGAAAACTGATATTCAGAAGCCTCTCTCTCACAGTAAAATAATACACATACTAGTAGACAGAACCACATCAAGCTGTCTGTCCTGTCATACCCTGCAGACTTATTTTAGTGAACCTGGCTAAGAATCAACAGAAAAAAAAAAAAAAAAATGTTATGTAATAAAATCTCTCTTTCTTTACTTCCAACACTCAAATACAATAATCCTGCATTCCATGTGTGCTGTACAACTGATAAAGTAAAATCAGCCTACAAATCATAATAATTAAAGTTCTCTGCTTTTGGTTTGGGCGGGTGCTGGGGTGGTTTTTTTTTATTTGTTTTCCTTTGTGTTTTGTTTTTTTTTTTAAATCATTATCATGCGTCTGCCCTTCTGAAATTTTATTCCATAAAGGGCACCATATTTTGCAGAATATATTTTTTTTACCTTTCATTTCGCTTTCATGACATGTGACTTTAATACATCATTAAAGTGACAGCTCTTTCCAGTGATATATTAGTATCTAACAGCTCACATCAGATTGTCCTCGAAAATATGGTACTAAACAGATTAAACTCAGTAAGGTACTCTGGCCAAGATGGACTGCCAAGAAATGTTCAACTAACAGACAGGACAGAATAGGATCTAGAAACCAAAGTGTCACAGCTTCAAAATATTTGGGACTAGATAGCTTATACGTAGCAGTTTGGGTGAAGAGGGGTGGAAACTGCCAGTGCATCTCTGAAGCAGTATTCTAACATAGAGTCAAATAACTTTCATCTCATTTTCCTCTTAGTGCTAACACTTGTCTACTAAGTTGGAAGGGATCTCAGGGGGGATTGTCTGTTTCGTTTTGGGGAAAAAAAAAAAAAAAAAAAAGAGAGAGAAAGAAAAAGGCCTTCCTTCTTATTTGCAGTACCACTAGCAGACTTTACAAAATGCTCTGAGTCTAGTACAGTTTTTGTGGCCGAGCATGCCCACAGTCAAAGGAATGCTGCTGCCCCTCCAGCCCCTGAAAGGGAACACAAAGGCTTGTGCTCGGGACGAAGAGCTGACAAATAAGCATTATTGGAACCAAACGCGGCAGCATGATACAAAGTACAGCTATGGGAATAATGAAGATACAGTCAGTACGGTAGATTTGATTACAGGCCAGTCAGGTAAGATGTCGAGAGGGAGCAACTTCACACATTTAGGGTGCTGTTAGCACAGGCTGCAGCAAAGAGTAGCACAGCCTCCTGGACATTTCCTAAATCCTTTTATACCATGATAATTTATTGGGAGGTCTTTTTAGAGAGTTCAAAGATGAAAAGTATTTGCATCTTAACTCCTATCCCGTATCAGATTTCATCGCTTTGTTGACAAAGCTACTAAGAAAACAGAAAATAAAAACATGTCAAATTCATCTATTAGAGCAGTAGAAGAAATGAACCACTGCAATCACTTCAAGCGCCCTCATTCACTCTTCTGGCAGAATCAAGACTTTTCTTTGCAATCGACTCCTATTGTACTGGGTTTCTTGGGTGAGCTAATAAAGGTTCAGAGCATTTAGCAAAGGAAAAGGGGATAAAAAAATATCAGCATTATGATATAAAGTGTTTGCTTTGCTCAGCTCATCAGGCTGGAAGGAATGATTTTTGCACCACATTATTCCATATTGTTTGTAACAAGCCTTACATTCAGCAGTACCAATTCACCCAACAGTCAACTTAAACACTACAAGGTGCTTTTTTTCTAGAATATATTCTCAAGCACTGAAACTTTTCCTGCCTTAATAGGTAAACAAAGTCTCCCATATCCTCTGTGAGTGATTTAATCACTCGTATATTAAAAAAAAAAATCTCCAAAATGGAAACAATCACCTTCCATTCCTGCTTTATTTCGGGGAGGGGGGCAGGGGGAAAAAAAGCAGCCATTGTTCAGTCAGTGAATAAAAGGCTATTCGTACCTGCCCATTATTCCAGTTATAATTGCCAGAGCAGGGAGGTACCTACCTGCATCCTTAATCAGGTGTCAAAGCACCAAAGAACCAGATTAAAAACAACACATCTTTTGCCATCTAACAAAGGCTTTAGGTTCCCTTTCTAAGATGTCAGATTTTTACTCTAAGACACAAACTCAAGTTCTTGCACTATGAAATTCTTTAGATTTCATTTCATTATGGTTCTTCAAACCCTGTGGCATATTTTTCTACTCCTAAACAAAGGACTTAAAAAATTTTTTTTTTTTAAATTTTTAATTAAAAAAAAAAGGTACTGCTGAACAACTTCCCTTGCATTCTCATTATGAATATTTCTGAGGTCCCTTTATTGGTCTTTCAAGGAATTACTATTGTTTAATTTACAAGTTACATGACTGCAGATTTATTGAAAATGTAAAACTTAGTTGTGTTCTTTTTAACATAAATAAATTGATTCTACATTTTCTTGCATCTAAAAAGTACAGAGCAGGTCACGAATAACCTATTCATTTGCAAGTAGGAGGAGAAATAGCCTTCTAAAAACCATTATATTAACATATGATTATTATGCAAACTTTAAGTTCCTCTACTGGACAGAATAAAATATTAACAAAACAGTACCCAAGGAAGAATTCCTTTCTCTATCAGCAGATTCAAAGTGTCCTTTTTTTTTTTTTTTGTCTCACAATGATTACTTTGCATACATTGATCAAAGAGTCACTAGAAACATTCCTCAACATTAAGCAACACAATGATGACAAACCACCTATTCATCCTTAATCCAGGGCAGAGGAAACAAGAGTTCATCCCACTGCACTGAAACCATTGGAGGAAAAAAAAGTTTTACTCTACTGACTTTTGAGATGAAGGAAGACCACATACATCCGTGATACGTCACACTGCATCTAGGGAGCAGCTCTACAGGTGTCATACAAGAGTCGCAGAGGCCTTTTGTGTCATCAGCTCCCAGGCAATACATATGTCTTGCTATGAACGAGATGCTCTCTGGGTCAGTGCAGAGGTCTTGGGTCTCATCTAACAGAGCAGCAAAGTAGGCATGTGATGTGGGAGAAGGATGAGCAGCAATTCCTATCTTCTTTGCTAATCCCAGCTGAAGTCACTTGTTTGATGTAACATCACATATTAGCTACTTAATTGCTTGTTTCCTCCGTGGCATTAAGCTATTAATACTGCAAGCTCACTGGCTTTGGTAAATGTACTGCAGTGCAGTGTTGTGTCTGGGGTTGTTTTTTTCCCCCCTCCCTTCCCTAAAAGCAATTCATTATTTCAGCACATGCGAATCCCATCGACCTACTACTTTCACAAGAAACAGTTTAGAGACTACGTAAGCCTATGGAAACCTCCCCAGAATTAGTTTGCAAATTCTATTTAGGTAGAGGAAAAAAAGTCAAATATGACAGAAGGAGAGCTAGCTGAGTGACACCAAGGTGGGTCACAATACACACCTTAACAAAAGATAAGATACAGACTTTGCAGTCAAACCACCTGCAGCAGATTCACTGCTACTGAGCCATGATTATTATTTTAAAAGTTTGGCAGGAACAGAAGTGGAGGAGGTCAGAGGACAAAGATGTTCAACAGAGCACATGAGGGGGAACAGTGATAGAGTCATTAATATTTCACTCTCCCATGAAGAAATATCACATTGAATTTTTCTTAGTAATTCACGAAACTGAGGTCTTTGGTAGAAGAAATACACCTATGAAAAATTCTGCTAAAGTGAGAAAGCAATATGAGAAAGTTTGTTTCACCATTTTTATGTGGTAGCTAAAAATAAGTTAGAGAATTATATTTTGATGTCTATAGCATAATAAAAGCAATTAAAATTTACACAATGGAAGAAACAGATGGTTGCTGTTTGAGTTTTATTGAAGCTTCTGTAATTTCTACAAATAGGCTAGCAGCTTATCTCAAAAATTCTCTAATTCCCTGGAAACGCATTATCTTTCCTGAACTTCTTTAATCTTGCACTGTTATTTGAAAACAAATAATGTAGCAAAATACTCAGGCTTCAGAAGTTTTACTTTTGCAGTTGCTACTAAAACATTAGCAGAATTTGACTTCAAAAAAATCTAAAAATCATTGCTTCTTTGTCCCAAACAGATAACTCGTTCAAGGCAGAAGACCTCTCAAACATTTCACAGCCCCTGTAAATCTTTCTCCTTTGGTCTGCATGAAAGATGATGCCAGTGAATACCGCAGACACAAGCAAGAGTATATACGCTGCCAGTGATTAAGTAAAGTGTTTTCAAACTAGAATTGATTAGAGGGCCTATTTAATATTGGGACTGCTCTCTGACAGTCTTAATTTACACATCAAAAGAGAAATACACTCTAAGATTTTGTCACCGTAATGGTTTTGCTATTACATTAACTAGCAATTACTACACAATGCAATGCAAGCTGACTAGGCTTTAAGTGCCAAGTCCCAATTTCCAAACCTCCTTAGGCTGTTATTTCAGTGTCTTCCACACTTTGAAGGGAGAAAATTACAAAGGTTACAGCTGCATAGATTAATAACGGCTAAAAATGCCTACAAACGCTGTTTTCTAGCCTGTATGCAAGGAAGCAGAAAAATATCAGTTGTGGTTTACTTCTTCCTCTGTTCTACCCAGTATTCAAGATGTAAAGCACAGGGTTAGAAGCTGGTAGACACTTTCTCTTCCTTTCCTCCTCCTGTGAAGGTGCTAGGCCACCCTAGGACAGCTAATTTTTGCATTTGAGCAGCTTCACAATAGCACATTGCGTTGGATGGCAACACAGGGTCATACAGCCAAATGGATGCCTTTGGTCAGGGGAAATACAGCCACACACCCTGTCTTCTGTGCGCTTGGCAAATCTGGGAAACAGCAATCCCTCCAAAGAGCCCCTCTAATTCCAAATTTGCAAACCCCCCATCTACAGGGCAGGAACCAAAAAGGAGAGAATTAGGGGGAACACAGAGGTTTCTGCTTGCTCTTTCTCATCTGGGAGGTTGCTGATATTACTGCAGAGTTCAAAAATAGTAAGTGCCCCTTCTTTAAAATGAGAAGTTTACTATTTCCCTCAGTGGTTTATTATAATAAATATATTTATATATATTACATTAAATCTTTGAGGTCTTTAAAGAGAGTCAACATTATATGTGATGTTCACTTCTGTAAGTAGCTAAGAATGTTTTATTTTATGAACCACTGCAGTAGTTTTCTTTGAACTATAAACACAGGATTTATTAGGAAGAGTGGAAAGCTGCAAAAATGCTGCAAATGTCTACTTCCTAGGAAACACAGTTGTTACTTCTCTTATGAGGGGGATACATCTACTCTCATTTCTGCATGCAGAGAAGCAGAGTCTGGGGTATCTTTCCCGAATTATTTCAAGTTGATTTGTATAACCCTACAATGAAAGTTGTAAAGGCAAGGACTTTTGTAAATAAAGCAGAACAGAAGAATTACCCTGCACCTTGTCTCCACCTGTGGTTCCACAGGGTCTAAACAAAAGCAAAGCATGTTCTTACCCAGCACATCCACTGTACAGTGGACTCTTCAGAGTCAGACCCTTTTACCTGTGTGCCTGTAGTAGCAGACAGCATTGTTTTGTCATAAAAAAATTACAATAGGTGGTTCAGGTGTTTGCTTTTAGCACTTACTCTCTTTCCCCTCCTCCTCATTCTTTTTACTCTCTGCAGTGCCTGTCAAGTCAGAGCTAGACCTGGGAAATCAGCAGGAACACAGAAGTTACTCAAAACCACACACACATCAGGACCCAGACTGATGAAGTCAGATGAACTGAGGAAAGCCACTAAAGAACAAACAAACAAAAATCCCACAAGAACAACCCCACCACTCAGCCAAGAGGGTTTCTAGGCTTCCACTCATCTGTATCAAGCTATTTCCAAATCTGAACTTTTTGTGGCAAGAGATGATGCATTCCCATATTTTTTTAGTTGTTTTGCCTTCCACAGTTAGAGTTATTGCTCATCCTAAAGTAGTATCTATTTTGCCTACATTCCACAGTAGCTGCAATTATGAACTGGCCAACTGCAAATACTCAGATTTTATTTGCTGTTTCATGCAAAGGTTTAACACTGTTCTGGCACAGCTGGATTTTTCTTCACATCCTTTGATTTGTTCTTCTATGTCCTGGTTCAGCTCTCCCACTGAATGCCTCCAGAGCACTTGATACATTGCTAGACAGACCCTCACCTGATACAAATCAGAGTTCAACTATAATTTGCTCTAATAGATTTATGTCTATTTACAGAAATAAATAGATCATTTCTCTATGAAGGAATGCAATAAGCATTTGGGCATGGCTTTCACTGCAATAACATTTGGTATCAGATGCCTTTCCTTGCAATCCCTGCATTTTCTGTGGCTGTTCTAGTTCTTTAACGTGAAGCCAGTGTCACCTAAGGTGTATGAACCAAATACTTTGGTACAGTGACAGAAACATTCTAAAATAGAGACAGGCACTTCGAGTTATGTAGGCTGGTCACACAGCTCCATAATTAATCCTTCAAACCAAATTTCAAAGGGTTGACATCAATTTTTCGTGAATGCATTTTCCAGGCTATTTGATGAAGTGAAGTTGGCTAGTAATAAGTTTGAAACAGAAAAGAGTAAAATAGCCAGGTAATACAGAGTCTGAAGGACTTCATGCACTTCATATTTATTGTAGCCAATTCATGATTGGTAACTAATATAACCTTGCATTCAGAATTTCTTTCAGTTCTCCATAATCGTTGCATATACAATGCAGTTCCTACTCAAATAAAAAAAAAAAAAAAACCCAAACCATAACCACCACCACCGGTATTGCTTCCCATCTTTAGAAAGATTTTCCCACTCATCCCATAGAAATACATTAATTCATCATCATAGGCCAAATCTAGAGTCACTGGGAAGACTGATGCAGATAAACAGACACTGGATCAAGAGCCCTGGGTTTTGCAGTGGTTCCCATCAAATAGCGCTGTTCGCACTGAGCCCCCACAAATGGTCCTTGACTCTTCCTTAATACTCCTTAAACGTCCCTGCGATTTCCTTCCCGCACTTCTCATTGCCACTTAGTATTTAAATTCACTGTGCAGAAAATATGACCTGTAAGCAGGTACAAATTTAAGCAATTGGAATACACACAATACAGTTTTCTGTCTAGAACAGGATTCTGAAAAGGAAATAAGTATAGTAAATAAACATGTTACATATACAGACATCTGTGGGCCCATGTTAAATCTCTCTGCACAAGGAAGTTTTACTCTTCCTTTTTGAAAATCTCTGACAAAAGAAACTTTTCTATTCACTTTCTGTAATACATAGTTTCACCTGCTATTTCTAGAAAAACGTAACACAGACATGAAGGATGATGGAGCCGGACTCTTGTCAGTGGTTTCCAGCGATACGACGAGGGGCAACGGACACAAGCTGGAACATAGAAAGTTCCATTCAAATATTAGGAAGAACTTCTTTATGGTGAGGGTGACAGAGCCCTGGAACAGGCTGCCCAGGGAGGTCATGGAGTCCCCTTCTCTGGAGATTTTCAAGACCTGCCTGGATGGAGTCCTGAGTAATGTGCTGTAGGCAATCCTGCTTTAGCAGGGGAGTTGGACTAGATGATCTCTAGAGGTGCCTTCCAACTCTGACAATTCCGTGACTCTGATTTCTTTGCCTCACGATTTTCAACACCAGAATTCATCAGCTGGTTATGCAAAAAAAAAAAAAAAAGAAAAAAAAGAAAAATCCCTATTCTCAAAGCTTTCTGAGGTTTAATTTTTCTTCTCTTCAGCATCAGTATGAGAAACATCATATGACATTATTTACCTCAATGTATGGCTTCAAGAGGCTGTTTATTAGAGAGCAAGACCAGAAGATCCACTGAAGAGAACTAATAGTTCTCCTTGTTGTAAATAACTGGAAGGGTTCGTTCTTTGTTTTTTTTGTTTTGGGGGCTTTTTTTTTCTTGGGTTTGTTTTTGTTTATTTTTTTGGCATCTGTTGACTACATTACTTTTTTTTTTTTTTTTCCAATTTCCAGGAAAAGAAATAAGTTTTCAGGAAGAGTTAATTGTTCCTTTAAATTGACTTTAAAAGACTTGTAGGAAGACAAGAGAACATTTCCCTATATTTTTTTTTTGCTGTTAAAAAAAATTGACTTCCACTAAAAAGAGATGATGTAAAAGGAGCTGGTAACTATATTGCTAACCATCTGCTTTTGGATTTGCCACTTAGTGGACACAGATATATATTTTTAAATTACACTACAAAAGCCAGAAAAAGTTAAGCATTTTACTAGGAGGTCAAATTGTTTATTTTCATTATCTTTCTCCTTCCTCTTTAATCCTAGAAAATTAATCTGTTTAACCTAATGAGACTATTCAGCTAGGCCTTAATTTTCTTTAATTATTCAGTTCCTGTAAACAAAAATTCCAGACTCAACATCTATCCAGTCCACAAAATACGACGCAGGAGATAAGAGTTCACTGTATCATTTCACACCAGCTGAAAGTTTCTTCTGTAGCATTTCCATGCCACCAGGTTCTGATGTTCAAAGAGCAAACCAGATGCCAAATTTAGTAAAAAGAACAACAAAAAAAAAAACCTAACAGCTTACTGAAGTAAAGTTTTATATATGAACAGCTCTCACTAAATCTGAGGTGCAAAACACTTGTGGGTTAGTGGTCCTCATCATTCAAGTTCCTCAGGGTACCACTGTGTTGAGCCTGCTATGCACAGACCAATCATTTCGTGCCCTCACCTGTTGGCCAGGGCTGGAATCTCAGCTGCAAAACACCAATCAAGTAACTATCTGATGGTGCTGAGGGTCTTTCTGAAGCTTTAGATAAAAAACATATGAAATGGCAAGCACAAGGAGAGGAATATTTTCATTCTAAACCAGACAATCACAGTGTGCACACTGGAGATAGTAAGTACTTTATGAAACACAAGTGTGTGTTATCAGCAAGTGTGGATCATGAGCAGACTAGCTGTAGGAATTCAGTCATCTGCATTTATTCACTTTGTAGTTGTTTTTTTTTCTAAGAAGCTGTAGATTCCTATATTTATCATTTTATTGTGCTTTAATTCACTTATTCTTTAATAAGCGAAGACGGTTTTACAGATTGGGAGTCAGGGAATAGGTTGCAGTTACGGTTTTAAATAATTTATTTTTCAGTTAAATCCAAGCTATTTTAATGATTTATTAAACATTCTGCAGCAGTTGTATTAAACAGAGTCCAGGAGAAATTAATGGTTAGGTGATAATAGCTGGAGATCCTATCACTGTTACTCAGCTAAATTGATTTTCTTAGAATAGCTAAATAAAAAAATAAAAGGCTACATGGCAATTTATGAAGTTTCATTTTTAAGCACACTATATAATGCTAAATCCTAAATGAAAGAAACAGAAAGGAGGGGTTTTTTTCCCTAATCTTTCAAAACTCAGAATATTTTTGGTTTTATTGAACAATTCTGCAAGAGGTGGGTCCCCTCTTTAGGGTGATTTGGGTTTTTTTGTTGTTGAATTTTTTTTTTTTAAAAAGAAAGTGCTAAGCCTCTCTGACATAGCTAAAACTAAATCCAGTAATTATTAGTATGGAACTTCCAACGTTCTTTTCGCTGTCTTATCCTTAGTGCATCCCTCTGCACCTACAGCTAACCAAGATTTCTAAGATGTCTTAAAGTTACTTATTCCCTTCTCCAATAAACTTCATCTTACAGTACATTCTTCATTAATTTCTCTCCCTGTGACGACAAGCAATATAACAACATTGGGACTCCAATGCCTAGCAAAAGCAGGGTTGGGACAAGTCTACAAGTGGCTGTTGAAGGCAGCTGAACTTAAGCAGTAGCAAAGCCTGGCATCGATACCCCTGCAGTGGAACCAGCTGAGCAAGATGATGCCATCTTCAACTGCTAACTCAGGGCTACTCCTAAAACTTGCTCTTCATGTATCTGGGGATGAGGAGCAGAAAAGGTGCCTCAGACACACTCATTTGAAACTTGGGCTTTTAGGCTACCTCACTACACTTCAAAATCTTGCCCACAGTCATTCTCTTCTGCTTCCCCTTGCCTATAGGTAGAGTAGGGGGAGCAGCTAGTAAAGGCCATCCAATCCCCCCTTAAATGCTATTGCACCCCTTTCTACAGGTGCCACTTTTTCTTCCCACTAACAATGTACTCTAGTTGGTTAAGAACACTGGTTTTGAGGGCACAATCATCTGAGAATCGTGTGTTGTACCCAGAGTCCTAAAACTGTCATGTTGTTTTTAACTCTTCCCACCATATTACAAGTGTAATCCAGCCAACCCTAAGAGAGCTATTACATCCTTTATAGTCCAGCAACACTGATGTGATGTCATCACCTGCTTTTCTTTGAAACACCCCTGGAGAAGCATCCCAATTCTAAGCAAGTAAACTCTGCTACAGCTGCACCAGAAATCTAAACTAATCCATGGAAGTTACACCTAATAGAAACTGAAGAGTATGAAACCCCTCTGATTTAAGCAAAAAATAATAAAGTATCATATATTAATTTACCAGGCTGAGCACCAAGTCAGAGGTTGCCCCCTGAATAATTACTGTCATAATAAGTTCTTCAGTCTCAATTAAAGAGAAATCTTACAGAAGAGGTTAGCCAGCTGCAGAAGAATAGTACTCAGAGAGAAAGAAGGATTAAAAAAAGAAAAAAGACTG
This sequence comes from Numenius arquata, assembly GCF_964106895.1. Lineage (NCBI taxonomy): Eukaryota > Metazoa > Chordata > Aves > Charadriiformes > Scolopacidae > Numenius > Numenius arquata. The sequence goes on from NC_133584.1 coordinate 16,550,675, forward strand.
AAAAGACTGTCCTTTATGCTTTCTTCACAAAGAAGATGTGGCCACTACTAACTTGCCTAGTTCAACAGACCATGGAAATGACTTCTTTTTTTTATGGAAGATTTCATTTCAGAAAACAAACTTCCCAAGTTTACTATAGCCTATTTATTACACATATTCAAGACTTTAAACTTTTGAAATCCTATGTGCATTAAGTTAGAAGACAAGCAATTTGCTAAAACTTCACATTGGCACGTGCTAAGATGCAAGAGCTAACTCAGGCGCATGTCCAAGATCCAGTATGCATCCACACAGACCTGAGAGATGATAAATACAGACTAGTCCAACACCATAAAGCACTTGAAATACCTCACAGAAAGTCAAGTAATAAATCATGTTAAGAAAATAATTCTCAGAACAACTGTGTCTAAGTGCAATCAACACATATCATCAGAAATGCACAGCACAAATGTTTAAGGTAGATCTGAACTTCCAGTGTTGCCTGACCAAATGCAGCACATTGTTGGGCTGCATGCTCTGGACCAGCACACTAGTGGAATATCTATTGCGTCTAATGATTCTGTTTGGCCTTGCAGTCATTCAGAACATCTCCAAAACAAACTATTGTGATAAAAATCTAGCCACGTCCCACGGGGAAAAGATAACTCTGTGCTATTATCTGTAAAGTAAAGCAACATAAGCTGACCAAAATCAGCAGGAGATGAAGGCCACTTTACCAAGGCAGGCAATATCATGTATTCGCAGGACATAACAGAATCTTTACAGCAATGGATCAAAAAAAAAAAAAAAAAGTTTCTGCCTGGAGACTTGTCTCTGAAAAGTGCTTTTATCTGCACATATTTGGTTACAACCATCTTGGCCAGGCAAACAGTTCAACTGCTAAGATGGTTTGTGCAGGAAATAGATCTCTCTAGAGATCTCTCAGTGCAAGTATTCCACTGAAAGAGGCTAAACAGTCTAAATTAGTTTTCAGATGGAAACAGCTGTGACTCACAGTTATTAAACAGGGTAAACAATAACACTAGAAATATTTATTAGGGCTGCTGGCAAGCGACCCTACAGGATCCATTTAGAAATTGCATCATGTGGTCCACTTTGAAATTTTGCAAAAGTCTCATTTGCAAATCTTGAAACAGATGTTCTATGATTTCTCGATGTTTCCCCCTGTATACTGTTTTAATAACTAATCTAATTTTCTCCTCTTTTCACAATGAAACTAAAGTCTACATCCAGACAAACCCTACTTGTTTGGAATAAATTTTACCTCTGTCATTAACCACATAATAATATTTCATTATTTTGTACATTGACAAACACATTCTTCAACAGTGATGACAGAAGACGATCACTAGAACTACCTTCAAACCCATAATTCCCATGTATGAGGAGTCCATCAGTCATTTTCAGGGGTGGCAGAAAACTTTACATATCTCCCAAGATTTTATCCCATATAAATCAGATTGAAAATAGCTGAGGACCTGATACTTCCTGTATAGAGCTCAAATCTGTAGCCTCAAATCTGAGTTCCATTTTATTTACTTTAGCTTTCATTAGAGTTAGTGCTCTATAAACGAGTTATCTAAACTAAGTAAGAACAGAAATAGGTCTTTTTAAACACAATTATTAAATAAGAAAAGCTGTAACAGTCTGAAGAGAAGATATAGGGTCTGTTTAGAGTTTTAAAGTTGCATTCTGTAAGACAGAGTTCTGAATGTATTCATATATTGGATTGATTGTAGCAATAAACACCCTGTCGTTCTTCAAATATGTTACGCCCAGAATTCACTCTAATTATCAAGTGCGTGATTTGAAAGAAGTATTATAAAATTTAATAATAATCCAAACTGCAAAATAAGTCTTAATATTTATGTAATAATCTTCTAACATTCATGTTGCATAACATTATCTCATATACAGCTTTAAACAACATGAAATATTCTTTGTCCTATACACCAGAACTTTGGTTACTGCGTATAGCATTATTTTCTCAGGACCTCACTTCTGGACCACTGAAAACCCTTGGCATTTTGAATCCTAGAAAGGCAGTTTGATGCACAAAGTAGCATTACTAGGGAAAAAATAATAATGAATAAAGCCTGTATCTCAAGCACTCCTGTTCAGAAAACTGGACTCAAATATGACCTGTTCTCATAACTAGCTGGTTAAACGTATCCTTCTGTCGCAATTTGTTTTGGAGATAAGAGGGTGGGAAAACAATTTATAGTTAACAGTGGAGTTGGGAAGAGGAGTTCAAACTTACTTAACCGGATTACACTTTGTTTTTTTTTAATTTTTATTTTATTTTTTAAGGAAAGTGGTGACCTAAAGCAAGTATTATTCTTTTACGTAGAAACAGTCTTATGATAGATATTTTAGGTCTCCTCTCTGAATATATATACATATATATGACACAGTACAGACACCTCCATGGAACAAAAGCATGCTTATAGCTGTAGACAACCCTTACCCTCCCCGAGTACCTTTAAACTATTCATCACATCAAGCAATGGAGCATTGTCATACTTTAGATATCAATTTTTGTAGATTAGGTATATCTTCCTTACATGTACTTCTTTAGGCATTCAATAAAATCTGACTGTTTTCAAGGTTAAACAAAGTCATTTATATTCAGGGCCTCTCCATAAATATTATATTCAAACAGGGACACCTACGTTATATCAACAGCACTAACTTTGACTATGGCAGATTTATAAATCTTCTCTCCCCTACTCTTTGGAGAATTGTAGGGAGACATCTTCGTTTATGGTATAACAGCACTCTGACAAAGTTTTTTTAGAAGTCTGTGTGTCCGTGTCCTTTTTTCCCCTTTTTTTCTTCAGTTAAAACCTAAAGATAAGCAGATGAATAATCTAACATTATTCATGTCTGCTTGATATTTCTCATCGAGGTTGTATCTGTCTGCTTAGAACAAGATCAGAATTCTGGAAAAAAAAAAAAAAGAAAAAGATTGTTCCTGCAAAACATACCAGTAATTGTGCTCTAAAAAGGTCACATTGCAATGCTACAGGCTGCTTCTGTGAATAAGATTATTACAGATGTATGTATGATTAATTTGCCATTTTACAGATTTTTTTTGAGCTGAAATATTAAAAGTGCCAGAGAACTTTGAGAAAATGAAGTGGTTATCACTTCAATTAACTACAGACAAATTTTAACAAAAATACAAGTGTCATAAGGATTACCAAAATAATTGCTAATAAATTTCCATGATCAGAAATTATTCCCATAGCTTCCCATCAAAGGAAGAATGCACTATGATGACAGTCATATTAACCAACTCATCTCATGTCAAATGCATGCAAGGAGTGATTGTCTCAAACCTCACTATAGGATCATTAAAAGTAATTATATGGCCATAATGTCAAGACACATTCAGTTGACATTTTTTTTTTGGCAGTATGTAAACAAAGACGTTTCAATTATTTTATCTTTTTCTTTGAAAAAGTGTATTGCTGTATGAAATCAAGGCACCATACCGTCACTACACCAACAACCCTGTAACCTATGCCACCAACTTGTGTTCCTCCAGGCGATGTTGAGAAGCTTTAGTCCAATATAAGCCTTTAACTGAAGTACCAAATCCTGACACAAATGAGACAAGGAAACGCACGGATGACTCGCATAACAGGTAGGGCGACCACAGAATTAGATGGGGAAGCAGTCGGAAAATGGAATGAAGGGGCACATTCAATTCTACGGCTACGACCTTTTGGGAACCTCACTATTATTATCTTCCAGTCCAAGAGAATCCACTCAATGGATAGTAAACTTCAGACCAGATCCCAAGCCTATCTATGAAATTAAGGTCTTAACTTTCCAGAATGAGGGTGGAGAAATACAATTCTCAGGCCCAGTATATTTTTTATGAGCTGAAAAATATTCACATTTCTGGAAGCCATATTACATACAATAGACCTCACCCTGCTGTCAAACCAGGACAGTACCATCTACTGCCTTGGAATGCTCAGTGTGCTGAAGATGTCGCTGCACTTAAGCAAGTGGCACTGCACAACGGCCACCTGAACAGGACCTGATGCACACCATTAATACTTCGCACTCTCGTCTGCTTTTCACTCACATTATCACCACCTCTTGACAGAAACCTTTCTAGCTGAACAGTAAGACTGAAGCCCTTAACAAAGCAGATCTACACTTCCTAGCATGCTAGTGGCTTCCCCATTTTTATGCAAAATAATGGGAGACTATTGGCATAATCTTAAATACAGCCAACACAACTATCAGCTGGCACTGGAACTAACTCTGTTTAGGAGACTTAATTCAGAAAACTCCTAATTAACACATCACAAACTAGCATGGATCCAGTTCATAGCCAGCCACAGTGTAGTTTTGCATTAGACTGAATTTTGAACTCTCTTTTGTTTATGGCCTATCACTCTCTCCAGATTTTGCATAGTAATTGACAGAATTTGCTATTCATATCTTTTAGAAGTTGATATCATAATGGAAATCTCCAACATCAAAAATAAAGCAGCTTTACATGGTGAAATTCTTGCAATTAAAAGAAAATTGGACACATCCATAACATTAGCTTTTACTTAATTGCTAAGCATTCTTTTTTGTCCATGGCAGGAAGACTCATCTAGATGTAAATGTTCCTCCAGAGAAGCAGAATGATTATTTTTATGACTGTTTTTTTAATTAATGCATTACTAGTTACAGTGTTTTTTCTTCGTGTTTTTGTTTTGTTTCTTTCTCTCAGATTAAGAGCAAAAGCAGCACCATAATCTTAATTCCTCATAAAAAAAAGAATCTACAAAAGATGTTTTTCTCTGTGGGATGTCTGGCATTTTGTTTGGTGGTTGTTTTTTGGTTGGGTGTTTTTTTTTTTAAACCTGCACTGACAAGCATAACTTCACCTCAATTCACATTTGTTACTGGTCTATGAAGCAATTCATTGTCCTCAGCCACCTTATTGCTTCCTGACATGTTACAGTCACAATATGTCAGATTTTGTCAAAACCTTGAAGTGACAGTTTTGATATAAGGTCATTTCTTGTAGGAACAAGGGTTGAGCTACACAGCTTTAAGATATGTTGACTGTGTAGTTTCTATATTAGCTTGACACAAATATGCTGAGTGACCTACTTTGCTTATTTAATGAGATTGTCAGAAATGCAAGGCATTCTCTTCACAAGGATATTTTTATTGTCAAAGTAGGAAAGAAAAGAGTGATAATTCAAAATGCAAAGGTTTATTTTCAGTAACACAGCATGCATTATAATAAAAAAAACAATAGTTAGTATATATATATATCGAGTCAAGTAAGGCAATTAAATATTTGGGAAGTAAGGTAAAAGTAAAGATAAGCGAGTCTGTGGGCTCTTTTACTTTCAAGAACATACTATTCAACCCATAAAGATTCTATACATTTTAGTCTCAAAATTTATATAACAAGAGCTACAAAGATAACTGTAATTATTCCATTTGTTTCCTATCAGGACATTGAAATGTTTCAATTAGTAAGGGAAAAATCTTTCCAGGCAATACAATTAAGAAAAAAAAAAAAAAAAAAAAAAAATCATTGTCAGTACTACTAGGTTCATTAACCTTTTTATTTAATGATATTACAAGTATTAGCTATTTACCTGGCACTTAAGTACAACTTAACTAAATTTCACAGGATATGGACAAAAGATACAGAGAGGAAAAAACAAATCTGTAGACTTATTGCTGCGCTTCCCTCAGCCAGGGACCATATAAGCCCTATTATACCTGTTTACATGCCAAAGAGATCAGATTTGTCCAAGTTATCCCAGAGGTGATGCACTGTGGAAAGCATTACTGCTTCACAGCTGGAGACTAACTATAGATGGTTTCATAAACCACTTCCATTAGGTCTGTATGAGGATATTTGTCTTCACTCTTCAGTCCCAGTTTCAGAAGTTACCTAATTGCCATCAACACTTAACATCTGGATTTCCGAGGACTGAGTTCACACAAAAAGCCTACAGGAAGCTGCTGCAGGAACGCTATATCCAGCAGTGGGGTAATACTGATGCCTCCCAACCATTTTGTCACCCTGCAAAACCATCTATTTTGCTGATTCACCTTTCTAACAGACATCCGTACACATAAAACACATACAGCCAACAAAAAAATGGCATGCTGAGTACTCCTCAATATCTCCAATATTTGGGTTTTGGTGGGGTATTGATTGGTTTGGTGTTTTTGTTTTTTTTTTTTTCCCCTTAGGAGGATCTTCTCTATTACAGTTTCTACTTAAGCAAACAAGATCAAAATTCTAAGGCGAATTGTAAATAGATGTTTTGTTGTTGTATCAGACCTTTATTACTATTAAAATAAAAAGCACTTGTCATCTGTGACTTTTTGCTTCAGGTTTGCCATAACATGCATTTCTCTTAAAAGAAAAAATGTTGACTGTCAATTGTGTGACAGGCCCTGTCATAATTCTGACGTTCTTTGCAAATATCTAAGGAATAAAGCGAGAGGTGTAAATTATCTAAGTGGAACCACACATAGAATAGTAATAAGCTCTTTCATAGCGTCTGTTCAAGATGTCTACGAGCAGTGTTCTGTGTTGGCACAACACTGCACCTCCTAACCTTTATGCACTAATCCAAAACACTGAGTCAGGCAGATCTGATTCACATTATACCTTTTTCCTCAGTGCTCTCCAGCTGTGCTCAAACGATGGGGCAATGACAGAATTTCTCATCCAGCCCCCAGTCCTTGCAATCATTTAGGGGAAGGGAGGAAGAAAGGAAGGGGCTTACTAGAATGAGCAAGTTCAGGTATTCCATGATGAAAAGTTCAAATTACCTCAGAGCCACTGGGGCATCCAACTTCACAGGGTGTTTTACAAGAACTATTAAAATTAAATTGATGTGATGTAAAAGAGACTCAAGCACATTAATATTTAGTCAAATTATGTCTTCACCAAAAGTAAAACAGGAAAAATTTCTTTTCATCAGAGTAAAGCTTAAAAAAAGAAAAATGAAAAAAAAAAATCTATTCGCATTTAAAATAGCATATCTTATCCATGTTTGCCTGGTCTCTGGCCCAGGCAGTGTTTTACCATTCCTAAATTTGCAAATTAAATCTAGATTCATGACAATGAAAAGTCACATCTAGAATGAAAGCTGTAATTAACTTCAGTATTAACCTATGCAGACAGGAAAAATATATTCTCTCTGTTATAAAGAGAGATGGACTAATGGGCCCAGGTATTTTACACTGGCTTCAATAAGGATGAGGTACTCAAACTGACTTACTAAACTATATTTCTATTACTTGTATATTTTAATAACCTGTATTATGCCAAAACAGCTAAACACACCACATTTTCACAATGAAAATTCCATATTACAGTTATTAGTCTTGGCTAACTGAACTTCTGTGTACAACCTAATCTTTCCACAATGAACAGTCCAGAAGATACGGAGCATACTTTAGAACATACTTTACAGTTACAATGGAAGTGCTCTGGGAAGACCACAGACCATGTATCTCAAGAACTGAGAACAGGATCACGGTTCAAGTATGATTTGTGACAGCATTTCCTAAGACTACATCAAATGCTCTGGAAGACAGCAGCAAATAAAAACCACAAGCTCTACCTTAACCGTAACAGACCAGACAGTCTTTAAAATCTGACAAAGTTCATAGAATCAGAAAGACTGATTGATTTACAAGTTGTAACCTTATTTTGCAAGCTAAAAAAGTCACTGATTGTCAATAGACCTTCTGGACACTTTGGAGCTTTCTGGCACTCTGAGATTTTATGTTGATATATCACAGCACATCAACATAAAATAATATAGTTCAAGCACAGTACCAATTGATATTACCAGGAATTGGAGATCCTTCACTGCTATAAATAAAAATATTTGAAATAGTCCACTGCAGTTCTCCATATAAGTTGCACTATATACAGAGCTAAAGCACCATGTCAGCTATTTAGGCAAAAATCTAGTAAAGATACAGTTTCTTTAGCTATATAAAATATTTGTTACTTCCAGAACTAGTATAAAGAGAATAATGATTTTAATACAAATGTAAAACAGCCACTGATCACCATTTCAGACATAAGTGTTTGGCTTTCCCCTTTACAGTATCACCTCAGCTTACATTTCTGGAACAGATGGTACAAATTGGTCTTTTCTTATGAGTTCCTCCCACTCACTCCTTGTTACTGTCTAGTAGAAATCATATGGAAAAAAAAAATTGAATAAAGCCTTCACTGACAGAGAAGGTTGCTTTATTGAGAGACTAAAACTACTCATCAGACCAAGCACCACATTAAAGAAATGACTTGTAGCTTGTTTGCCATTTTTGCATTTATAAGCGAGAAAATGACTGTAATTCACAGTAAGCTGTGTATCAGGTTGACATTTCAGCTTTCCCTATCTGACAAAATATCATATTTTAAAATTTGTCAAAGAAAAATATGCTGATATTAAAAATAAAACATTTCATTGAAAAAGTTCATAATTTTAACAATATCTTGAAGAGACCTAGGTCAGAGCCCCAGTGAAAACTGCCTGACAGGAAGGCTTTAAAACCCACTGGGTCTGCTGCCAGCTTGCCTGCCCAGCAGCCAGGTTCAGCAGCTTCTGCAGAGCCTGAGCTGTCTCGGCTCTCTGCTCTTCAGCAGTCCATCAGCAACATGATGAGAAGCACGGGACTTAAAGTACCTCTTAGCAGCAAACTCTTCATGTCCTGAGTTTTGTTGCAAACCAAAGACTCTTGCTCCAACTTTGTGCCAGCCTGATGACACTGGCACCTAAGCTTCGTGTGCTGCTGCTTGCCAGATGCACCATACCAAGACAAAACGATTTCAAAGTGCTTCAGTCTCATTCCAGACCAGAAATAAACCAGGTTTTGACACTCTGAAATCCTCTATAAAATGGAATTAGATTTCTCCACCCATCACTAATAAAATAGCACACAACTCTCTATCTTTACAGAAGTAAATAGGCACAACAAACTGGGATTCTTAACCGGACTGTCTCTAGCAGGGATTCAAGGCTCCAGAGCAAAAGCCCCTCATTGGGGTTTTGCAAAATAGGATTAATATCAGGCGCTCTTAAAAGCATTCACAGAGATAAAACAAAAAGGAATGAAATTTTCCTGGATTTTTGGGAGTCTATCAGGTCACCAAAAGCCAGGCAGGGCAACAAGTCAATGAAAAGATAACAAGTTCCTTTCTCCCCATCCCGTTAGCTCCCTCGATCTCACGCAGATGTTGATGCTGGACACCTACATGGTCAGGCTCACAAGGCTGATGTAAATATTGGCTGCAAATAGCAGCAGGGTACAGATTACACAAGCATTGTGTTTAAAAAATACATACCCAGTGCCATCAATTAACAAGTTTAAATCTAATTACACTCAGTATAATGCATTTGAGTCTAGAAAGACCTAGCTTTCCTATTTAAAGTAGAAATGAATAAGATATCACAACACAAAACCACATCTTGAATTTCAGGCATTAGTAGCAATACTAATTACCTGAAAATGAAAATTAATTGAATACAGCATTGTTCCAATCCATTTATCTAACTTGATCAAGGTATCATTAACTAATTAAGTAGCAATGCTATAATGTACAGCTTATTTAACCACAAGGTCATACAAAGGCCACACTATCAGTCTCCTTGCAACAGAAAACATGGTTAAGGAGGCTATCTTTAGAAGGGTTTAAATAAAAGTCACATAAGCGCACATTTACCGAATGCTTTCAGAATCGACCAGACAGTTAAAAAAATACCAATCCTTATTTAGAGGCATGAAACTGCATAATAATGCTATTATATCCTCTACCTAGCTTTTCTAATAAAAGAGTTCTTTTCAGTGCAGCACACCAGTGATCTTAGAACCCTTATTCCTACATTTCAAGCACTTCACTTGAGGAGGGGGAAGGCTACGTAACTTGCCTATAAGCTAAAAGCAATTCAGAGCCAAGAGCTGACAGAAGTTAATTCAGAATCTTTCCACAGATGTCTAGGTCAGCAGAGGTAGGGGACACTGGGCTATTACTAGTATTTACATTTCAGCCAAGACAGATGTGAAAAGTTACCTCCTTTTTTAAGTAATTATTACGCAAATGAACAATTGCCTGAAACTACAGGAAACTCATGTTAATTATGTATCCGAATATTACATTAGGCTTTTAGCAAAGCAACCTGCTAAACGGAAATTTGCAGTTGTACAAACAACACAGATCCCACTGATTTGCAGTAAGAACTGAACCTGGAAACACACTCAACTTCTGGGCTGTTATTTAGCCAACAAGTTGACTCCAGCTTTACCCCTGTAGAATCCATTATTCCTCTCTCCCCCAGCCGACCACAGACAACAGCTAGAATTGACTCAAGTGCAAGATTTCAGAAGTGCTATGAACTAGTGTGAACTAACACACCACTAATGTGTTAGGTAAACCACAAAAGCAACTAAGTGATATTCAGAAGGGATCTAAGTTCCATGTGAACTCACAGTCAAAACAATTTCATTTCCTTCCTTTTTTTTTTTTTCTAATTTTAAAACTAAAGTACAAGAGAAAATCTGAGTATTTCATAAGAGGTGACTGATGTGGTATCCCTACCTCTCAGCATTGATTTGGCACCTCTTCTTTTTTTAATTGGGTTTGTTTGGGTGTTTTGTTTTTTGGTTTTGGTTTTTTTTTGGGGGGGGGGAGGGGTGTGTTTTGGTTGCCTTTGTTTGGTTTTTTTGTTTTGTTTTGGTTTTGGGGGTTTTTTTGTGGTTTTTTTTTTTTTTCTTTTTTTTGGGGGGGAGGTGTTTGGGGGTTTTTTTGGTTTTTGGGTGGGAGGGGTTAGGGGCTGGTTTGTTTGGGGTTTTTTAAGTGCTATGTTGAAAAGTAAGGGCTCAGTGACTGACTGACACAGTTCCAGTAAAATACACATTGTAAAAGCAATTCCAGGAAATACAAACTTAAGGAATGAAAGTAGTATGGGCCCATGACAAGTTAATTGAATGACTGTGGGGTATAGCTCAATTCTACATCAAGAAAAATCCTGTTACACAGCTGAAAAATTCATTTCATTCCCCATAGCCTGAAAATATTTTTTCTGACATTTGAGAGAATTGTAATTGCAAAAGTATAAAACCACATCTATCTTGTCATTTATTTGGTTCTGGTGTGGGCAGAATATTATCACATAAAGCCACACTATACACTGAACAGGTTATTGCAAGAGCTGGGTTTGCTATCCCCTTCCTAACGCCAAGATGGTTTTATTGCATACTTTTTTTTCAGTGAGCCAACTTGAGAATAAAGGACTTTCTCTTTGTTTATAGGACTGGCAAACAATAGCTTATGTATTTGTGATTCATGTCCTTTTTTTTAATGCCATTATATATTTTAACCTGTGAGAGCTTTAAAGCTAGAGAGACCATCACTGAATACAGACCAGCTTTGTTGAGGAGCAAGATCATCTGTTGGACTAGGCAGGAGGACTACCTGCCTCCTTTCTGCTCCAAGATCTACAGCAACATTCTTAGAAGCCTCTCCTTTACCAGCTCCAAATGCCTAGAAGAATACAAGCTCAAGAAGGATAAAAAGAGGATGTTGGAGAATCAACAGTTAAATCTACACTCAATTCCAATAATGGACTTAATTTGTTTACTTCCCCTAGCCTTGTAGTCAGCTTTTTTTTTGTATTATAAAATGAGAAAAGAAAGGAATTATGAACCATGTCTTGAGAGGATAAAAAAAAAAAAAGTAGAGAATCCAGCCCAAGTATAAAATTCAACTGAGTCTTAGTCAGAAGCCAGCCACTGCATCCACAAAATAAAAAGCTATATAAATGGTATGTCAGATAAGAGAGACCATAGTCAAGCTACAGCAACAACTTTTTTATATAAAGGAGCGTATATGGAATGAAAACAGGAATTGCCTCCTTTTAAAGGAAGATCTAAATGCAGATAATTACTACCAACAGTGAAACCTGGAGATAATAAATAAATGCTGTGGTCTAGAAAAGCACCAACTACCCAGCAGACGTTTCTTTGCCTAAAGGCAAGTAGTCATATTTTAAAATTTCATTGCAATCACTAAGCCAAAAAGCAGGGAAAGGCAGGAACTGTTGATCTGGAGGATGATTTAATATTCAAATTTAAGTACTTTTTCTTCCCATTATCAGTAACTACAGCCCTGAAAGCAGTTAGTTTCTGCTTTTAGAAAGCTGGTGTTTCTGCTCTTAATATGAAATATTTGCAGCCCAGTAAAATTAGTGTTCCCTCTTTGAGTCATGACAAACACAAAGTAAAATAAATGATCCTGATTTCCCCACAATAATGAAACAAAAAGAAAACAACCAGCTTCGTACAACTTTAAACAATGATCTGTTTCACCTCTATGACTCTGCTCTTCATGTTGTCATCCTACTTTGAATACAAATCAAGATCATCACTCAGATTTTAATCAGGAAATTAATTAGTAAGAAATGAGAAAGTGAATGAAAGAAGAAAAAAACACCATATTGTGCGTTAGACTTTTTAAACCTGACAATTGCACTTTACGATTTCATTTCCATGGTAATACAAAATATCTACTTAGCTGATTGAATTGTTTGGCAGAAACAGATTTAAATCCTTAACAAAATAAGTCTAGTGCAGTGATGTATAAAAGATATTTAACAAAGGTGCTTTATTTTTTATCTTCAGGCAGTTTGGGGATTGGCTTTCTTTTGTTTGTTTGTTTTTAAATGAAAACTTGATTAGGAATGACTTTGGAATACAAAGGTGAGGATCTGATTGCCCACATTCATATTGATCAGCTTGAAAACTATAGAGATTACATTTTCAGATTTTATACAAGGTAACAAACTGGCAGCTCATTTAGAATGTTGCTTCAGAATCTGTATAAATGTTGTACATTCATACTGATTTCAATGGCAATGTTCCGAGTTCCAAAAAAACCTATTTTCACCATCCTATGCTCCTGTTTGGAGCAGAATTTTTGTTTAACGACCTGCTGAAAATTAATGACTTAGTTCTAGTTTTTCTTATGCTCATTTCGCAGTCTCTTGGGTCAACTCACTTTTTTTTTCTTTTTTTAATTATTTGTAGATTTACATAAGGGAGTTCAATAAGTAACAAGTTACATGGAACACATTTCCCCCCCATCTTTCATGGGCAATAAGAACTTCCTGGTCCCCCAAGAGAAAGATGGGTGATATCACTACTGTGTTCCATGATGTCTTTTTTTTCAATACATGATTTTGGTCATGGCTCACAACCAGCATTATGTTTATTGCCATAATTGGAAACAGAATTTAGTCTTTCATTTCCATTTTCATTTCTTGAGAATACATTAAATTATCCTTCCATTCAAAGGGCCAGTTCATGACTTGTGGCCCTCAGGAGGTAAAAAGCTTAAGCAAGAGGCCAGTGAAGCATAGTCTTTGTGCCTTTACTTTGCATAAACATGATTTTTCAGACCATTTATGAGCACCTAAATGTGGGACTTGATTTTGTTTGCAGAGTAATTCATGGAAAGATTTTCCCTACTGTGAATATTTGTTTAACTACAAATAAACTGGATGCTTCATCACAAAAATGTTTAAGAGTAGAACCCACTTTGCAGACACTACACACTGCCACAAGTTTAAAAAGGAAATGTTTTAAGTTAAACATAATTTGCCATTATTCATTTTTTCAAGTTAAACACCTAACAGCAATTAGAAGTTTTAAACAGTAATAAAATTTGACCTTCATGGATTATTTGAAACTAAAACCAAACCAGCTTGATGTTCATTGAAGTGGTGACATTCTTCACCACTGGGAAGAAGCTGAAAACCCTACCTCATCATCTTGTTTATGGTATATAACGTGCCATGGTTTACACAAAACAGAAGAGCTTTTTCTCTTCTACTTGACAAACGTGACAGTATTTAGGCTCTGGCAAGGCCAAAACAACTTAGTCAATTAGTTCCCGTAGGCTGTATTCACATCTGAGCTGGGAACACTGCCACCGATTGGTTACATTCAGCAAAACACAGTTATCATGAAGCTTTTATTTTAATTAGTAAAGTTTCATAACAAGAATAATTTAGTGAATTTTTTTTTGATTTATTGGCTCAATTTTAGTGGATGATTTTTTTTTTGTTTCTCTGCTCTTCTCACTCTTCATTAATAAAGCAACAAATACCATAGGTATTGAGTGACATAGCTGAAAAGCAGATTTGTGATAATGCATCATTATTGGCTCCAATGAATTACATGGATATAGTTTACCTATTGCTGTCATTTCTTCCAGAATTTCTATGCCCATTTTCCTGATGAAAAGCAGAATTGTTACTTGAATTAAATGCATGAATTTTTCTTGTCACTTTGCTCTTGAAAGGAGTTTTTACAGAATAATAGTGTCAAATTGAAATTTGATTATATTGTTAAGAAAAAAAAAAAAGTGATAACCTTACTTCAAATCTGACCAAAATACTCATCCCACAAAAGTACATAAACATCTAAAGCAGGCCCTTAAGATAAATAGGCAGGACTCATTCACTCTAAATATATATTTGTTTAAACTTTTTTTATGAATCTTGACCAGTTTTCCAGCTTCCTGCTTACATTCAGGACTCAGATTAAGATGATCTCATACCAATAGCCCTCACACCAATGTCAAATACAGGAACTACTGCTGCTACTAAATAGTTCCTTTTTTATAAATCTAAAAATAGAATTAGGGTTTTCAGGGCACTTTTACCCTGAGAGATCATAAACTGTTTATCTTCCTCTTGTTTTTTTCATAACTTTATTTCCCAGAACTCAGTTCTCTTCCTCAAATGTTTAATTTCTAATTTGGTCATGCTCCAATAAAGACCACAAATAAAGAGTGTGTGTGGTTGACTGAATCAGCTGCCCAAATGATGCAGAATGTCTTGGACCTATATCAGTTATTTAGTAATTTTTCCAGAGATCATCTGTAAGTGTAAGTAATGATTAAACACCAAGTTTACTATTACTCCAAACCACCGAGACCAACAATTTCTGGAATCTAGAACTATTCACTACAATCATCACTTCCTGTTTAAAATTATGTTTTGAGATTACTATAAACTGCTACTTATTCACATAATGCAGGCTTGGTTAATTTTGAATTATTTATTGTTCTGTTTAAATTGGGTTGCAGTCAGTCTTAAAAAAATCTCTTATGCCTATGCTCTATAATACTTTAATAGTATTTTTAATCCATTAACGAAACTTGAAATTAAGTGAGACTATCCTAAGAACTTCGTTTGAGACTATTGCCCATCAAAGTCATGCTAATTGTCTTGGATCTATATCCATCTTAATTGTGTTCATCAAGGATCACATTAGATAGCTCATTATTTCCACAGCCATACTGGCTGATTCTAATATTCAGGGAAATCCTGTTTACCCTGGCAAAATACTAGGGGAACACCAGTCTTCTAGAACTCCAAAACCCTAGGACCTCTGGGGGGAGAAACAAACACCAAAAAAAGCACTCCGAGAAAACACTACCAATACCACCACAGTGACCATTCAGTTCCAGAGGACTCTTTTAGCGATTGCCTAAATCCCTTGGATACCCATTATATGCATTTGCTAATATGGAAAGTACTTAATTTTAGCAGCTACAATTCAGTATCATGAATGAGTAATTCACCTGACTTGAGTGAACTTTGTTACTGACACATGCTAAGATTATATAATTATGTATCATGTGCTTCCTTCCCCCTTCAGATCAGAAATGTTTATATTCTATAAACCGTCTCCTATACTACTGTCAACAATTATATCATGTACGACAGCAAAATAGTAATTAGGATTTCATTTGTTCCCAATATACTTAGAAACTACATTTTACAGTCTAAGTCTGCTCATCCGGGATTCTTCCTAGTACCATCTTGCTTATTTAATTGCTACGGAGAACTGACAGAGGAATGAGAAAACGAACAAGTTTACATGAACAATGTCATGTGCATTTACAATAAGGTTAAAAGAATCAGGTGCATGATATGTAGGCATGAGGGTAAATGAAGCAGAAGTTATCAGTATGACATCTAGAACAAGATAAACTAAGTACCATTTTTGGCTTGACAAGCCAGGAATCAGATCCGTGCTCACTATGACTACTAAGTTCAGAGGTATAAAAATATTGATGAGGCTTCCAGAGAAGACTAAATAATGGGTTTTTGACATCCATTTTAACAACAACCCAACAACAACAAAACAAACCGGCCTTATTCCATTTTCTTACTCACATATGCAAAAAAAAAAAAAACACCATGATTTTGCAAATAAAGATGTTTTCAAACTGATAGTCTTTTTCATTTGTAATTTAAAGTTAGCCTGAGTCTTCTTTCTGTAACTTCCAAATGCAATGAAAGCCTTCTAGCACAGCTAAAACTAGGGAAGAACAGGGAAGAATCTGACTGTATTACGTTCACATAAGGACAAACATCCTCATTCTCCTCTATAATTAGTGGATGCAGTTAAGGACCTGCAGAGCATGCTTCAGTTACCAGAACATCTGAATAACCTCTGAAAGCACCTACCCTTCTCTACTGATTTAGAAAATGCTCCTAATTTAGGTGCCACAGTTAGATGCCAAAATTTTAGTGGTTACTGACTAAGTCAGTCATTATCAGCCCTGAGAAAAAGATTCTGACAGGTCTGATAAATGCTCCAGTAGATGTGCAAGTGCAATTTAAAGAAAATTGTATATCTGACACCTCTTTATTGACCACAACTTCTCCTGATATATGTTTTCCAGTTTCATCATATACAATGTATAAGAACAGATACTAAATGGAAGTTCACCTTCTAGTAACAAGAATATCAAAGATTGAAACCAACTCTCATTTTCTGAACACAAGTCACAAGTGTACTTTTTTCCCAAATCTTTTTGTTTTAGAGAAATAGAAAGCGGGCATTCAAAGTAACTCCTTTTTCAATACACAATCACAGGTCTGTGAAGGATCTTTGGCCACAAGATTGTTTGTATTATAATAATCATTCTGGGCTCAGAATCCAATCACTCCAAAGGCTGTGTACCTGCAGTCACATGTAAAATTCAGCTAAGTCTGTGAAAATGGAAAATATCCAAAACTGGCTTCAGAAAACCCTCTACCATGGTCTGCCTTCCAAGCAGGATCCAGACTTGGATGCATTTAGGAAGGAAATTGCACTCCAAAATAATTAAACCTACCTCTCCCTCTCCCAGCAGGTTGAAGACAATACAGAGAGATTACACAAAGCCGTATTTTATAAGTTTTATTTCATGTCAGCATTTAGGAAGAAAAATGCTGCAATTTGACAATGACTACTGCTTTCAGGTGATTAGCCTCAAAGCATAAAATAACTCTCCTGCACCCACCCCCTGCAAGTTATACTGCACTCACAGTCTGTTCTGCCCATGCCTGAAATGGCACTTTATGACTCAGTTGCAGAACAAAGACCAGCTGATGCCAATTCAGGTAGGATGAACATTACAGTATATCTCCTGATTTATAGGCACAGCCTGTTGAGCTGAAAGGGACCTATTGCTCAGCATATGCTCGATCCAACCACATCACACTGCACATAATTTTGTATAAACCTGAAACTATAAAGACTTTGCAAAAAGAGGGAAAGGCAAAACAAGAAAGAGCAGTTTCATTAGCTGTCAACCTTCTCTTTCTACCACAGCTTTAATGCCCTAGTAACCTGCCCGGCCCCAAAGCAAGTAGAAAAAGCAGACAGGAATCTGGAAAGAAAACTGGCTATGGATTTCCTTCAACCCACCCTTCAGATACGTATAAGCATTGATAAGGTCTCCCCTCAGCCTTCTCTTCTCCAGACTAAAGAGTCCCAGCTCTCTCAGCCTTTCTTCTTAAGGGGGATGCTCCAATCCTTGAATCATCCTCGTTGCCCTTCACTGGACTCTTTCCAGTAGTTCCCTATCCCTCTTGAATTGGGGAGCCCAGAACTGGATGCAGTACTCCAGTTGTGGCCTCACCAGTGCAGAGTAAAGGGGGAGAATGACTTCCCTTGACCTACTAGCCACACTCTTCCCTATGCAGCCCAGGATTCCATTGGCCTTCCTGGCCACAAGAGCACACTGCTTGCTCATTGTCATTTTGCTGTCTACCAGGGCCCCCAGATCTTTCTCTTCAGAACTTGACTCCAGCAGGTCCACACCTAACCTGTATTGGTGCCTAACATTCTTCTTCCCCAGCTGTAGGACCCTACACTTTTCCCTGTTGAACCTCATGAGGTTCTTCCTTGCCCAGCTCTCCAGCCTGTCCAGGTCTCGCTGGATGGCAGCACGGCCCTCCGGGGTGTCAGCCACCCCTCCCAGTTTGGTATCATCAGCAAACTTACTGAGGATACACTTGGTCCCCTCATCCAGGTCGCTGATGAATATGATAATAATGCAATGTTTATTATGTTAATAATGTTAATAATGCATGTTCCAATTTTGTAGCACTGAAGAGTGAAATAGCATTTTCTTAGATTTTTTTTTCAAAAAGTTGTGTAAACTCAGCTATTTCTGAGGCAATTCACCGAGACATTCACAGGAGCACATGAAAGCAATGTTATAAACACCAAGTTTGCACAAACACAAAGAACCCCACCTTATTTGACTTGGAGATATCAGTAAGCCCAATATTCATTCTCTCACAAAATGTACTATGTTACCTTGCAGCAGGTGGAGTAAGGTCTCTTTTCACCCTGTCAGTGCAAGTGGCTCTTATACAACAAGCTAACCAGAAACACTTAGTTTAATTCAGAAGCTTCAAACCTAATCTTAAAAAAAGAAAAATTAAAAAAAATTTTAAAAATCAAACAGAAACAGCAAGAAAGCTTATTGCAGGCCCCATGCACACATATAGGAGAACCATAAGGTATAAATAAGCTGCTATCTTCAACCTAGGAAAATTAGTCAGCTCTTCATATAGACCCCAACATTAGCTGGAAGACCTACCAGACAAAGACACACCCAATACTCCAGTTCTCTGTGAGTAAGCAACCATCCTTTCATCCCTTCGTTTTGCATTAATACCCATAGCACCCACTGCTAAGAAGGGCCACCATTGCTCTACTATCCAGAGACATCCAGCAGGGAAATGAGCCCTGTCCAAGACACACTAAGCTACTTCAAAAGGAAAACATTGGCACAGGACCAGCAGAAACATTTATCTGGGTTAAAATACTTTTACTTAATACTTTTATTGCTAGGTGTAGTGAGAACAGGGGTTGATTTCAGAAACCTACCTTTGCCTAAACACAGTGAAGCTTCCCATAGGATGTTCCTTTAATGTGCAAGTCTGTGGCAGCAACAGCATGAGCCAAGAGAACTGGCTTGAGCAAGAGCAGGTGGTCAATCAGTGCCAGCCTCTGCCAAGAGCACAGACCAAAGCTGATATATCAGTCCTGAGCAGGTTAGGCTAAGTCATCCCAGCTGAGAGGAAGACATGGCCAAAAGGAGGTGATTGCTTTGCTCATGTACATGCCTAGGAACAACAAGCTTATGTAATCTTCCAAATGACGATATGCCTTTCAGTCGTAATTACCACGTTATCTGCAGGCCTACTGCATCACTTGGCGTGGCACTGGAGTGCCCAGTGCCTGGGACAGCAACCCAGAGAAAGCTATGGTACATCAAAAGCAGAGAAATAACGTAAAGGGTCCTACTTTTATTAGAAAACAGATGTTCTGAGAAACCTCAGCAACTTGCTTTAAATATCTATGCTTTGAAATCATTGTTTGTTTGTCATGGTTTAGGCCGGATTGGCCAATGATGAGACAACAGATGCTCTTCCCCACCTCTCGCTCTAAGGAGAGAAGGGATAAAGAGATTTACAAGTTTAGAAGGAAGTAAAATACTTTAATGAAATATTAATCATGTAATAAAAAGAAAATAATGAAATAGATACAATATATACAAAGCCGTATCAAGCTCCCAGGATGATGGCCCTGGGGAAGTCCCAGACTGGACTCAGCAATGGATGGGAACTGGATTCCAGCTCTAGAGCCAGGAACGCACATATTGGGATCAAAGGTGAATGAACAGACAGGGTCCTCCTCAGACATCAGCCACTAAAGAAAGAGGACTGACCCTTTGATTGCCCAGCTTTTATTCTGAGCATGGGGTAGATGGGACCAAATACCCTATTGGTTAGTTTTGGGTCACCTGTCCTCTCTCCCTACAGGTAGGGCCCCTCTACGCTTTTCCATTTCTGACTCTCCAGTGGGGCAAATAAAATTGGCTGACCTTGATTGTTATAGCAATAAGTATAAGCAAGATCCTCTCTACATACCATTCCTTGGCATTAACTATAAACACAGGTCTTATGTGTCTGTCTGCCTCTGTACTCGGCACTAGTGAGGCCTCACCTCGAGTACTGTGTTCAGTTCTGGGCCCCTCACTACAGGAAGGACATTGAAGTGCTGGAGCGTGTCCAGAGGAGAGCCACCAAGCTGGTGAGGGGTCTAGAGAACAAGTCATATGAGGAGAGGCTGAGGGAACTGGGCATGTTTAGTTTGGAGAAGAGGAGGCTGAGGGGGGACCTCATTGCCCTCTACAACTACCTGAAAAGAGGTTGTAGAGAGGTGGGTGTTGGCCTCTTCTCCCAAGGGAATAATGACAGGACCAGAGGAAATGGTCTGAAGTTGCGGCAGGGGAGGTTTAGGTTAGATATTAGGAAGAATTACTTTACTGAGAGAGTGGTCAGGCACTGGAACAGCCTGCCCAGGGAGGTGGTGGAGTCGCCATCCCTGGAGGTATTTAAGGAACATGTAGATATGGCACTTCAGGGCATGCTCTAGTGCCTGAGATTGTTGGTTTCTGTCTGTTTGTCGGTGGGGTGGTGTGTGGTTGTGGGCGTTTGGTTTGGTTTTGGTGTTCTGGGATTTTTTTTTTTTTTTTTTGGTTGGACTTGATGATCTCAAAGGTCCCATCCAACCAAAAATATTCTGTGATTCCGTCTTATCACTTTGAGGACGAATAGTTTTCTGCACAACATGCTGTAAATTTCAGAGAGTTAGAATAGGCTTAGCTAAGTAGTAAAATTACTGAACAGAAAGTTGGTTCTGCTTTACCTCAAACCAGGACAGTGTTAAGGAAGCAAAGTATTCTGTCAGAGAAGTACCCTTCTCTATGCTTCTACTAGAATTCAGTAGCAGTCTTTCTGCCTTAACACATTACTGCAGGAGCACAAAGCAGCGTATAGCACTGAGTGATAAATTTCTCAACACCACATATATGCCCTGTGTATCTAGCCCACAGCTTGAAAGAGACATCATATAGTTTCTTTTCAGAGTTTAAGACACTTTCTAGCTGACTTGTCTTTTTCAGGCCATAAAAAAAAAAAAAAAACACTACTCCCCCTAGCTCTGCAACCGATCGTAAAACATAAAGGAGAAAAGTAGAGTGAGATAGGAATGCAAGAAATACATTTCTTCTGAGTAGCACCAAGTCAGGCATCCAAGATCATGGCTCACTGGTAGTAAAGCAATGCAATAACCAGGCAGAAATTTAGGATAAGCTTTACTGACCATGATGTAATATAGTGTCATAAAAAGAAAAAAAGGCTTGTGTTTAGTGGAATCCTACACTGTTCCCTCAATTCTTAAAGGATAAAAGGATCCATAAAGAATTTCGAATTTGAAACTACCAAAGCCATCTGCATAGACAAGTTATACAACAAAAAATTACACCAAAAAATTAGCTGTAGTCTGAAGATAAGTGCATGAACATGGCTAATGACTGAATAAATAATACTGAAAATCTTGGAGGGAAATTTGGAATAGGGCTCAAAATTTGTTTTATTGGTTATGTATCTGTGAGATTTTGATATGCATCTCAGTGGCAAAGGCAGGTTTTTACAAAAACTGAATACCCAAAATGTTTAGGCACAAAAAATCCACTGTTTAATGAACCCAGGTCACCATTTAAAAGCCATTTAAAAACAATTAGAAATCATTTTAGAAGACTAGTGAAAGTGTAAATTCCATTTAGAAAGTGTGGTATTTCAACCAGCTTATTTACAATTAATGAATACAACAACATAGCCACTGAAAGCCAACTCCCAATAATAAAGTATAATAGATAACAGTGAATTAGGCAGCATTAGAAACATTTTACCAGGAAAACGAGTTTTGACAGTCATTCTAAGTCTAGATTTTTAAAAGGTGCTTTCCTAGTTGCTCACTACAAGGTCACCAACAATGTCTACACACAAAAAATACTTTAGTCCTACTACTCATGAAGATACTCCATCTCCAAAACTAGATCCTCAAAACCTTGCTCAGGCAGAGGCTCCTGGATTTCTAAGTCCAGAGTCGTTGCCCCAGTTCTGCTCCTTACTGTGACCAGCTTTGAGACCTCCAAGCATTTCAGTCCCCACCCCAGCTGTGGCCCGGTTACACTTACAGATGAGGCTTTTTATGTCTGACCATGATTTTCAGGGACAGTTGCTGAGGAAATTTGCATGGTCACAGGATCAGGATTTACACAAGACAGAAGTATGGGAGGGAAGAGAGAGGTGTCGCGAAGGGCAACAAAGATGATTAAGGGATTGGAGCATCTTCCTTATGAAGAAAGGCTAAGAGAGCTGGGACTCTTTAGCCTGGAGAAGAGAAGGCTGAGGGGAGACCTTATTAATGCCTATAAGTATCTCAAGGGTGGGTTGAAGGAGGAGGGAGCCAGACTCTTTTCAGTGGTTCCCAGTGACAGGACGAGGGGCAACGGGCACAAGTTGGAACATAGGAGGTTCCACTCCAATATGAGAAAGAATTTCTTCATGGTGAGGGTGACAGAGCCCTGGAACAGGCTGCCCAGGGAGGTTGTGGAGTCCCCTTCTTTGGAGATTTTCAAGACCCGCCTGGATGCAGTCCTGAGTAGCATTCTCTAAGCAATCCTGCTTCAGCAGGGGAGTTGGACTAGATGATCTATACGGTCCCTTCCAACTCTAAAAAAATTCAGTGAAATTCAGTACAAAAAAACCCCACCCCAAACAAACAATTTGTTTCACTGAATACTGCAGTTCCTGCCCTGAAACCAATCTGGTGGCTTCAGGAAATAAAAAGGAGGATCATAAGAACAGCCAAGTAAAAAAAACTGGCAACTGCCATCTCATTGTTCTTAAGAGTGGGTCTATACCGCGTGAAAACTACAGTCCAGCTTTGTAAATGTTGCTGCTGATTCACCAGAGGAATCCCCTCCAACATCCCTATTCAGAAAGGATGAAGTAATTTGCATTTGCTTATTTCTAGTCTAACTTCAGGGAGGAAAATATTCTGACGTGCGGAAACAAACCCTACAACTCAAATAGAGTTATAAGGCAGGTATGTTTATTGCAGCGCCGGGTGCAAGGGGGATTTCTCCTCCTAACTTGCACACTGGCTTGTAAAACAAGCATCTATTTATGATAAAAAGCATACATATTCATTAATGTGGGCTGGGTTATTATAATTGATTCTAAGAAGAGGCATTACTATTCTAATTATTTCTAGGAACTCATTATCATAAGTCTCCTCCCCTTGCCACATGCGTACTGTCGCCCAGTGGTCGTGGGCCAGGGTCTTCTGGAGGAAGGCTCATAGTCTTCTTCACCATGTACTTTTACCTTTGGCTTAGAATGCTGGGCTGGCTGGACCCCAAACCGCGAAACTGGTCCCGACCAGATGGACACTTTACCCAGACAATTGGGTTCCTCCTTAGCATGCAGGCTGTTCCTGCTATCCTATACACAAGGCCAGTTCCTTATCTTGGAATGCTGGGCTCCTGGGCTCCGAGCTCTGTTCTTTGCCAAGCTGTACTAAATCTACACTAACGACCTTTAACCATTCATTTTCCGAATCAATTCCACTCTGTGGCAAGTGTCAAACTTCCTTTCCCTGGAACACTGAATTTGCTCTTAAAGTGTCAGATGATTTGCTAGGGTTTTTTGAATGCTGTGAGGAAAAAAAGCATCAACTAAATTATTAAATAGGTTGAAACAGTTCTCCCCATGTCAAGGCTAATGAAGAAATTCTCTATAAACCCTTGTGGAGATTTAGTAGTGAAGAGAGCTTTCTGACACAGCAAATTTTCAGATTAGGATTAAAAAAAAAGTTATATTCGACAAAGGAAATAAAATTAAATAAAATTATTAAAGTCAGAGTCGCATGGAAGCTTTCTCCTTCAACAATTAAATTTGTATCAGAGAGTAAACTGTAATTGTAATTAATATTTCATATGGTACTCAATAATGTAGCCAAATATGAGCTGCCAGACTATTGGAAAAGACTGTTTTTCTGCCAAGCTTTACTTTTGTTTTACAAAGCTAAGAATAAATATTGTAGAAGGGTAGATACAATGGATGTTTGATATCTTTTTTCTTGATAGACCTAAGTATCATCAGATGTCTTTAAATGGTATAGCTGTTATGTAAGAAAAATGCTATTTTGAACGACAACAGTTGAATAATTACTCTTGATTTTTCCATTGAACTTTGTTGTCTATTTTTAAGAGATCCAATTTAAATATTTTCTTCCAGTTGTTTTTCTAGTCATAATACTCTTTACTTATTATGTAAATATACCTGTATATTTAAAAGGTTTAAAACACTAGACTAATTTGTCAGTAAAATATATATTGTTAGAGACCTAAAAAGAAGCTATGGGAACATCTCCATTCTTGCTCTGCCTGCTGAGAGACAGCAAGATACAGAAGACCAGAAAGAAAAGAATAGGCTCACCTGCAATTTTGTAAAGACTAGGTTATTAGACTTTCACAAATATGACCACAAGAAGGGCACTGATAAGAGACAAAAACTGATTTAGACTGCTAGAAGATAAATCACAGGTGTGATAGTGTTGTTCAGACTTTGTTTAGCATATCTTAATTTTTATTTTTTCATATGCAGATATTTGCTTGTTGATATTACAGCTGCAACTATAATAAAACAGAACAGCTGAGAGCTATTACCCTCTCTATCCATCTTCATTTAACCATGAAGGCTTATATATTCACACAATCTAGAGTTAAAGGCACTGTTAGAATGCTCCAATAAAACCAGATCTCTTTGTATATCAAAAGCAATTAATTTTTCTTGCATACATCTCTGTACTGAGCCTATTATCTTGATTTGTCCAAAGGGAGGATAGGAGCTAGATAAAGCAGCCTTCCCTTGGATAAAACAATGTAGGATGGAAGTGTCTTCACCTACTCCTCCATAACCACACAGTGATACACAACCTCTGACGAAAAACAATGAATAGGCATTAACAGAGCCTTAAGAATGCTGAGCCAGAGGGCAGCTGCCCCCAACGATCTAAGAAACTGCATGGCAATAACTACAGAAGCAACACACTGGCTAAAGAGGTAAACAATAATTCATTACTCTTTACATTTTTCCTGTTGAATTTTGTACAGCCTTCATTCAGTTAAACATCAAAACTTTGATCCAATTTACAATGCCGAGAGAACTAGGGTGAGGAAGGTCCTTCTAGTCCCTTGGGCCCAAGACCAGGCTTAAGATCCCAAACAGCACTGGCACAGAAGGATCACTGGTCTTACTAGGGAGAACCTGCCCAAAAGGGACTTAAACAGCCGCCAATGAATGCAGTGTATGATACATCCTTAGATATGACCAACAGTAGAGTAGTCAAGGCCCAGTAACGTATTTGATTACCTAAATTCCATTAATACTCAGAGAAAGCTGAGCATCTACCACTCAGGAAAGTGCTAGAGGTGTTCAAAGGACCACCCCTCCAATTTCTGCTTAAGTGTTAGGACTTCCCACTACCCCCTACCCCTTCCCCCTCTTCAGTCTAGGAGCAAACACGCAAGATAAATCTTTGTAAGAGATTCCACTGGAATATCTGGCATCCCTATAATTCGTGTTTGCTAAATAACATGCATGCAGAGATATCTTAATAATAAATGCACCAGCTGTTTGCTACTAGGACCTAATAGAGAAACAGTGAGAAATTACCTGTTATCATTGTTACAAAACAAATAAGATTTGAGACAAAAATAAAGGCACAGCTTATTACACAGCTTACAAACAAAATAATGTTTTTTGTAAAAAAGCTGGGCAGGTAGAAATCCACAGAGGTAACATCCTTAAAAATTCAAAGCAGTCTAGCAACAAATTAAAGTCTGCTTTTGAATATGTGTTTCTAAATGCTTGAAGGAGCTGCTTATTTTATATATATATATATATATATATATATATGTTCAGGAACATTAAATCCCCGTAGACATAAACATTAGGGACAACACAACCCGTCCTGGTGATCCTAAATGCACACATGATACCTCAACTGGCACATTCAGTGCAGCCAGCTCTCAAAAAAGTGTACTGCATAGGTCTAGAAACAGGTTTAAAGAAATAATTCTAGCTTCATCTTCCATTCATAATGGAAACTACGTCTGAAAGTTTGTTTCATTTTCCCTTTCTCAGATCACCCAAATCAATGACAACAGCCAGCAAAGACAGAGTAAGATATTCCTCCAAACTTGTGACTCCTTTCAGATGCTGGAGAAAAAAACAGCTACAAGTTCCACAGAGTTTCTCTTTTCAAATATCTCACAGAAAGATAAAGCCCGTCATTGATAAAGTGATGTTTTCAAGAATGGTAGACCTAAATTAGACTTGCCTGACATGATCCAAACTATTCATGCGCATACCTCACACTTTAGCCATGAAATACACAACTCTAGCTCTTTGTGGAAAATGTTGTTTCTGAAACACTTCAATTTCAGTATCTTCCTGCGTGTTTGAAAGACAGAAGTTCTGTATAATTGTCAGTGAATATATTCAGATCCACATTCATAACGAGAATGTCAGGTGCGTCTACCTCACATAATAGCAGTCTGGAGCTTATAGACTGCCCAAGTCAGAGAGGGTATCTCTATCTGGATTAGAGTTCAGTTTAAAGCATGGAACAGTATTTTTCCTTTCTTTTCTTGTGTATTTGGGAGAGAATTTCGCAAGCATATGTGAAGGGGCCACTTAGTTGGGTGACTGTAACTATACTGTATCTTTTAAGTAGGGAGGAAGGATTTTTATAAGTCATCAGGACTGATTAAGAGCTTCCTTTGGGGGGTTTCTCCCTACCAATTTATTTACAGAAGAGATGCATTTTAAACAATGTCATTTTCCTCCTATACAAAGATATCTGCAATAGAGATAAATCCACTTACAGCCACACTAATAGCATCCAACATTTCTGACGATTCAGAAATGCCAAGAGAAATGTTATTTTCTACATAAAAGTCGCAAGAGAAAGTTCCAAACTGTAGTGTAATATTGAAGTGGCATTTAGGCAATCATGGGATCGATACACAAACATCTAAGGAAAGAGTCTCTAAGATTTAACCTCGCTTTGAAATCACACAGTTCATATGAAAACACTGTTTGGACTAGAGTTTTAATAACCAATCTCTATGTGGAGACACTGTTACACAGGATTCTGTAAATGATGTTCAGTATAAGAAAAGAAAAACAGCGCATCCAAAGGGTCCTTAAAGGCCATCAGGCTTGAAACAGAAGACACCATGCATTTTATATGCCTTCCTCCAAAAGGGGGAACAGGCAAACAGAGTGACATATGTTGCAAGTCAAATTCACCACATGAAATCACAATTTCATTAACATAAAAACACCATTACAAAATTTTAATTAGCACTAATGATTGTTAGACACACAGAGAAATCCAAAATATGGTAGAAAGTGAGGAAATACAAGTAGAGAAATTGTAATATGCACTGCAATCCAGTCTTCGCTCATTTGACAGGTATAGTTCAGTTTTTACTGTGTTCCATAGCGTGATCTGAAGTGTTCTGCAGTACATTTTTTTAAAGGGTAATCAAGTTCTACTACTATTATTACAGTAATCTGTTCGCTGTAAGAGTCTTTACTAAATTCCCACTGGCAAGCATTTAAGACCACTACATTTTGTTTACACAATACTATATAAGACACTACAGGGTGAACCTGATGGATTTAAGACTGCATTCCCCTTGCCCCAAAGCAGCTTAGTTTTGTGGCTTTTCAGTAGATAATTTAAGTCATCACTTGGAGTTGCTAAAGAAGGCGGAGACTCAGGCCTGAAGAGAGCAAGTATACAGTAATATGTGATCCTGTATTCTCCACTTGGGCAGTGAAGCTTCAAGTAGACTTCTTGAGACTCCACTGTAGCTGTTCTCTGGGAAAGGGAGGATGTTGTACAAGACAGTTGAGGCTATCAAATAGTCCAATGATGCTGAAAGGGTCTCTCTTCCTCCCAACCACACCGCACCCACTCTGGAGTCAACCCTTTTACCAAGCCAATTTGATTCATTAAACAGGAATTTTCTCTCTGGACAGTTTTCTGCCAATCTAGTCATTTTAGTCAGGTCTGGACAGGCAGGCAGAGGCAAGCTGCATCCTCAGCATTTGGTCTACTCAGTCTTTCAAGACTGAGATAAAAAACAATTGTGTCAAGCCTAGAATTTGGAGTACTACACACCTGTTAATGGAGGCACCTGAATATTGCTGTTGACTCGAAAGGCTTTTCATTAGGTTGGTGAAGGGCTTGCATACAAGAATTGTACACGTGACTTGTAAAATCTAAACCTCTAACAAGTTGTAAGGACTTGGTCTGTCTTAAAATACAGTGGCCTCCAGGTATCATTACCTACAATTGTCTTGGAAAACAAATGTAGGTCCTCAAGGTTTCAAGCTGTCTATAGCAAGTTCACAAACAAGAGAAGGGTTTACAATTACTAGCAATCAGGGGTTGCTTGCCTTCCCCCTCTTCTTTCCATTTTTTAAGCCTGCAAAGACACTGATTCATATCAATCACATCCTTCTCTCTTGACAACACAGAAATGAGGTATAAATCCATCAAGAAAGAAAAACCTTAAGTTTTTATTATCTTACCCTAACAGTGGTTTTACAGTGCTATAACCCTGCTGACTTGCTTCGTGTTCCCTTTGAATTTAGTAAAATTACATAATCATAGAACTCATGTCACTGGCAAACATACCAGAGCTTAACATTTACTCTTAACGCTTACTCCGTGTTTTAAGAGTGTTTGAGACGCATATATTTCATTAGCCTTCTTTCCTCCTTCCTCATAGAAAAAGACAAAACAAAACCCAACCAATCAATCAAGAAAACCCAAACAACCCTATACATATCCCTCTGGGACATGTTTCATAAAAGCAAGGAAAGCTACAAAGTGGGAAATGACCTGATTTATTTAGCAGAACACCAGTGGACTGAGGTGGTAGAGAGAGAACAGAGTTCATGTGTAGAGAGCTAAACCAGAGCTAGAAAATTCAGCTTCTTTAAGATCCAGGGATTGCATGGGCCCTTCTAGGGACCAGCTACTGATCACTTAATCACCGTTTGTAAATTTCATTAGTCAGTCTGCTGTGTCTATACCTACTTGGCTATATATAATCTTACTTAAAATTATTTCCTGCTCCGTTGTACCCATCTTTCTTTAACACACACCAATACAGCTCAAAGTCACTATTTAGATATTTGTTTCCCTGATCAACTGAGTGTTGGAGCTGAAAAGTAACTTGGTCACCAACACAAGTGAGCTTATCAGTAACATCAAGATTGGAGGCAGCCTGGGCTGAAGCGATCATGAACTAAAGGAGTTTGCACTCCCAAGGGGTATGGGTCAAGTGAAGAGTAAAGCTAGGACCTTGAATTTCAGGAAAGCAAGCTTCTAGCTCTTTAAGGAGTTACTCCATAGGACTCCCTGGGAAACAGCCCTCAGGGACAAGGGAGCAGAACAGAACTGGCAGGTCTTTAAGGATGCTTTCCACACAGCACAAGAACTCTCAATCCCCAGGTGTAAGAAATCAGGAAAGGAAGGCAAGAGACCAGCATGGCTGAATCAAAACCTGCTGGTCAAACTAGAGAGCAAGAAGGAAACACACAGGCAGTGGAAGCAGGGACAAGTATCCTGCTAAGAGTATAGGGATGGGGTCAGGAAGGCCAAGGTGCAGCTGGAGCTGAACTTGGCAAGAGATTCAAAGAATAAGAAAGGCTTCTACAGGTATGTCAGCCAGAAAAGGAAAGTTAAAGAAAGCATACTACTCCTGATGAGAAAGATGGGCAAACTGATGACAATGGACAAGAAGGTTGAGGTACTCAATTTTTTTGCCTCTTTGCCCCTTCCAATCTAAACTATTCTATGATTCTTTAAATCCTAGTTTGCCAGCCCAGAAGAGAAATATGGATCTTATAACTATTTTCACCCTGTATTTTTAGAATGCATTATCTACCACAAATACACACCATGCTAAAGACATTAAAGAACTATCCTCTTGCATTTCAAGGCAAAAGCACAGCTCCAAACAAACTGCTAGAATGTTATCTTGATTCTTTTGGTAAACAACATATAAATGAAAGATGTTCCAGCAAACATACTGAAAAGATCAATTAATGATTTTCTGCAAATGTCAAAAATAAGTTAACCTGTACTCCAAAATTACAGAAGTTCTTAAGAAGCACTAATGAACAGAAGTTTCAGAACTGCTTTGGACCAAGCTAATTCAAACCCTCATACTATTTGGTAAAAATATCCTGTGACCAGCAGAAAAAGGTAAGACAAAACTTTCCAGTCTTGGACTTTAAAAATGATGAAGTCAAACTAAGTACTATAACCCCAGCTGACACGCTGAAATACAGTTTCGTAAACAGGCTTTTTTTTTTTTTTTTCCGATCCTAACCCACTTCCTGCTGCATTTTTGTTTGTGTCTAGTTACCAGACTTGGAAGACCTTGCAAACCAAGGTTGCACATGGTCAGTGCCCTTTGGCAGTGCATCCTCCCAGCCTTTGCCAGGGCAGCGCAGCCCACGCTCACCCTTCAAGGAGATGCTGCTTTTCCTGGAGCTCCAGGGCCACATCCTGCCCTGAGAGTGCCAGAACAACCTCTCAGTACAGCGACACTCCTTTCTGCTCTATAGGTAACAGCTGTGCTAGTAAACCTAAGACTCAAGTGTTTGCATTAATTCAGCAATTAGTCTTAATTAGAAAGATCAGCTCTCACACACTAAGACCAGCTCAATGGCAATCCAAGAATTTAGTATACCTCAATATGGAATATTCAAATTAAAAAAAAAAGTCCAATGCATTTAAAATATTTAAAATGCATTTCTCTGAAGCCGGAAACTTGTTTGATTGGCACAGAATCTAGTTGGAGGTCCATAACAAGTAGTGTTCCCCAGGGGTCAGTACTGGGTCCAGTCCTCTTCAATATATTCATCAGTGACCTGGATGAAGGGAGAGAGTGTACCCTCAGCAAGTTTGCTAATGACACAAAACTGGGGGGGGGCGGCTGACAGAAGGCTGTGCTGCCATACAGCAAGATCTGGACAGGCTAGAGAGCTGGGCAGAGAGGAACCTGATGAAATTCAACAAGGGCAAGTGTAGGGTGCTGCACCTGGGGAGGAATAACCCCAGGCACCAGTACAGGTTGGGGGCTGACCTGCTGAAGAGCAGCTCTGTGGAAAAAGAGCTGGGAGTACTGGTGGACAACAGGATGACCATGAGCCAGCAAAGTGCCCTTGTGGCCAAGAAGGCCAATGGCATCCTGGGGTGCATCAAGAAGAGTGTGACCGGCAGGTCAAGGGAGGTTATCCTCCCCCTCTACTCTGCCCTGGTGAGGCCCCATCTGGAGTACTGTGTCCAGTTCTGGCTCCCCAGTTCAAGAAGGACAGGCAACTGCTGGAGTACAGCAAAGGGCTACAAAGATGATTAGGGGACTGGAACATCTCTTATGAAGAGAGGCTGAGGGACTTGGGTCTTTTTAGTCTGGAGAAGAGCAGGCTGAGGGGGGGATCTGATCAATGCTTATAAATACTTAAAGGGTAGGTGTCAAGAGGATGGGGCCAGTCTTTTTTCAGTGGTGCCCAGGGACAAGAGGCAACAGGTACAAACTTCAACATAGGAAGTTCCATCTAAACGTGAGGAGGAACTTCCTTACTTTAAGGGTGGCAGAGCCCTGGAACAGGCTTCCCAGAGAGGTCGTGGAGTCTCTGTCTCTGGAGACGTTCAAAATCCCCCTGGACATGTTCCTGTGCAAACTGCTCTGGGTGGACCTGCTCTGGCAGGGGGGTTGGACTAGATGATCTCCAGAGGTCCCTTCCAACCCCATATAATTCTGTGATTCTATTAAAAAAGTTACTCTCACATACCTCTTTTTAATTTCCTATTCCTGTTCCCTAAAGCTAGGCTTGAACATAATTTGACTTTTACAGAACTCTATTTCTAATTAAACAGTGAAAAGTACCATTGTGAAGAGCTCAAGTGGTCACTGAAATAATAAACTAATTTAAAATTAATTCACAATATCACCTGCAATCCATGCATCTCGTGCACTACTGGGGAGAAAGAGGAAAGCATTTTGGTAAAAAGGGGACATAAGAAAAATGGCTTCTGATAGAATCAATTTCTATAGCAGAAACTTAAGGATAAGTAGATTAATGCAATTCTAGTCTTCAGCTGTGCAATGAGAGGAAAAATATCTGCTGTTTGCAAGAAGCTCAAGCACATTAAGTCAGCCACAGAAAATTGTTCTTGAAAACAAGTATTTTATTCCTGCACCTGCAGTACTGTCTTGCCAGATATGCAGACTTGGCCAGCCAGCTGTCTGGCCTATTGTGCCAATTTGGTAACCTAGTTACAGTATGAGCGATCCACTTGAAAGACAAAGGGAAATACTGCATTTTCTGGGGAAAAAGAACGGATTTTGTTATTAAAAACAGTAGTATTGAAGTAACCAGTATTGGCTTTTGTCAAGAACATACCAGAAGTAGACAAAAGCGATCAACACAGTATGGTTTAGGCTTTCCCAATTTAGAAAAAAGTTCTGAAAAAGCTGCTTTAGAAATACTTACGAGGGTTGAATTTTATTTGGAACTATAACACACATTATGTATCAGAATAAATTCAACAATGGCCTATATAATTCAGCATGTAACAAACCGATTGTCCCCATACTCTGGTGATCGTCCACATCACATGAACACAGATCTGATCCACAGGCTGAATTTGTCTACAGATTTAATTCATCATTGCTCACTTGAGCCCAAATCAGACACGGCGATGCCAAGTTAACTCCCGTGGCCAAGGACTGAGTAGAAACTTGTATCTTAATAAAAAAGTTACTTTCATTATTTACAGCTTTTCTGCTAATGCATTGTTTACACAGTAGAACCACTCACTTGAATGGACTAAACTCCGAATGAGCAGGTTTACACCAGAGATAAATGCTATCAAGTGGAAGCACAGGAGACAAGGCAATTATTCTTCTTCACCTTAACAAAAATCTTTAGGCAAAGAGCAACTACAGACATTGCTGTAGTTCTGTGTAACAATGCTGGAAGAAGATTTCAGGCCTGGTAACAACTTTTCATCTTGATGGTGAGCAGAAATGAAGAAAAGCACTGAAGTTCCAGGAAGCAGAGTACCCTGTCACCCTGTGTCTTTCAACCCGTGTAAAATTTCTCCAAATTACACACTTCACATTAACACCACATAAATAAATAAATATCTGGGTTTATAGAAACCTTCATTTATAAAAGTTAAGAATTGTCTTCTTTATCCATCTTTAATTCACATTCAGGACAACTCTTACTCAGGTTGTCTTTTCACTGTTTACAGTGACTATTCAGCCAACAGCATCAAAGAAATCTATCCATCAGTTTTCAAATAGTGGTAGCAGTAACACAAATTGCTGGTATCAAGAAAAGGTCCAATTATTACAGCTCAAAAAAAAAAATAATCATTTGATCAGTGGCAAGGAATATCTAATTTTCACTGATAGTGTAAAACAAGACAAAAGGTTCATAATTACCTCGGAACAATTCTGTTAGCTCAGGTAACAGCACTTCCAAGTTCATGTCAAAAGGTTTCCTCAAAAACAAGAATAAAGAGTTGTTTACATTGTAAACGTATCCGATTTACAAATTAGAAATATGACCACTAATCTGGTCTCTCAGGTTCAGTGTATTAAATCAATGCTGCCTTTATAGGCTCTCCTCCCAGCAGACCAGTTGTTTCAGAACTGATACAGATCTTAATGAATTACTGAAATGTCAATAACTGTAGGCATTAATTGGTCAGTTAGGACAATGCATTTTCACAGTTCTCAAGCAGCTCTTAGTTTCTGCTGTTCCTTATGTACGTTCCTATTTCCAATGTTATATATTTGCTTTGCTGACATTAAAAGGATGAGGTTGCTTTTCTGTATTCTCAATATTTCATTCACGAACCCTTTTTATGCAGTGATTCCACACCTGACAGCAGGCCCTAAAGCAATCATACGCACTAAACAATTACAACAACTCATAAAAATAAGCAGTGCATAAAACGTAACAGAAGAACATTACCTTACAATACTTGACACCCTCAGGGGATCCATTTTCTTTTTGCAAACACATAGTTCCCTTTGACATTAATGGGAGCTACATGAATAAAGAAAAAAGCAATAGATCCTTTGCCTGAATAACATATTTGTGCTGAGTGGATATTGGCAGCCTGTTTAGCCCAGGTGATTGGTGGTGGGCCTACCTAGAGATATTTGCCTGCAGGCTGCTGGTTCATATTCCATAAAGGTACAAACTACAAGTGTCATTAAACCTCTGAAGATTCATCCTGGTTCATTTCTCAACGTTCACTTTTAAGGAATAGTACTAACTGTGGTATCTTCTGTAAAGAGGTCCTTCCACACCACTGTTTAAACACACTGGTACACTCCAGTTCTAGTTATGACAACACAATTTGTACAGTGTTGATACAATTCTCTTCCATTGGGAGATTTGCAGTAAAATTAGAGATAATGTTTTAAGTTTCCAGATCTGAGTGCAATTAGATGCAGCTAGATGTAGTTAGATGCAGTTCATCACAAAAAGTCAGAACTACATTGTATTCTGAGTTTTCCTTCATGTTCTATAAAATAATTACACAAGAATGGAGGTAAGTAGAACAAACAAAAAAGTTATATCATTGGCATCAACTGTTAAAAAATGCAGAAGGATTTATATTTATGGTTGGTCCCAGAACCAGAGACCAACATAATATTCTTCAGTCAGTATAGTCATGCACCAAAATATTTCAGGTACATCTGCTAAAGCTCAGCTTGAATTTCTGATATGGAACCAAGTGCAATAGCTTTGTGAAGGTAAGACAACAACAAGAACAAACAACAACAAACCCACCCCACCCCCAAACAAAAAAAGGTCAGGAGGAACGAGAAGTGTGCAGTGGTCCAATAAAGCCTCCCAAAGACCACTCTGTTCCTCAAAATTTTTTTGTCTCTTCTGCCCTATTCACTTATCCTCAGCCCTTCTGTCAACCTGCCTTTTTCTGATTTTTCTCCCATACTTCTATTTGTGTTCTCTCTTCCTTAGTGATGCCTGGAAATCTAAGCTAATTTTCAGTGACCCCTGGATATTCCATATCCTCTGGCATTGACCTTGCTAATTAGCTCAGAAATTATTGTCTCTCTCTCTCCAGACCACTAACTTTTCCAAAATCCAACCGAATCTATGTACGTATCTAGATCATATTTTCTTATTAACAAATGAAGCATAATCAGTAACACTTCTTGTCACAGCCATGCTGTCATTTCTGTAGGTATTTACAGCAGGAAAGGCAAAGGCTGCTTGAAGTTTCCATGGTATTAAATCAAGTACTATTTCAACTAACATAACCCTAAACTTTGTCTTGTGTTCATACAACTGTTTTCTTCCGAATGGGAAATGAATTCTGTCCATATCACATGACTTGTTTTTGGTTTTGGCATAAGTCACCTGAACAAGATGCTCAGATGAAGCCATTCTGCCATGTCAGTAGATTTGTCTTTTAGAAGACATAAAAACTTTCCACTATCCGAGATTCAGTTTCTTAACACAGCTAAAAGCAATTGCAGATCTCTTCATAAAAACAGACCGGACTCTGACACAAATCAAAAATAATCTTAAAATTCAGCACAGAAACCTAAATTAGAGGCACCTACAACATTGCCAGAAGATGTATATCACAGATTAATCCTCTAATTTAACCGCCTGCACTTCATCTTACTGCATGCCAGGACACTAGCAGACATGTAACGTCCCTCTATGTCACCAGCTCCTATCACACAGTTAAACAGCCATGGCTTTCTCTGAGCACTGCTGCATGTCTTCTGCGACAGAAGTTTGGGGAGCTTGAGGAGGGACACTTCTGGGGATTGGTGTTCCGTCCTGTTGGGTCATGACAACAAATGGCAAAGCCAATATCTCTATAGGTTTTAAACAAAAGAAAAATCAGTGACTGTTCTGAAAGAATGGAAATAGAGATATACATCTGTCATTTAGGGCAACAGTGGTGATCCATTTTTAAACTCAACATACTATATGCCTTTCTCAGTAGTAGAGCAAAAACATCACAAAATATCTGAAAACTTCATAATTTTAGTGATTCATAGGATTCTTCATGTGTATTTAGGCTAGCAGATTTCAAACAGAAATTATTTTTGACTTTTGTTACTGTCACGTTGCAAGTTCAGATACAACCGAGCAGGAACAATATGCCATTAGAATGTGAACTAGTTGCAATCATTTTGGCTAACACAGTCTGCATGCACAATGTTATGTTGTGTGACAAAGAAATCAAAGCTGTATTTATTGATATAGAGGAGACTGGGAAACCTTGCCCAGAGAGAAAAGGGGAGATGGGTGGAAAAGCCCAAATATGCAGGAGGGGACTAAGTGAGACCCTAAATGAGAAGGGAGGGACAGGACATAGTGCTAAGGCACAGTGATTTCCTGATACATTTGTAAGAATGCAAAACCTCCAAACATACCCTATACTGACAACAGCAATACTTTTTCCGCTGTAATATATATCAGTCTACAGAGTCTGTGAACTAAAGTTATTGGGCTAAGCAGTAATTGTTCTTACAAATACAATGCTCTTCTCTACCAGAGCTTTTGCTAATAGAGAGATGGCAACAGAGGCAAAGCTTAATATACCCACAGTGAAGAAAAGGCTTTAAGAGAAAATGAACAGCAAATCCATTTGAAGGAATCATTATCTGCCCATAGATATTTATCAAAGAGAGAGATCAAAGCAGTGGATTTAATTCATCATTAATTGTCTGCCAAGTTTCTTACAACCACAGAGTAACCATTGTTAAGAGATGATTATTAGATATCAGTTATCTTTCCAAATTCAGAACTGGAAATAAATCCATTGCCTCTAGTCACAGTGAGGTAACTCTTGGCCTTTTGAAAGGTAACTCTGCTTATCTCTGGGTGCACACTATATGTAAAGAATTCTCCAATATTTTGAAGTAAAAAAAAAAAAAATACACAGGGACAACATGCAGTTGTAATCTCAGAACACAAAGGAATTTTTAGTTTGCAAGCAGTTTTTGAAATGTACATTTTTATATTGTCACCTCGACCTACTCACCCACTGTCTGCCCACCAAGCCACTTCAGTAGGAGTTATTTCTATTATGTCCCTCTAAACAGATACTGCTCTAGCAATTAGAGGAAGATAAAACCCACACCACACAGGCAGCCTTTTCCCATTCTCATATCAATAGAAAATGCAAGGCTAAAAGGATTTGATACATCCAGGCATAAACAATTATAGATTTAAAGTCAAGTTTCTGAAATCAACAAACTAGAATGTTAATTAACATTTGCAGATACAAATAGAGACATAAAATGCAGAGAAAGGGCAATCTTCTAAATGAATGGAGACAGACAAGCTTCAGAGTGCAATGAAGTAGCAGACTTACTGTGTTTATCTACTACTCACAAATATCTGTAGAAGCATGTCAAAATACTAGCAGATTTAAGAGTAACATGAACCATCTTGATAATTGCACTTGGCTGTGCACAAGTATTTTGTAGATCTTTAAATCATTTCTTGCAATCATATACCCGTCTGGAGGTTCAGCTTCTCTGAGAAGAGCTCGCAACTCAGTTTTTAAAACACACCATCTTGAGACAAGACAATGGATGTCTCACACCTATTAGAGCTCTCTACTGACTTTAATTATGGCCCAGAATTCCTAATGAGTCTGAGTACTGCCTACTGAAACAAGATGATATATTGATTGCAGCCACCAAAGACTTGGCAATTAGGGGAATTTTTCCTGGAATGAAAACAGGAAGAAGGGAGAAAAATATCATATTTTCCCCCTTTCTTTACAGAAGGGAATGAAAAATAAAACCATTATTCTGTATTTGAGTGCCTGTAGCATATGCCTTTACAGAGTAATCCCTTGTGTGCAGAGATGTTTTATTAGGCAAGTAACATTCCAGAGGAAAGCAAGAAAATCCAATGACACTAAGGGGTCATGGAGGGGTAACTTTCATTGGGCACATTCTTAACATCCTTAAAGCACTAAAGCAGTTAAGATTTTTAAGAACCTTTTGATCCTGTCATTATTTACAGGAATTCATTCCCCTTGCATTGCAAACCCCAGAACAAGCAAATATCAAGTCCATGACCCTCTAAGATAAGAGAGTACACATCTGATACCTCCCAGATGCAGATAACCCTTGGTAAATATTCAGCAAGTGTCCTTTGGCTGATATGCTGTGATTTTGCTGGACTACAGCAGGAGACTACAAGGAATCATGTGCTCAGAGACAAATTAAACCACTTCTCTTGCACATACATGGGGGTTTCATCCCCTCCTGCCACCACCAAGTGAG
Organism: Numenius arquata; assembly: GCF_964106895.1. NCBI lineage: Eukaryota > Metazoa > Chordata > Aves > Charadriiformes > Scolopacidae > Numenius > Numenius arquata. The sequence continues at coordinate 16,589,364 of NC_133584.1, forward strand.
AGCAGAGTTCACAGAGAGAAATTACTACAGCCAGAACATAAGCTTTTTCTTTGATATAAAACCCAAATCTAGCCAGATTCATCTGCAGTGGTGCTCCACCTTCAATGCTTGTCATTATGTCTCCAAGACACATAATCTGCAAATTTTGAAAGCAATTCTCCTGATTCATTTTTTATTAAAGACAAAATAACAAAAAAAACCCCAATGAGGTGGAAATAAATAGGAAAGTCACTGCTGATAAAATGTGTAGATGACTGAGCAATTGGAGCAATACTAAATATTGAGATGGGTTAGGATAACCATAAAAGCAAACCGGCTAAGCTAGCAAGTCAAAGCTATTCATAGACACACACAAGGTCAGACAGTTGGTAAAGGAATTCAGAATAAGGGACGGAATCCTGGAAAGCAGTATCTAAAAAAAGGCGCAAGCAACAGATTGGGCAAACATCTGCACTGCAGGATTCTGGCCCCATGCAGAGAGAGACTGGAACTGGTGAAAGCCTCTCAAAAACAAGAGCTGGAGTCTGGTTTTGTCACGGTGTGCCTTATTACTGTCTTTAACTGAGACTATGTTTCTGAAACCTACTCAAAAAAAAAATAATTTAAACACAAGCCTGAAAAATAATTGAAGCCCTGATTCAGCAGTATTTAAACGTGTCTAAACCTCAATAAACTACAGCGTGAAAGGCAGCTAAGTGTTTTCCTATTCTAGAGTCTTCAGGCACAATTCTGGGCATTATCATTTTTAAAGCAAGCCATTTTCTCTATAAGTCAAGCTGGGCATGCTGCTTTTAGGCGAAAGAGAACTGCTGTCCACACTGTCACATTGAGCCTAGAAGAAAGAGCTTGAAGCTCCAAAACAAGGTCACACTTCTCCCAGAACAGACCACAGCAGTGCCAACAGGTAACATACTTTGCCCGAAAAATACATCACATTCAGCTTAGCATTTTCAATATTTATTTTGTCTCCCATGAAAACTAGAAAAACTATTTGTCTACAAATGTGATGTTGTTAACAGCCTTATACAGAATTCTGTATAAAAAGTAAGAATTGCTACTTGCATGTAGCTCTCAGCACGTTTTTTTAAATAAGAGGGGGTTTTTTAGCCTTTTTAAATTATATATAAGCTTAGCAGGCTATTTTATTTTTTATTTTTTTTTATAATGAGTGCTCTCATGTTTTTCATTCACATTGAAGGCCACATGCATAACTAGCAAAGGAAAATAAGCAAAACCCCTACAGAGCTGTGGGCAGGGGAGGGGGCAATGCATTTTTCCCCTAAATGTTCATCAAAACAAAAGAACTGACTCATCCTATTCAGGTTGTACAAGTACTTTGATTGGCCTATTAGAACGCATTAACAAATAACATTTCAATGTCATATCTTCAAGGTTAAGTTCCACATGTCCCCCTTGCAGGTTTGAATTATAATATACACAGCCTAGAGTTCGGAAATAGTGCCTTTGTGAGATCATAGTAAGATTACAGAATAAGCCATACAGATACAGGATGTTTCTCAGATAATTTTATCAGAAGGTGCAGAATAGGGTGAAAAACAATATTTCTTAAAATTTCATGCTCAAATTACAGTCACTATTTTACTAGGAAAGGTGTTATGAATAAGTGCACTAAAAATATTCATGGTTTGTAACCGAATGACTTATTTTCAGGATTTATAAGAAACTAATGAAATCCTGACACTTTTTATTTGGGGTCTTTCATTTATGTAAGCGTTTTTTCAAGTTGAAAAACAAGGTAAAAAAAAAAACCAGCAAACCCCAAAATCAAATATGGCACATTTCATTCTTTTACACGTCTCTAAAAAGTGGAAAGGGCACATTTATCTCCAATTGAAGGGTCAGACTTTTGCTTTCTACAAAAAACAGACAGAGAAACTTGGAACGTGGCCAGAAGAATCCACATTACTTGTACCAAAAACACGGTCAAAGCAGCACTGTCTGACCCATCTCTACTAGAAAGCTCTTGGTTTTGCTGTTATGAAGGTTCATGAAGGCTCAATGTTTGTGACATTAGCTGTGTTGTTTTACTACTCTGTACCATTAAGTTTATTACTACATAGTGACCATTCAAAGGTCTACAAATATTAGTATTTATACACTTAAGGAAAACAGAGAATGAGTGAAGTTTTAAGCAAGTAAACCTTTCTTTGAGCAGTTCAAACGTCATGGACTCACTGATTCAGGGATACTCATCTACTTCAAAGGTTTTATGAATATAATACCAGAGGATACTGACTTGATGCACCTACTTTGACAGTAAAGAGTTCAGCTAATGATTCCTTTTCCTATATATGTGTTTATTTTGAAAGTTTAGTAAACAGTTTTCCCAGGAATCACAAGAAGTCTGCTTCACATAAGATGATCACATCTAAATATTAAAAGAGAGTATAAGACAGACACAGGACAAACTGCTTCTAAAGTGGATCAAGAAAGAATCTTTGCTAAAAATAAATTCCAACCAAAAACACAGCCAACATTTATTCTTAGAGAAATAAATAAGCATCTTAGAGAAAAGTCAAAATTAGGATATCTTGAAACATGCACTTAAACTTTCCTATGCATTTCATTTTTCCTCAGTGATCTTAACTTTAAATAAAGCTTCTTTCAAAGAAGTGACAACTGGTCTCAGAAGACTTGTACAGTCCTCTGTACAAGTATAGTAGAGACAACCCTGTAAGAGCAGTTTAGTAGATGCTGGGGCTTCAGTCCATGAACCAGAAGAGGCAGACATGAAAGGTGTATGTGTTTAAATCTAAAATTATAGACAAGCATTACACTAAATAAGGGGAAACCAAGCAATCAACATGCTTCACAGCCTATTCTCAGAGACTCTTTTGCAGTGGCAGCACCAAAGAGTTAACTACAAGCTCAGTCAATTATTCTAGTGGCAGTTACATCCTCACCACCATTTCCCCCTGCAGCTTTTCCCTTGAGATGTGACAAGTACCCATGTAGCCACACAGAGAAATGGAGCCCCAGCATTTGAGGAGATCTGTGAAACAACAAAAGCAAACAGATTTGTCAGCAATCATCAGTTCCAACCTGCTTCCTTGTTAGAGACGGGGCAGGATGCAAGACCCGCATCTCACCTCCATAAACTGTCACTGTGTGGTAAGGCCAGACCCACTGCACAGGTCAGAGCTGGCTGTACTGTGTGCATTCAGGTCTTTCAGACAGAATCTAGTACAGAAATGCAAAACATGTGACTCTTTCTTGCCTTTATAAGTTGTTTGTCCAAATTATCTAGCAAGTCAGGTATTACCCATGCAGAGTAGGAGATGCTCAGACACAGCCTGCAACTTACAGAAGTATCACAACATGGGGATTGTCACAGTCTTCTTTCCCATTGCTTCCTCTCTACTTGCAGTCTGGCAGTACATTACACAGTGATTTTCCCCTCCTGCCACTAGCAGAGATGTGTTTTCAATAGAATGCTGCACGGTGCACCAAGTCACATTACCCTTGGGGACACTTCACTTTAATGGATAGGAAAAAGAAGGGAAGATGACAAGGAATAACAACTGCCCATCATGACAGCCTTAGAAGTGTGTAAAGTTTTCTGACAACATGATTGTCATTAATGCACTACAAATCCTAATTAAAGTGGAAAGAAATGCATGCCTTGTTTCTTCTTGCTTCCTCTAAAAGCAGTCACCATTTTCAAGTGCTGTCAAAAGTGGAACCATTTAAAGGTCAGAAAGTTGACAAAAATGTGAGCAATTAGCTGCTGTCAAGTAAAAATGATGGTCTAAGAGATTATACTACTAGAAGCTCACCATATTCACAGAGAAATGAAACTAAATCAAACAAGAAAGCCTTGATCTTTTTTTATTCCTTCTTTTCAAGATGTTACAGTTCACAAGAGACCAAGTCCTCTGTTGTTGTACTAGCTCTGGAATCAAACTACCCTTTTTCTGGATACTGAATCCCTGCTAATGTTTTCTTAAAAGGAGAAGCATTGTACAGGTATGTCTGCATACCAGGCAAACCGAGGAACAAAAAGGTAAATTGAAGTGATGCAAATTACTTGGCATTGCCTACCGCTGTTGAACTTAGTCCAAAGACAGTTTTGTCAGTCAGCTCCTGCTCAGAGGGACCTTCACCCCTCAACTTAAGCACAGGAGTACAGAGGGTCTCCTTTCTGAATAGTCTTCCATACATAGGACTTGCCTCTATACATGGTTTTACAGGCCATGACTTTCATAAAGCTCCCTACACAATACTACAAGTACTTAATAAATAACACATTTCCAAAGTACTTTGAGCTCTTCAGATAAAAAGCAGCACTACCAGAAGTTATTACTTGTGTGATATATTATCAATCTCAACTGGAACTTTTATTTTTAGAGAAAATTTAGGACCAAACCATTAACCAAAACCTAAAACTAAATCACACTTAGATATCTCCTGAGACTCAAATAAACATCTATATACAGAATCTAAAAAGGGAAGGACACAATAACTATTGTATTTTTTTGTATGTTACTTGCAGCAGTCTAAAGACATCAAAGTATATGTGATTTATATAATAACCTTTAAAATAATTCAAGAGAACAAGAAAGAAAGGGTCTGATCCAGATTAAAGAGAGGTGTACAGGTGACATGTAATAATGGTTGCAGTCCCACTTCAACTGCAGTTACTTTCAAACATATTAATGTTCCAGTGAGGCACCAGCCCAGGTTGCCCAGGAAATTTGTGGATGCCCCATTCCTGGAAGTGCTTAAGGCCAGGTTGGGTGAGGCTTTGAGCAACCTAGTCTAGTGGGAGGTGTCCCTGCCCACGGCAGCGGGGGTAGAACTAGAGGATCTTTATGGTACCTTCCAACTGAAACCATCCTATAGGTCTATAATATGAATTAGCTTTTTTTTTTTTAAATAAAAAGTAAAAACTTAAGCATCTTTGATTGGCAAAATTATTTGGCACATTGAGAACATGCTCCAGCACAGGAGGGAGAGAAGAATCACCCAAACAGCTAGCATTATAGATTTTCAATGCTTCAAAACAAATTAAGGATTCTGCCCTGGTTTTCACTAGATAACATGGCAAATAGATTTTGTTTGCTGTATTACAATTATTTTTATTTACCAAAGGTAAGTCTCCAAATAGATGCATTGATCCCACTACACTTGAGGCCATTTAATCTAAAGAAAACTGTTGTACAGAAAATGTTAAAAAAAAAACAAACAAAAAACAACCCAAACAATAGCAGCAAAGGGCATCTTGGGGAGCTTTAATGAGATTTTTCTCTTCAGCGCAAGTTTAGCATTCCCACAGAACAGATCAATACTACTTGTTTCTCCCAGATACATTGGGTAACATCCTGCACTTGAACCCAAGATGATCAATCCCCCCTGGCCCTTTCAGCTTTCTTCTCACTGTTATGCAGCAGGGGAGTGGCCATCCAGCTGGCAGGAGTGCCTTAGACAAGACAGGTATTTGTAGGATTCTATTCTTTTCCAGGCTTGGTCAAAAAAGAATTTTTTTCTGGAGAGAAATTGGAGTGCTATGTAGTCTGACCTGGAAAGCATGTTTTCTTACTTTGTTTTCACACATACAAATATCTGTGGACAAATTAAAAACTTATACTTCAGTGCTGGAAGTAGCTCTCCAGTTATGTGTAGGGCAGAGCTTTGAGAGGGCTTTTAACTCTTTGCAAAGTTAAAATACTGATTTAGTGAGGATAGCAAAAATTGGCACTGATGATGAAATTGTAGTGTTCTCAATACATTCACTTAATGCCTCCTGGCTACTTTTAAACTTCCTTCAAAGTTTTTCATTCACATTTTTCCATTTAGCTTTCTCCCTTCTACCACTAATAATTTGTCAGGACAAGATGTGGGAGTTAATGAGTTATTTAGCTGTGAACATAGCCTTCTGGAATTTATAACCAAAGCCGGCCTAAATTACAGGAGACTTCAGCTATTTGGTGTCTCCTCTTGATTCTTGAAGTAGACCCTCTCATATTTCTGTATTTCATAACAAAACATAGCCATGAGAATAGTGGGTAAAAAGGACGAGGGTTAAAGCCACCAACAAACATACATTCCTATTTGAATGAAGAGTTGGGGATTTGGTACATGATAGAAAAGCTTTTTTTTTTTAATCTTTATTTTTTTGAAAACAGACAAAGTATTCTGAAGTGGATTGACTGCCTTTGAGCCCTTCCACCCACCCACACCTTTTTTTTCCCCTCTTGTTGTTGGTTCTCATTTTCATACTGTATTATTACAAAGTGTGTGAAATGTATTTTTTTTTCCCCTCTACTATACATACTGCTATCCCCATCTTCTAAAAAAACCTAACAAAAAACACCCAAACAATAGATAGCACAGACATGAGCTTAAATTGAAATAGTAAACAATAACAAAAAGTTCAGAAGCCTCTGATGATGCTGGGAGCCTCCATTTTCCAGCTGCCGAAGAGGTCATATTTCAATAACCACATTTCCTACCTGCTGAAGGCAAAGATTCCCTCATCATGACTCAGAAGTGCCAGGTCACTTTTAACATTTGACACAGGTGGTCACACAAGATGTGACACATAGCCAAAGGGTGTTGAAAGGCTACCATGCTGGTGGGTGAAACCTACTTCTGAGGGATGCACGCTGGCAGGGCACAAGCGTGTCCTGGCTTCATGCTGCCATGGCCCACAAAGAGCACTATGCTGTTAACCCAGACTGCCCACTGTGTGCAACATCTCCTTGACCTAAGTGTCACTCCTTCATTCAAACCACACAGCAAATGCAGTAAGAGAAATCAAGTGAGTAAAAACAAATACCATCTGAATTCATAGCTGTTTTTTAATGAAGATAGCTTAAACTCACTGCTAAGAGGCTTTGTACCATCAAGGAAAAAGAAACCCAACAACAAAAAGACCACACAACATAGTCTTGGCTTAAAACTATCCACATCCCCACAGCATTCTCCATACATTTTTATTTCCAATTCTGAAATGTTTTCAGAGACATCTAAAGTGGCATAAAGCACTATTATATGAAAAAAATCTTCCTGCAACCCCCACAGCCTCTCCATTTGTGCTGAAACTGCTACCCTCATTTCAGTTCATATGCAGCTTTAATTGCAGTTGTAATGGTAAAGGTCAATATTGATCCATTAACCCACCTACCCTGCAAGACTTCACAAGCTTATTCTCATTCATACAGAATATTGAACAGTATTAAGTGCTATTGACGAGTGAAAACAGGGTGAAGGACTAGGCCTGTGATGCTTGCTACAACATTATTTCACCACAAGCATTTTGATAAGCTTTTGGACCGGGCAGCAGAACAGGTCTAGAAGAGATCCAAAACTGCAGAACTTCTTAGATTTTGCTAATTAGACGCTAATTGTCAAGCATTTGCAGTGTCTAGAAATGCAATTCTGAGTCAAGCGGTAATATAAAGGGTAAATGGACTTGTTTAAACAAGAACTGAATAAAAATTTTCCAAATATAGCAGCTGGAAAAAAACACACCACATTTTGTCTTACTATGGGAACAAGAACATCAAGCCTGTTCCCAAAGTTTCTCTTGCAAATTAAAGCCGAACCAAGAGGGCATGCAATTCTTGACATCTAGTCAACAGAAGCATTGGAAAGAGGCAGCTCTTTCTGGATCCAGCTCCCACCAACTTCCCAGTAGAAAATCCCAACAAATCCACCCCTCCACAGGACTCTGGCTGCCACAAGGTCCAAAAGCTGCAGCTCCAGCTCTGGATGCCACATCACATCATTTGAATCAGAGCTCTGATCCACACCTCAGAGGCACACTACAGCTCTTGCACTTCAAATACTAATTTGAAGTTTTCCACCCAATTAACAGATTTCCTCAGGTTTGAGTGGGGATCTATTGCATGAGCCTTTTTGCTGAATAAAGAAAATACTTAACAGAAAATTGCATGCCTGAGTTGTGCTGTTTCATTACCACAGCAATGCACTATCATATGTATGAGACCACCAAACATGACAAAGTACAAGCATGCTTTCTAGGTTAAAGCAACTTAGATAAGTAAAAAAACATATCTAAGTGTTAACTACAAAAAACTAAATCAAAGTTTCAGATCAATTCAGTCCATCAACGATGAACTTTGAGAGTTCTCACAGAACTTTTTGGGGTAGACCAGGCACATGCTCAGAGCACTTCTCAGTCTGGAAAACGTGACCTGTTCACAGCTAGAAGAGAGTCGAGGGGGGTCGGCATGAGTTGGAGATGCCTTCTGCAGCCACACATTCCCTTTGAGCACCCTGCTCAGAGGGCCTACGCTGCAAATCTCTTGCTCGATGACCTGCAGCCGAGAGCCACTGTATCCTGTTTCATACCAAGAAGCTCTAGGAAACCAGCAGCAAATAAAAGCACAAAGTTTGATCATTAAAAGCCAAAGTAATAATGTAAACACATTTTATATAATCCAAGCTATTTCAGACACATTATTAGGAAGATAATGATGCCAAATCATTCACCACTAAATACTGACAACATTCCTATTGCTTTACTTTGTGTACTGCTATTTTGTAACAATTAAGTGGGAGCAGTCAGTTTTCACCAGTTAAGTCGTCAGCTATCCAGAACGGGCTAACTGGTTGTATTTATGTCATCCTCTCTGCTTAATAAGTCAGAGTACACATTTTAACACATCTTTCCAGAGATTAAAGCCTTCAAGGTCAGCACGCCTGGGCTGACTCACTGACTAGCACCTACAGCCGTCAGAAGTGAATAGCCAGTCATCACACATTGTGTGACAAATTATTACTGGTTTTTCATTCAGTACAAAACTTAAGGTATTTGCATCAACAACTCTTCCTTACCTATGACAGAATGGCTGTCAGGAGCCAAAACCTGAAGTAAATCACTTCCTGGGAGGCATGGGAAGCATTTATCCTGGAAACTGAACCAGTCCACTACCTCACTATAATTCTAGATCAAAGCCCTAGCTGAAAAAACAAACTGCTCTATATTCATAAATTATTTATTCCTATCATTAGGAACACCTGGAAGTGACCTGCTTACTGCAAAGAAAGGTGTTCCTTATGTCAGGTGAAGCGCATCAGAAGTGGACATTTATTTTAGAAGTACAATAACCCAAACAATTCAATACCACCTTATACAGACTAACGCTTTGGCATATATTCCATATATAGCCACCGGCTTGAACATTAGCAACCATCAAAGACTTTTAAAAAATTAAATACTAACCCAAAACTAACCAGAACGAGGCCCATTCCCCAGGCAGCCTCCAAGCCTGAGAGCCTTCAGAAGCCTCAGGAAGATTTTCCTACCAAAAATTCCCTTTTTTATCCTGCAGGATTTAAAACCCTTCTACTGATAAGAAAAGAGCTAATGAAATTCCAGGGACATAATCCACCACACCTGGTTAGTGGGGGCATCTGTATGTAAATAAGAGTTTAAAACTTCAGGTTCAAAATTACTCACATGCATGAAAAAGACCAGTTCTTGACACCACCAGCCAGGAGACAAAACCCCCGATAAGCTAAATGTCAGCATTACTGCTGTACAGAGTGTTGTTTGTTCCTTCTTTAACAATATTTTGAGATAAGGCTCATGTTACTACTTCTTGCTGCTCTGCAGGGCTGAGGCGTTCTCACCAAAAAGCATAAATTGGCTCTACCTGTAGATTTCCCATCTCCTTTCAGCTCCTTTCTCTGCTGTACAATGGTTTGCCACCACCTCTCCCAAGTCCCAGAGCACCCGTGCACCGCCACCAGCACCGAGGAGCCATGTCCTGCTCTGCCCATCCCGGTTATTCAGCTGTGGGGCTCTCAAATCAGTGAGACACCAGCAACAACAAGAAAGAAGCTGTTGCTGGGATAAGTTTGATATTCAAATTTCCAACAGCACTTTATCAATAAGACGGACTGCTGAGAGGCGAGCCTTATAAGCAGCACGGTGGGGTGGCCCTGCCCAGCTGCTGGCAATGGGGTCCGTGAGGATAGGCCAGGGCTGCCCTGCATCACTGACTCCACCTGCTTCTAATGGCCCCACCACAGGGCAGGGCTGAGCCCAGCGGTGATGCTGCTGGCACCTCTGGCGAAGTGGATGTAAGGAAGGGTGAAACCGAGGGTGAATCCATGAAAACTGAGGATGTGAGAAAAAGCTGGCTGGGAGTCTGGCTGCAGCCCAAGGTCAACCCACCACATGGGCTCTGAGAATATTCAGATTGCGGGACACGGTTATTCAGAAAAAAACAAAACACCTCTTCCAAGAAGACCAGGAAGATGCAACCTCAACCAGTTTCTATAACAAAGCACAGGTCACTGAGAGCCATGATCTTTTCAGCTGGGGCCTACACTTCGGGGTTGTTTGAATGGACATGTAAGCCAAAGAAGAATCAAAGGAAAAAAAAAAAAAGCCTGGAACAGTCCAACTTCCAGCCTGACTGACAGGAAGAAAAGGAAGAAGCTTTTGGGTTCAGCACTAGCTAAGAAATAGGGGAGTAATAATTATTGAAAGATACAGTTAGGAGCACCAACTCAAAAACTTACATTTGGATCTTGCTTGTAGTTAGGGCATTGGGCAAATTGCTTTCAAATAAACAAGTCTGTGTTAGTGAAAGGCAAGCTTATCACCATTTTCCCTCTTTAAGGGCAATGATATGCAAGGTGTTTCATGTTGACTACCCATCTGGGTTAGAAGTAGGGGTTTTTTGTTTGCGTTTTTACAGATATATATATATATATACACACACAGTCCTGGTTTAAAAAAAAATAGAAACAAAGGAATAATTCAGGAACAGATAAAATGGGAAGTAAAAGTCTTTCTTGATTATAGCCTTCCAGAGTGGTGGCAGCAAGGAAAGACAACGCAAATGACTTTTAACCCCTCTTACTTAAGCCAGGACACTAATAAGATGTGGCTGTAATATAAGAAAGAGGAAAAAGTGGCTTATATCTACACAAAAAAATCCCTTTTGTAGCTTTCAGTTAAGCACGTTCTTCTGCTCTCAGTAGAGCCCAAACATATGTTTAGTGGCCATAGAAGGAAAAATAAGATATTGGAGTAGATTCAACATATTGAGCAAATCCCTCGAGTTTTTAATTCCACATCATTCTCTTCCCTCCAGATGCTACTCAGGATTTTACAAAATTAAGTTACATAAAAATGCTTTCATTCCTATGAAATAGGAATTTCATTTAATCCTATTCAGACAACCTAATAGCTGCACAGATTACTGTACCCCATGTTGCATAGGAAACCACTTAAAAAAAATGAAGCCTTCTTGACTAAAAGAAGGAAAAAAATACATTTCAGTAGATTTACATTTGCAGTAGATTTGCATCTGCTGCTGTAGAGAAGTGAAGTGTCACTGGTAGAAGTGGAATTTAGATAAAATACCTTGTTATTAAATGTGTATCATACCCATTTACAACAGGAAAAACTTAATAAATCCAGGACTGGAAAAAAATTATTATTCATTGAAAAGAAGCCACATGATCAGATGTGTAAAGATAATCTTGATGTGAATGCAGTTATCTTCTATGGGATAATTTAAATTGAATTCCTTTCATAGAAGACCCATTAACCAGGTATAACAAAACCCATAATTAATCTGAAAACAAGAATGCAACATTAAGTTTCCCAGCACCTCAAGTCTTCTAATGAAGGAAACATTTCCTGCTGTCTTTCATCAGAAGAGAAATCTAATAAAGTTTTATTAAAATGTACAGTAACAGAACAGATAGGTTTAAAGTACAGCCTCTGTAGAGTGTAATGAGGTTTTGGCTCATAAAAATGCTTAGACTTTCATTAAAGAGATCAATGAACCCAAAAGAAAATTAGTTTAGCAAAAATATACGTGCAAGTCTTGCAGAATACCGTTTAACTGAAAATGTAGTTTGTAAGCTTCAATGTGAACCAGGGCATCTTTCACAAAGGAATATAAATGAAGGAAACACCATGGTAACAGACTAATAAGACTAACAAACCTGAGGTCTTTGACAAAGGATTAAGGGGCAGCCCTGAAGTTAGCAATAAACTTTAAGCAAAACACATTTGAGCAAGTTCAGGAAAGAGAGAGAAACGTGGAGCATGAGGAAAGGCAGAGCATTGCACAGCCACAGCATCACCAGAAGGAGCAGTGGAGGTGATGGAGGGAGGGTATTGCTTCCACATAGGGATGTCCTGCACAGAGCCAACAATTACATCTGAACTCTTCTACCCAGTTCTTGGACAGATGTAGCTGTTTTAAACTGGCTATACATCACTGTATTGCTCCATAACAAAATATATAGGTCATATCATAAGCAGACATACTGAAAAAATGAATCAAGTCTAGGATTTGGAAACGTTTGCATTTTTCTTCCAGTTGCAATGATATAAAAATTGCCTTTAAAGTTTCCTAGGCAATAAACATAAATTTTTAATAATAAATATTACTAGGCAAGTAATAACAGTCATGTTGTAACAGCTGGGAGTCCCTCATAGACCCAAAATATGCTTTCATCTCAAGACCCACTGCAAATTTCTGAGGTTGCTAAGTACCTCTCTTATTCTTCCCACTGAAGGAATCTCAGCTGGCCTCAGACTGTTTTCCTCACTCCAGAGGTATCTGTCAATAACACTGAGCATTATTGCTTAGCTTCTGTTGCACTCTTTGGAACTAAGGAGCACAATATGTACTTATACACACACACAGAGAAATATACAGTTATCAGATTCCTTCAGATTTTCATTGATCTGGTTTTACCTGTTCACTTGATTTTCATTTAATTGTCCAGCTGATAAATATAACTTTGCAAATACCTTGCTGGCATGCCCCTCAATCCCCCAAAGGAAAATAAATATTATCAATTAAAATTTAGGCCTGTTTTATATGCAGTGCTTGCATGAACATTGAGAATAGCTACTCTTAAGTTATCAGACGTGATTAATAATCTCCAAAAGGAGTAACATTGTAAAAGTCACTTTGGAATGGACATATGTTAAAGAAAAAAAAATAATCTGATAAGCAAATACAATTTCTGAAAGCCAAACATTGCTTAGGAAACTAGCTAAACATAAGTCTAATCTAATCTGAGGCAGACAAGTTTACAGTATTACCAAGCAGCAGCAAGAAAACATTGGCCTTTCAGCTGTATCCCAGTTCTAATCTACCCACTGCAGCCCCTTTTTGAAAACTATGGGCAACAGTTTTTAAAAGTTGCAACACCAAAGCAAAAGTTTTCAGCGGGTAACGCCACATGCTGTAGAGTAACCAAATATTTGTTGGTGCTCACAGTCTTGGTACATGTTATCTAGACTAAGAAAGGATGGGACAAAGAGCTTTAAATACACTTAGAGCTATCAGTAAGATTTATGAATACAATTAGTTTCCTTCTGATGATAGCAAGGTTTAAGAGACACATACCCATAGTCACACAATACAAGGGGAGCTGGCATCCATGACAGATAACAGTGTATAAAGAAAAAGGAAAAGATTACTCTTATTCAAACTGCTCACATCATGTTTATGGGGATAGTTTAAGGGGTAACAGATATACTGAGCAAAACGTTTCCAACTAGAAGAGTGGGGGCATGAGGCTTTGGAAGAGCTGTGCTTGAGGTTCCAGACTCAGTGGTGCACAACAAGCTCCTGGCTGGAGAAGCAGAGTCAAGCAGATCTCCACAGAGAGGAATTTGAAATCCTCAGGGCTGAACTATATTCAGAGGATTGCAGAGAGTCCCCGAGTTGTACCAGACCTGCATGACATATGGCTCTTCAGCTGGATATGTTCCACTAAGCCACTTCGTTGCCCTACTGCACTCTCTGGATAAAATAAAGCATTTGGCTGGCCCTGTTCCCTCAGTCATAAGAAACAGAGACAGCAGCCATAAAGTCACCTCATCCTACCTCTCTGGGGAATACCAAGGCCCTGGGGCACAGCTGATGGTGGGGCCATCAGCAGGCTGCTGGGAGGGAAATTGGGTACAGACGGGAAAGAGAAAGCCAGAGGCGCTATGCTGTGAAGAGACTGGAAAACTACAAGAGGATGCAGGCAAAGAAAACGGTCCTTGCCTGCAATGATATGGTCAGCAGTGTTCTCTTTCCATGCAACCCAATTCACTATCAGACAAATTGCCAGTCAGTTACTTGCTGCCTGGGAAAGGGAGTTTGTAGCAGCTGATTAGGAGTGACTACTGATCAGTATTAACTGCCTATTCCTAAATGGTTTCATCCAGTAAGACAGAACTGAGGGGATGACTGATGTCCATAAAGACCTATGGAAAGGGGACAACCAACAAGGGAGAACAGCCAAAACCAGACTCAAGACTGCCAGGTTTAATCTGGAAGTGAATAACAATAGCTGAAGAAGCAGAGTAGAATTTCAACCATCAGAATAATGAAGCCATGGGAAGATGTGCATGTGATCAAGTAACATGAACTTCTGAATAGTACCAGATGCAACAGCTGTTTCCAAAGGCAGGTGATTGTGTTCCAGGACTTGGAAGATCCTCTTCCTGTGAGAGGGAAGGTCAGGAAAAAGCCCGCCTTCCCTCAGATCAATAGTACTCTCACTGCCTGCAAGGCAACTAGATTTCTCCGGGGATTTGCAAACAAGATGTTCAAAGTATTAATTTTAAGAATGTTTTTACTAATCAAAAATAATTTTTGAGAAAAACAGGTCAGTTTAAACCAAGAGAACCCCACACTTGGAAAAACTTCTTGTTGTGCAACCAGTAATTGATGCAACTTTTACAATTGTCTTATTTTTTCCTACACTAAAGATTAAACTGACTGCCAAAACATTAGACTGGGCTTCCTTAAAGAGCATAATACTTCCATATTAAAGAATATATTGTATTTTAAAGCATCAGTTAAGTAGTTTGCTGAAAGACCACATTTCTCCTAGAGTTTTTATAAGCCCAAGTTTATTCTTAATTCATAGAAATGAAAAAGTATAAATCTTTCTTAGCTTTGTAAACACTAACAAAATTAATTTAGATTTTCCTACAACATGTACCTCTGCAGCAATATATGCCATAGTACAATGAAAGTAAGAACACTTCCACTATTACAGTGATTTTGATACAGATGATCATATACAATTTAACAAGGCAATGTCCAGTTGGGCACCCAATGGAAAAATAAATAAAAGGCTTAAGTTACAGATGAAAATATTTACAGTCTAGAACAACATGCTAAATGATCACTAATATAACAGATACTCCACTTATTCGATTGATTAAGGGCACAGGCAGCTGTTAATCCAACTTTGAAGCTAGATTGTGGTATGTTTTAGTTTTAAATCAGAAGACATGAGAAAAATTGAAGTAAGATACAGAGTTATTATATACAATGTTTTCTGGGAAATTGGGTTTGGGGAGCAGAGTTACATAAATTTTCTACAGCCCTGCAAGATGCATTATTCTACTCTTTGATACACAGAATAGCAGGATAAAGCAATCAGGAGAATACTACAGTTTGAGATATACCCCAAATACAACAATACGTACTCTATCACTTTTCAAAAATGAAAAAAAAAAAAACCCACAAAAAATAACCCCAACCAACACAAAACCACAACCTAGACGGTCATGGCTGTCTACTCACAAAGATTCAGAGCTTTAAAAACTTCAAGACCCTGTTAATTTGCTCTCTAATGCACTCAAATCTAGGATCAAATACAGATTAACCCTAAAAACCACGGAGGAGAGAGATTTCCTCCCCACATTAACTTCTCCCTCCCATTAAGTATTTCCCAATCACACAACACAGAAATTCCCACTATAGTCATTAAGGCTGATCTAGGAATATGTGCTACATACTTTGTTTTTCTGCAACCACCAGAACAGCATTTCACATTAGGAGAGCTCAGATTTCCCACCTCCCCTTAAAAGTCAAGTAAATAAATTGAGGTTCGTTTGACCTAAACAGCAGAGGACACCCAATGTAGCTGCCAGGACTGGCAGCTAATGATTCCTAGGCTGATGCCCAGGCTGCTGATACCTAGCAAGGCCTAAGACCGATGGCGCACCCAGAGCGTTTCTGCAGGACAGGCTCAACACTTACCTCACAGCACCCAGACGGTCTCCAGTACTGACACCCACCAGCCCGCGGCACCCAGTGCCTTCACCCTGCCCGCAGGCAGGCCGGTTCCACACTGCTTTTCCCTTCCTAGCGCTGCCCCCTCTCCAGCTCCCACAGTGCTGCCAGGCAGCATAGCACCACCTGTGCTGCATAAGGGCCAATTAACACCACTCCCACCCCAGATGAAGGGAAGGAAGGCCCTTTTCACCTGAAAGCAATCATCAGATCCAGGGCAGCTGTGCTCTGCTTTACAGCCTTTTGCCCCCGGTACAACCCTGCAGGACTCTCCTCAGGAAAAGCCAGGAAGGCCCCCTGGGGTTCTGAGCCTGAGACCCAAGGGGTTGCCTTAAGCTGAAACAGAGAGAAGCAGGTTCCTAACCAAGCTCAGCTGCTCTCTGCACCCTGGCAGGCAGGGCTCTGCTTCCACACCTGATTCCCATTACTCAGTAGCAGCCAGAGGCAATCCTCAGGGATGGCTCCCAGCCCAGTGTCCCCTGCCCCAGGCTCCCCTCAGCGCCCTCTGCAAGGAGAACAGCTCACCCTGAGCCACCCTCAATCAGCCGCACCGGCAACCCTGCAGGGTCCAAACGACTGAAGAGAAAGGGAGGGAAAGACTGTTTTAACCTCAGCAAATTGATGAATTAATATTTTATGTGGCACCTACATCTTCTGTAAACGGACGCACCGAGGTGATAAAGCAGGCAAGCAGCAAGAATGGAAAATCTTTCACAAAATCTGGACAGCAAAATAACTCGCTCAAGGCATATTTAATTAATTAAAATGATATTTTAATGGTGGGTGTTAGGGTGATTGGCATGACAGATTCTCACCTCTCAAGAGAACAGAAAACTATTGCTTGGCTCAACACACATGGCAGAGGAATTTTATTCAAATTGATTAACTGATACCTTCCAAGTAGCTTAAGGTTTGCATCTCTAACCACTTAAGTCAATAGGATTTTTGACATTGATTGTAGCAACCACAGGAATCTGCTTTACGAACTTTCTCACTGCACATTGGTAAAACACTGTTTGCAGTTCTCAACATTCATTTATTTGACCAGACATTCCCCATGTGACATTTTCCATTTACTCCTGCAGAAAAAACATCTAAAAATTCTCAGACAAAACAAGACAGGACTTTCTAGTATAAGCCCTTTGGGCTGAAATTCTCCCTGTAAAATCGTAATACAGTCAATGAAAAATTAGTACCGAAGGGGATTTTAAGATTTTAAGACATAACCAAAAACATTCTGATGCCCCAAGGAAGGATTAGTTGCTCCTTGATATTACTGACAGATGCTTACTTCATTTGTTTTTTAAAAGTACCAATGGCAGAAATGCCATATTTCCACATTCAATCTGTGCTATGTGTCACTTTCCCAGCTGTTATTTTTCATCCTATCTAACTGAAATCTTCTTTGCCACCTCACTTTTGTCTTATCTATTGGGTTATTCAGGTTATTCCCTTCCTTTGCAGAGTGGCCTTTCATTTCTTTCCCTGGATAAAGGAGATGTGGCTGCCTCTTTCTAGAATAGATAACCCCACACCCTCATACCTCATGTTTTCTACATCCCTGTTATCTCTCTTTACTTTCCATCTGACCTTCTCCACGTGGTCCAATTCCTGCTTGATATGCAGTGAATGGAAAAATGGAAACAGTTTCCCAGCCTAGATCTTATCAATTATCTCTGTACCCTGCTGCAGTATGGCCCAGTCTCCCTTGACATACTTCTAACACGAGCCAGTGGAGCCTGTTGCAAAGCTTCATATGCATGGAGGAATGGAGCCCAAAAAAGCAGTGGGAGTCAATTTTTTTAGAATTTTGTTACAAGGCAAAACTACTAACAATATTTTCCTGAATACATCTAAGTAACAATGAGGTATAAAGTTACATTTCACATACCCTAGCAAGCACTCCTGTATTTAAATGCTTATATACACAATCTTGGATTCTAAGCACTCGGGCCTTACGCACAGTGAGTACCTTTGCCTTTGCCTGTCGTTATTCTTCTGCCTGATTTGTATGGTGCACCTGAGCAGCAAAGCATGGTCAAGAATTGGTTTGGCTTCAGAGTGAAGAATTAGAAAACAAACACATTGAGTATGAAATCTAAAAATAAAAAAGCATCTTATAGTCCAAGAAGAAAAAAAGGTTATTCGTGGTCCATGCTGCAAGACAAAGGGATGCAAAAAGAAATACCCACAACCGAAGGACAAGAAGGATAAGGTAACATAGTAGATGATAGTATGCAGAGCATGTTTTTTTCTATTTCCTTCTGTCCAGGAAAAGAGGAAAATGCAGGTATTACCCTCCGTGCCTTTCATATCATGCAGCCTACAAGTTTTATTATGCTATTTCTTTATGGCCTACCCCACCACCACTGAATATAGCATACTGCTCTTCTGAAACAGACATGTAAATACTCCTGTCATTACCAATTTCAAAGCTTCCAACTGCAGAAATGTGAATCTATCTGGACAAAAATAAAAAGTAAATGTGATCCTGCAGGGGAAGAAATGTTAAGATTCTTTGTTATCTATGTGCTTACATTGATCTTTTCTAGTTTCCCTTCAGAGGTTTTAATAAATAATATTTCACCAAGTAGACTTCCAACCCCAGACTACATGCTAGTAGAAATCTATGCCTACCCTTAGGACTTTCTAGAGAAAGATTGCTAAGATTGATGTAGACACCTTCCAGAGCAGATACATAACAGTATAAATGATAAATGAAGATTATTATATAACCGCATCAACTCTTGGAATATAAATTGTGGATTTGACTATGGATCGGATATAGCATCATCTTTTTTCACTTTCTTCTCAAATGCAAACCTAGTTTGTAATCTTTTTTTGCAGACTGTACCGTGTAATTCAGGTGTAGTTCATACTAAAGGAGAGGGAAGCCAGGTTCACAGGGAAAATGTGTCACCATTCTAGTCAGCCAACCTGCAATAAAGCATTCCTCTTCCACACTAGTTGTCCCTACTCTCTCTAACTCAGTATAAGATAGAATCTCAGAATAAGGCAATGTCATTATCTTATTCTTTCTGTGGGTTCTGTAACATGTGACCAGTTTTGTGCACCTGTGCAAGGAGCGGGAATCAGCAGACCCTACGCATTCCCAGGCCGATCAACGCACGAGAGCACTTTCTCACATTCTCGACACAGCAACTGTGCGTGTTCATTTATGACAACTGCACATCCAGTGATGATGCAGCACATATTAAACTATATTTCCAGTCAAGGCTCAGTGAACAATTAACAATCTTGCAATGATACTATAGTTCAGTAATTCATGCGGTTTCAAACACCTCAAACCATCTGTGTTCAGAAACGTTAAAGCTCTGGTGTTAAAAAGGGTTCTTATCAGCAGTTAGTTAATCCCATGATAAATCCGAGCAGTGAACTTAATAGTTTAGAAGCAGAGTCAAAAGAAGCAATGTACAATTTTTATTTCAACACATTTCTCTAATTGCTAATTGGACCTTCCTGGACCATGAAGATAATTAGGTTATTTTTTCCTCTCATTTTGTGATATCTCCACTTTTGCATACACTGTGCCTGGGAGAACACAATGTTCCAGCTGAGGGAAAAAACAGTGAAGGATGGTAATTAGAGAAAATAGCAATGCAGAGTTGTGACCCACATCACGAACATTAACATGTACTCAGTGAAGAGATCCCACTAGAAACAGCCAATTAATGGCTGTATGAGAAGTGCCTTAAGTTATTCTGCTTCTTGAAAAGGTGCAAGCTACTAAGCAGGGTAAAGTGCTTGCTGGCAAACTGAAAATGGAATTTGCAGACAGGTCCACACTGAAACCTCACATCAAGTTTGACATTTACAATTTTAATATATTTGTACACTGAGAGCATACAGAAGAGAAAAGGTGCTCCAAGTATAGACAGCATGTCTGGTTTAGAAAGTGAAGAAGCTCTTATTTCTTGTTTCCTTAAAGTGAGGAAAACTCATTTATTATATGAATGTTTGAGGTAACAATATCTATATATCATTTAAGATACTGTATATAGTTGCAGATGTCTGTATATATTTTTAAGAGACAAAAAGGACCTGACCATCCTTTGGCTTATGAGCTCATTTATCACCCTTCACATCTTTCTGTAAACTTATTCCCCAAAACCAAACCAAGAAGGATGGTATAGTTTTGTCTGCTTAGTAGTTCCTCAACTCCAGAAAGATCAGCTTCAGCTATCTTCTACCCACACACGGAAATCTCAAAACTTTGCTTGAGCTGTGATGTCCAATGGCATCCTAAAGAGTAGCTAGGACTCCAGGCCTGAGCAGAAACCTCTCCAGATTTTGGTTTGTTCATGTGAAATTCAGGCAGCAACTAATTGTTAACTCTTTTTCTTTTTTTCCCCTTTCTTTTTTCTTTCCTTCAGTATTAGCCAGCAAAAATACTCACAGACAGCACCACCTCTCCTCCAGCCCAAGATTGGTGGGGATAGTGAAGGGAGGTGCACTTCACACTGGAAGAATCTGTCACATATTTATGATCTTACATGACACGAAAATACTAACTGGGAGAAAAATGTGGTAATTTAATATAATTTAGAAGAAATGTCTTGATAATTAACAAATAACAAATTTTTTACAGTCTACCAGGGACAGCAATGGCAAATTTATTTCACAAGTTTTTTTTCTAAGTTACTTTTTGTAGCTACTCTAATCCCTGTAACCTGAATTGGTCTACATCTGTAGAGAAAAAAGAAAAAAAAAAGAAGAATAATATGGAAACATAATAAAGATTTCATTCAGCTTTCTCTGAAAGCTTCCAAGCAGTTTCATTTATAGTTACGCCAAACGTAACACTCCAATGGTCCATATATGTGTATTATTTCATATATTTATAATCCATGAAATTACTGGTAGGAAAAAAAGGACAAAAGTAAAGCGTTCCTAGCAAACCATGACTAAAGACAAGCTTTAGACCAATTATGCATCAATTACAATTCTATTATTTAGCTATTACTGACACAAGATGTTCATGTGTGCAAATAAAACCCTCTCATTGGTGCAATTTTCCGAGTTCTACAGGCACTCCAGGGTGCCACAAGGTAAAAGACAGGATGTAGAAGTTGTGGGATTTTTAGCTGTGCTTAAATTCTCCTAGTGGGAGTTTTTTAAATCTACTAAATGCTTCCTTTCATTTTTAGATACTTAAATACTTTTAAGAATTGCAAATAGCCCCAGCTTCAGCTAACCTTCAGTTTGAGCCAAATCCATATACTTTTTCTAGTGTTTGGTTTTAACCCTTCAGAGATGCTGATTAACTAATAGCAAAGTGTATTGAGTAAGGCTTTACATCCAGGACACGGGGCAAATCATTTCCAAAACCTACTGGAAGGCACAGGACATGACAGGGGAAGAATTTGATTGTATAGCAATAGACCCTGTAGAAAAGCTATAGACTGATAGAAAAAGCAAGCCTAATTAGCAGGAATAGGTGAAACTGATAGAAAGCGCAAGCCTAATTAACAGGAATAGGTGATGACATAGGTCTATGCAGTTACTAGAATTAGAACAATATATGCACAGTTAACTGTTTTATATTTACATAGGTGATATACAAACTGTACAGACTTGGTGTTGACTATATAAATGTTTGAATTAAAATTTAAAACATTTGGGGTTCACAAGTCAGAGCAATTAACTTACAAACATGAAATATTTGGTGTCATTGATTTGCAGGGTGCTCAATTCTTCAGTGAGAGATACCTCAAAATACTGAGATGGATGTTTTGAAAATATCAAAGAGAATATTTGACAATGAGATACTGAATTTTATCAGCACTATAATACACTATGTTCACTGTATCAAAATAGGGAAAAAAAGTCTGTTCTCATGTCAAATTATGATTCAGTCCTTGTCAACATATTAGCAATTAGGCCAGAGAAGCGTATTGATATTTGTATTTTGTGGAACTAAAATTCACTATATTTATCAACTTCAGTGCTTTAAATTAAATATTGACAAGAAAAGATGGGGGGAAATTATTTGTTATCCCATCTGCCACTCAAAATGTCAAGTCTGAGCAATGCCATTTTACAGTCTTTCCTGATATGTGAGCATCATCAGATATTGCTTGTTTTTCCTTTGTGATGGCATTAAGAAAGAACAGTCAAAACCATAAAGGTCAAGTTGTTCCTTCTGGTTTGTCAAGCTGTTTAATCCTCTTCCAATGGACTTAGATTTTGGGAGAAATATGGATGACAGCAGTTTTAAGAGAATTGAAAACCAGTTCTGACATTGAAAAGCTTTTGGATGAAACAAAATTTATTGATCATAGCACAAGAAAGTCATGTTATAAAAACTATTAAGGATTTATATAGTGCTACATGTGTCATCATGTTACCAGCAAGGATGAGTATGGCAACAGGGACCAGTTAGGCAGATTAACAAAATGGCTGGATTCAATTTAAACAGTGTCTGTAAATTTGCCTTGCTTTGAGAAATGGCCCTTTTACACTTCCGCAGGAACAAACTTTGAATTAGTTCAAATGAAAGCTAATGGTGGTTTGGAATCCAAGGTTTAAATTACAGTCCCATAATAGTGACTGTGTGTGATTCATTCAACGATTATATGGGATTATAGTCTGTACGTGGTGGGATAATATTATACAGACTATATATAGCTGGTACTTGGATTTATGAAAGGATCATACCCCACCTTTATTTCTGTATGAACAAAAGTCATTGACCCCTTTGCAGGCAGGAATCACAAAGGAGACTATTTCACATTTACTTTCAAACTAGATTGTTTGGGAGGACATCGCTGAAAGATTATCTACCTGTGTGATATCTGATATAAAGCTTAACAGAGGTGCTTAGCCCAAAAATAATCTTCACTTGAGGTTTGATCATTATTAGTTTGGAGTAAGAAAATTCTGTTTTTCAGTGGCTGACTGATTTTTTAAACCAAATTTTCCTTATTAGAAACTGCTTAAAACTTAGAGCTGTTCAAACAGATGCCACTGGGCTGGAAAGGCTAGCTGTAACTGTCCCACAAACTCAGGATACACGTATTGATTACACAACTCTGCAAGTTAACCACACTGTTGTATTTTGGGGGTAAATGCACATATATCTGCAAAACAGCATAGGAGAGCCAGTTATTGCTAGCAGCAAACATGTTTAATGACAAAAGAGTATGACTTCTGTAGGCTCAGCCTTACATACTCATTTGCAGATGTTAATGAGGTGGAAAATTAAAAAAGACAACAGTATGTGGGACTTGCTATTTCCAGCCACTCAAGTAACTTGCTTGTCTAGATCTAAGATTTTTTTGGCCAGAGATCACCATGCTCCCAATTTAAATCACAGAAAGTGTGAAAGTGTAAATTATTGAAGTTTGTTATCACTTGGGGCTGTTTGGCTCATCTGTGAAGATGTACAAGTTAATTATTTTTATTTTATTAGAACAGTATCACTAATGAGATGTGAGCAGAAGGGAGAAGGGGCATGCAGCTGAAGTTGTTGTCAGATTCTCTGCCGGTAGTGCTATTTCATCTATTCTTTAGAATAAAATAACAAGTAGAGCCATATAAGTTAAGAAGTCAAATTACAGTTTTTTTCAGCCCCCTTCACATAGTAAATAGCATGTTCATCATAAAGTCCAAGACTACATATTGAAAAGAGCTTTTTGACTAAGATTTTTGACTAAGTACCTGCAACAACAGAAATTAGACATTAAAAACATGCATATTTATCTCTCAGTACTATAACCACTTTTCAATTAATTTATAGAATTTGGTGACTGAAACAAGACAATTGCAGACTTTGTTCTTTCCAATTTGTATGTTTGCTTTCAAATGTGTATGTAGGTCTGTGTTCAAATGCTGCTCAACAGTTCCTATTGGTTTAGACACTGGGTCATAAGAGCAGAACTGAAGGGACTAAAATGGATGTAAAATATTACATTAACCCTTTATATACTTCTTGGTTTTTTTCATTTAAAATCCTGCGAGTTAAAGAAAGAAAAAGTTCATGTGACATTTTCCATTGACATCGTAGTCAATGGACAGATATGGTATGACTTCAATGACACAGTTGCTATTTTTTGCCTTCCAAGCAATCATGATCTCAATGGAAGTGGTAGTAAGAGATGCTCCTACTGAAACTGTGTCTCAGGAGACAGAGCTTTAATGGAAAAAATTCAGTACACCTTTGACACAATGAAAACACAATTAACAGTAACTAAAATATATTAATAAAAGACGTTTCTTTTAAAAAGCTAAATACTTGGTATTCACAACTTTAAAGAAAGAAAAAATATCTGTGATGCTTTGCATTGACATTGTGTTCCCCCTCCCTGAAGCCCTGCAGATGCAACATGACTCTAATGGCACAACTACCATTTTTTCGCTTCTAAGAAATTTTTATCTCAATGGAAGTGACACTAAGAAATGCTCACACCGAAATCATATCTCTGGGCACAGGGATTTCACGCAATTGGTTCAAGTTACCTACGACACAGGGAAAGCTCTAGTGAGAGTAACTCAGGCATATTCACACCAGTGACTACTTTTCAAATGCAAAATCCTCAATAGCTGAGACTTCAAAGTGAGGACATCAAACACCACAGCTAGAACAGAGCCCTAACGTATTTTGCGAAACTGAGGATGAACAAACAGGCCTGCGACCAGTAAACTTGTAATATATTTTGAAGAGAAAGCTAATAAAGTTTCCAGAATTCAACATAGCAGAACAAAAAATTTTCATTCCATTCTTACTCTTTGTACCTAAACTCTTAAAAAAGGACAGTGTTTCTACTATAACTACAAAAAGCAGAGGGGCCAAAGTGACTGTAAAATGCAAACCTAAGATATGAGGCATGGCTACAGGAAAAAAACCCCAATCACTATCTGAGTCTACTATCAAGATCACACTCTGTGGTCTTAATCTACTAGTCTAAAGATTACTTCACAAAACTTAACCTCACAGGAACAAGAGAGGAAGGGCAAGACAGGCAGTACCATTCATTTTCTGTGTCCTGTCCACAGGAGCTACATCTACACTACAGTTACGGGTCATGCTTCCTGCAGATGAAATGTTTGAAAATTTTAGCAGCAATCAGCTAATGATTTTTACTGCATAGGCATTAATGGATATCTGTTCATATTCATACTAGCAGGTCTAGAAGGACTTTCATTAAAAGATTAAAATGTTTGGTTTAGTACACAACATTATTTCCTCTGTCAAATCACAAATTTCTGCCACAAACTCTTGCCCGTAAATGATATCCCTGAAAAAAATAATAAACTAGAACAACTGTTAAACAGCCATTTTGTCCCTTAATAGATTTTTTAAAATGTGGAATCATCTGATGAAACTTAAACACTACTTTGGACCACTCAAAACAACAGTGTGAAGGGAAATAAGCTCAAACAATTTCAATCTGAAATTTTACATAACAAAAATGTTAAAAGCAACAGAAAGACACATATTAAGTTGGAACCCCTAGGCAAACTTACATTTCCGTGGTCACCTTCCACATCCTCATTTTATGACATACGGCTTTACTGATAACTTAGCATTTCACCCTTCTTGCAAAAGAAAAAACAAAAATCTTCCCTTGGCAGTAGTCTTCTGCCAGATCTGCCAGATTTTGTTATGCAATTTACCCCTAGGGATTCCATGTTTTCTGTGGCAGTATGGTTTACAAGAACAGAACAAGCAACTTAACCAAAATGAAATGCTGCATATTATAGAAAATATATTTTTTTAAATTATGAATAGAACCAATCTTACTGCAATAACAATAATAAAACAAAATGAGTAAAAGAGGAGAACTTATAAATACTGTCATTGCTGACATGCAAAAGATGACTCAGGAAATAAAATCTTAATCTCTTTAAATAAATGGAAGCTTAGCTGTTGACTTTTATGTGAATGGTACTTCATGCAAAGAGCAATAAATGTGTATTTTCTTGAGTGTTTGAGAATGGCAGCAGGAACAGAGGTTCTCAGTAGCATCTCTTATGGACAGTTACCACTAACAAGAAAATAAACCACTAACAAGACAAAAGTATTGTTACCAGTCTGTCTCTTGTATTAATTGGAGAGGATTAGAGTTCTCATGTGTTCTAATTTATAATAATTCATTCACACTATTTGTTTTCAGTTAAACAAATAAAAAAAAAAAAAGAGACAGGGAGAGAAAGAACATCACAGGTGCAAATCAGGAGAAGAAAAAGAAATAAAGTGCCTTTCTTTTAACCCTTCTACATGCACTTAGATGAAGATCTGAGAGGAACAGACATGATGCTATATAAGGACTTCATGATCCTCTAAACTCTAAGGCCCGGAAGACACTGGGGTACCTGTGGATGCTGACATCCAGTTTCTCTGGCCTCAGCCTGACTGTCCACAGCCCAGCATGCAATTGTTATTAACAGGCTCGATTCACTACACTCACCCTTGCCCCGTCACCTCTTCCCACTTTCTGACATTTTGATTGCTAGGATGATAATTGGAATCTTCAAAATTTTCCATGTGTAAAATTCCTCAGAGCCACATTTTCAAAGAGGCCTCAGACTGATTGCTAACATTTCGTCAGGAGCTTTCATGACTGAAACTCTGTACACACAAGATTCTTCCCATATTTGTACAGACTGAAAGAGCTTGCGCAATCAAGCAGTAAAGGAGCGCTCCCAACTGTGTGCTCCAACAGCATCAGTTGTTTGAAGTCCACAAAAGAGCTACATCATGTTCTTTGCTGTTGAGCACTGTGTGGGAATTCATTGTCCTCTAGTTTTTCATGCAAAACTTTGATAGTAAAAACCGTAAAAATGCTCTGTGCAGAATGTTGAAAAGGTAGATTGCTAGCAGCACTAGAACAAAGGCAAGTTTGCTTTTGCATTTCTTTTTCCTCAACTTCCAATCCTCTTCCAAGCTTTCTCGTTATTTTCTTCAACATTTTTTATGTTCTTTTACACTTACTAAAATGCACTTTTACACTTACCTTTGAAAATTGTCTTTGTGTACTGTCTTATAGTTGATTTTGTGAATCAAAACAATTAGAGTCCTTGGAAGGATCTCATTAATGAGTATGGCTTTGGTAATAATTTTCAAAGTTTTACCTTGTTTTTATTTTATATGAAAGGCATATGTCTGTACACAACATAAATCTGAATTTACATAGTAAAAAATATCTGTGTTTTGGGGGAAAAAAAGATAAACACCCATACAAATTATTGTTGTATTACTCTGGAGAAATGTCATTTCAAAACACTGAAAATAAGATACAGCCAATGAATGATACCTTATCTACTGATCATCAGACACAAATCTCAAGATGCCTCTTTGGATTCAAGCCAAAATCATGTGTCCAGAAAGTGACAAAACAAACAGTATTTTGTGTTTCAAGTTCCAGATGAGTTGTACTGTACAAATGCTGGGCTCTTTTCCAAGCCTTCACAGGCGGCAAAACAGAATTGCAAGCAAGAAATTGTCCTGTGGTAAGGCTTCTCTTTTAGTCTGCACCCAAAGGTGACATTCCCCGAAACAAGGATGAACAAGATATAAGCTGGAGTAGTGCTGTTTCTTGTTATGTATGATATCATTTAGTTCCACTGCATATGAGCAATGCTTTACAGAATGGTCTTATAGTATGTATCAGCACTGTGTGTTTGAATAAACAGAAGCATTTACAGAACAGGCTCTCAGTTTGTGATGGGATCTAGATGCATTGCTTTGGTAACACCAATGAGGACAACTTTCAGCAGTAATGTATTATTGTATTAAATCCACAGAAAGCCTTAAAAGTCATGTCCAAGCAGTACTGATTCAGCATTACTTCAGAACAGAAACAGAATTATCAGTGCAGCAGGCAGATACAACATGACAAATGCTTGAGACAAAAATGTCACAGTAAATCTCACGTTTCCTCTCTTCATAAAATGTTCTTTGTTTCTATTATGGGCTTCTTCCCTCCTTCAGTGTTCCTAAAATAGTGAATTGAGACAGAAGGGAGAAACCCATTAGTTGACTGTGAGGGGAAAGAAACCCTGTACATGTACAACAAGCATTTAGTACATCCAAAATGGGTTGCAAGTTATTGTGGATGTGAAGGAAATCATCAGGGTAATATTCAGCAATGAAGCAGACAAAACATACTGAAGTCATACTCTAAGTTACTAATCCTAAGAAAGACCAAATCTTTCTTGATTTTTGCACTCAGCATAACAGATAAGATTTCCTTTGCTTGCTACAAGCTAGAGTTGTTGCTAACACAGCAAAGTTGCATTTGGAGTCAGAGCCTGTCATTAAGAAGACTAATACCTCATTCTGGACTAGATCCAGCAAAGCATTCAGCAGCTGTTTGACTTCAAATATAGTCTTAAATATTTGTTGTACTGAGGCACCTGCAAATCGTCCTAATGAAATCAATGGAACTGATAGACAAGTAAGGAATTACTTCCACAACATACTCGGAAGTATCAGAAACTGGTTGAGAAACATTCCATGCTAAATAAAGGTGTTTCTTTCACGAAGTCTTTAACATAGTTTGGAAAAGTCCTTGCTTGTTATTACTAGTGGAGAATAAAACCACTATGGCCTGGGGGAAATAAACTGAAAAGTATTTGGCTCTTTTTTCTGACTCCCATACCAGCCACTTGCACAATCTACAGGGCTGTCCTTATAAAATTTCCAGCTATTTTTTCTGCCAGCATAGTTGCAGGGTGTGAAGCTTATCCACATCAAACAGCCTCCTTCACAGTTTGCCAGCCATGCATTTTAATGTGTTTCTATTTTTCTAATCAGCTTGGTTAATCTCTGCTTTTATTGCATCTCACGTGTATATATACACATTATAGTGCTGGTGGTTTATTGAATTTATGAAATTTCTTTACCCTGCTGGACTAGCTGATGAATTTTCTACTGATAACTGTGGTAAGTAAGTTTCATCCATCATTTCCTTATTTATCTCTGGAAGAGAAAGTAATAGTCACAAGGTCTTTGAAAAAAGGTTTGTGACATGACCCAGGCCTTCAATGAAAACTAATAATGAATTGGTAATAACAGGGTTTTGCTTAGGAGTATGAGACCTGTCATAATGTGGGCTGGAAAGAAAGCTCCATTAAATAGCTTGCCAATGGTACAATATTGGTCAAGCTGATTGTTTCTCCTGCGGGAGTTATAAATCAGTAACACGTGCCCAGATTCATGAAGTTAAAATCTTTGTCTTTCAACAAAGACTATTCAAAGGATTTTTGTCATTGCTCTTTTCACACATTATTTAATAAAGTGATTTATATTAATTCTTATTATCAGACAATGAGGAATTACCAATTCATGTCCTTTGTATTACAGCCTGTACAATCACATAATGAAAAGGTATATCTAGAAAGAAACAAATTGTTGTTTCCACCCTCCTCAGAGAAAAATATCCAGATACAAATATGTACTATTCTTCCTGATTACAAAAATAAGCTGTAGTTTTAAAAATTTTCTCTGGTGTTTTTCATTATTAATTTTCAGAAGGTGTATTGGGTTTCTATTTTACATACATATAAGTGTTCCCCTCTTTGCCAGCAGTGAAAAATATCTTCAAAATAATACAAAATTAATCCTCAATGGTACTTTCATGAATCACATGAAACTGCATGCACAGAACAATATTTTGTGGGATGCCAGAACCTCATTTTGAATGTAAGGAAAGACACTGAAGCAGGCTCTGTCTCCCTGCAGCATGAGACTGATCCTTCAGAGGAACCTCAGCCCTAAACAAGGTAACTACTAAGAATACAAATATTTTTCCAGCTCTACCTATACAACAGAAAAAAAAAAAAAGGTAAAACTTTCAGATTGAAAAGCCTCAAACAAAGCAATGGTCACAATAATATTATGGGGTTTTTTTTGCACAGTAATTCACTGAAAGGTCTATAAAATGGTTACTTATGAAAAAGAAAGAACAAATAGTAAACAAAGCTAAGGTACTTTTTTGGGGCAGGGCCCACACAACCCCCTGCCCATCTACAGTTCATGTTTCAAGTTAGTTGGTAAATGGAGGCACAAGAATGCAGAATTTGAATACAGCTTCAATTCCAATCCTTCCTAGTACTAAAGGCAGTAACATCCTAAGGTTCTCTTTTAGAGCAATCACAATTTATATAGTCTTTCTTGAGATTGGACTTGTTGATTTAATCACACTGTTAC
The DNA here is from genome assembly GCF_964106895.1 of Numenius arquata. NCBI lineage: Eukaryota > Metazoa > Chordata > Aves > Charadriiformes > Scolopacidae > Numenius > Numenius arquata. Next base: position 16,619,592 of record NC_133584.1, read on the forward strand.
TGTTACTGAACTGGTCCAGAATTGATTAATTCCTATAATTTCCTGTATGAGTAATATATTTATTCATCTGCAATTTATACAGTTTTGCCTGCATCAGGTGTTGTCTTTTCACTTAAACAGTTCTTTCTTCTCCTTGGTGTTTCTCCTGTGTACTCTTTCTCTTATCCCCTTAAATTAAGTTTAATTAAATTAATTTTAAATACATAAATTAAGGTAATTAAATTAAATCCCCATAAAAAGAGCAAATATTTCCTATCTCAGCTCCTCTCTTCTTTTTTATTATGCTAAGCTAAACTAAACAAACAAAGCTTTGCTAGTCTCACAGTACTTTTTCCGCTCACTTATCATACTTATAGCCTTTTCCTGAATCTTAATTTTAATTTATCTTCATTCATCTTGAAAGACCAGAAATTAACTAAACTTTTGCAGATAAAGCAAGACCATTACTTACACAACAGTGTTGTGACTTGAGGTAAAATAGAACCAATTTTCCATTGGGGTTTTCCTGCGCAGGTTCAAATCCTGTGAGAGATCAAAGGGTCAGCCCTCTTTCTTCAATGGGTGGCATCCAAGGAGGACTCTCTCTGTTCATCTGCCTTTGATCCTGATCCATGCATTCCTGAACCCAGATCCAGAAACCAGCTCCTGTCCGTCACTGTGTCCAGTCTAGGACTTCCCATGCCTGTCAGTGATGTGATAGTCATCCTGGGAGCTTGATATGGTTTTGTATATCTAGTATGTATTTCATTGTTTTCTTTTTTATTTTCTCTTTTAATATTTTATTAATTTATTAATATTTTTATTAAAGTAGTCTAAGTTTTTTGTAAACTCATAAGTCTCTTCCTGTCTCTTCCTCTATCTCCCTCCTCTCCTTGGCAAGAGAGGTGGGGGAGAGCATCGGTCATTTGTTTCAGTGACCAATCTGGCCCAACCCACGACAAATGGTTCTACTGCATCCTACTGTTCTTGTGCACTTGTATTAGTCAGAAGTCTATGTCTGAGTCTGTAACTGTGTGAGCTTTCCTGAGCACAACTGAGTACGTAACAAGGTGAACTTTTAATACTGCAACAATTACATAACTGAGCATTAGGAAAAGAGTTTGAACTGCACATTTGGTCTCTGTGTGTGGAGAACATCTTACAAATTAAGCAAGGAAAACCAATTTATGTTCAAGCAAATGTTCCAAACAAAAGGTGCAGCTGTTTCCTCAACAAATTGTGCAAAGAAATCCTCTTATCCTTTGATTCTCCTTTCTCGGCAATCACCTTCTGCTTCAATCTGTACCATGAAGAATATGTATGAGTAAGTATACTTATTTGTCATTGTCTAAGGACTTTCAGATAGTGTTTTTGCTTAATGCAAGCATTGCACCTTTGTGTAAAGGCATGATGCTGTTTAGTTCTGAACATTCTGCTATATTATTTGCATTTTTTTTCCAGCATAGCAAGTAATTCTGGTTCTTTGTTTTGCAAACTAAGTTCACTGAGTAATTACATTATCTTCCTGCCAAAATTTCTATTCTTTCCTACTCTAAACAATCCTGTTACTTCTAAACCTGGCTTTGCAGCAGTCTTTTAGTTATTTTAGGTGTTCTGATCTTATTATTATTCAAATCAATATTTTAAAACAAAACCTTACATTCATTGTTCATTTCAGTTAAGTCTACTTCTTATTCGTATCTGTCATCTGCTCCACCTGGGATTGCAATAAAATTTAAAATCACACTTCTTTTTTGGTAACACCTTTGTTGCTGTTTATTTGCTTCAAAACTTTTTTTTTTTTTTCTGCTTTGGAACTACATTTCTAGTGCTATGAGGACTTCTTATGCAATTAAAAATAACGAAATAGGAGTTAGGAGTTCTGACAAAAATTTGAGGAGACTGTTTAGCACTACAGCTGCTGCTGTAAAGGAAGTTAAAAGAAAGAACTTGAGAAAGAAGGAGGGTGTAGGTACAATTTCATTTCAGTGCCCCTGGTCTGCACCACTGTTCTAGTCCTCCAGCCAGCCTAACTATCTGCTCCAAGACAGCTGAAGACCTCTCTCATTTCCCACACATCTTCCACCACTCTGTAAATGTTCCTAGTGGTAATAGAACATACTTCTAGAATAGCCCTCCCTCCTGTGATGGCTGACTATGCAGCATGGAGGGTCAAGAGAGACACAGAAGGGTACACAGAATAAGTTTAGGGGACATTTACTGCCTTCTAGAGTAGAAAAACTCTGGCAGTGGGAAGACAGATAATAGCCACCATAGTACACATTTGATCTCTCTCAATGATCCTCATTGAAAAGAATATTTTCTGAAAAAAATAAAGCCATTTTCTTAGCCTACTTGCCAAGCAGTAGCAGCAAGATATTCCACATATCAACGCATGGCATCCCATAGAGTCTGTGTCTCTGCCAGAAAAATTCAGTACAAATTACTTTGCTAAGGAATTTCCAGGTACTCACACTTCGATATGTTCAACACCTTGCCCACTCTGCAGCCCTCTGAAGCCATGCTAGTTATCATGGCAGCCATGCAAAGAAATGCTGCAGGACTCAGAAGGTTAGCCTGAACTGCTTGAAGAATGTCATTTAGCACACAACAGTAGTCTTCTGCAGGATCCAGCTAGGGTTTCTCATAATCTCCACTTCAACTCATTTTTTACCCTTTTTACAGATCTTGTATTCTAAGACATTTTCTCTATTTTCTTCAGTTTATTGGAATACTTTTTTTCCCATATCTAGATGATTCTCAGCACCAGTTTAAATGTAAGCAAAACTTAAGTAAAGACCCTTGCCCTAGAAGTCATAGATTACAGGAGAAAAATAGAAACCCATCACTATTCTCACAGGCTTTCTCTCCCTCTCTGTCACACTAATCCCCTCAAAGAGTATAGGGTTAACTACATACTTTGGATTGTATTCTACTAAGTGCCAAGAGATAAAGTTTATGTATTGTCCATAACATGTACCTGTGAAACTCTGACACTGCTTTAATCCCAAATGCTCCTTCCTGAACATCCTGTTTGCTGTCTCTTGGTCTTGCAAATCTCTTTACCCAGGAGGTTCAGAAGGGCTTGGGTGAGAAAGCAGGGCAGGGTCCAACTGAGCGCACTTGGTACAGGATAGCGGGTGTCTCTGCAGCTCTTAGATTCTCCAGAGCTCCTTCCCCATCAGCTCAGGCCTGGCTGGCAGCTCCCAGAGGGTAAGCAGTGCTAAGTCATGTCCATTCTGGCATGTTCACCAACCTCAACATCAGGTGCAGGGGCACATTTGCAAGGGAGCAAAGATAATCTCTCACCAGTAATAGGGAGAGGTCAAAGGCATGGATACAGTTAAGCAGAAATCAAGCTTTATTAATAATGAGTAATATCCTCAAGAATGACCTTTACTGCAAGGGTTCCATCACTTAATGGGATTCAGAGTTACAGAAGGTACTTACCATGTGAGAGGGGATCAATAATTCAACTCACTACAATTTCTGTAGTCACTCTGCCACGTGACAAGACCTAGAAATCTCTACTAAGTGTGGTTTTTGAAGCTGCTGTGGATCCAGCTCTTCCCTGTGACACTTGGTGGGCACTTAATCAGATGAACATCCTGAAATAAGGAAGAAGAACAGAAGCAGCATATAAAACTTTGTGCTGCAAGATAGGAGATCAAGGTTTTAATGGTTGTTCTTCCTGTATATGATGCTTGCATGCAAGTCCACTTCCTCTCCAGTCTTCCCTGTTTGTTTAAATTACAAAGTTTTTAATGATCACTCTCACTACTCATTTGTGAAGTGCATAGATAGTACAGAGAGACTTTGACAGCTTTGGGAATCTCCCTCTGTGACTGCAATTCAAACACAAAACCCCACATTTCAGAACACCTTTTTAGCAATTCCTATCCCTGCTGCATTTTCTGCCCAAATCTGAATGGAGATGATGGTGTGGTGACAACGAACACATTTGATTGATAGTATTTCCCAGAGAGAATCCAGTTCAATGATACTGCTTAGAAGCCAGTAAATACTGAGTAGCCACAGGCACATTCATACATGTGGCTTGTTAGCATCCCCAAGACTGGTTCTGATAAAGGATTTCTGTTATTACAGTTGAATGCATCTTATTGCAGCACTGTTAATTGTTTTGATATTTGCCATACAGCTTTAAATTTCTCATCCTGCCTTGTAATTAGATAAGAAAAAATGTTCGGAACTTAACATGATTTGAGAGATGAAAACCAATAATATGCAGCTACATGACTTGCTAGACCTCCGCTGGTATCCTTGCACAGCGCTGCACTGCCAGAGGAGAATGCCATCTTCCATTTGGGAACATCTCACATAGTACTAGGTTGGGGAAATGGCTCTTTCTTTTCTAAGTCACTTAGGTGCTTTTAAATTTCTTGGCAACAGTGTTCAGAGAATTTTCTGGAGTACAGCACACGTCATTTCAAGAAAATGCTAGCAGTGTCTATCTCAAATAATAGGAAAAAAAAGCCAAATAGATTATCACAGAAGGAGATTAAAAGAAAAATAAGCAACCATAGCGGGAGAAACACAAGCACATGAGCTTGGCTAAGATATATATGTTTTAAACTGGAATCAGTAGTCAAACATTTCAGAAAGTGATCCTTTTTTCCTTTTTTTTTTTTTTTAAAAGAAATAAAAACATCTGGGGAACATTCTTTTTTGTTTTGGAACATTGTATAGACTGTCAAGAGTTAAATCTTGGACAACTGCAATCCAGGATAAAACTAAACCAAATAAGTAACAAACAGAATCTCTCTCTTTCAGCAGCAGGGAGAAAGTGAGTCGGAGAAATGGTGAGAAGAGGAGAGGACAAGTCCTATGCAAGTCAATTCTTTCTACAAAAATAGAAGCAGCAGAAGGACCAAATTAGCAGGGTTTTTTTAGATACAGCACAGAGTAGTTAAAAAAAAAATGATGTAATTGGGGTCATGGAGATTTGGCTTATGCAGAAGGACTGGCTAAGATAACAAACTGAAAAATAAAAAGAAGACTCAGAAGAGTTGAAAGAGAATAATGGAAAAAGGGAGATTCAATACTTAAAGAAATAAATTTCATACTGCAGACTTGGTAAGGAACTGAGAACAAATTATCAATCTAATTACAGAGGTGTGGGAGTGAAAGGCAGAAGTATTACATGTTGGGACATCATAATAACCCTATGTCATAGAAAAAAACACAAGGTAAAATATGATCACATATACTTGACCATGGTGGAGCTTGTCTGCAATCTGCCTGCAAATACGGAGAGACTCAATTTGGCTGACTAGGAATGGACAGATGAACCAGAGACAGAAGGAGGCTGGCTGAGTTATTACTGCAAATGCTGCTCTGTGATCAGATACCCTAGATCAAGCTACAACTGTTGGGTTTTTTTTAATTTCTGTTGAATTCCCTTTGTTTCTTACCACCTGATGCAGATATCTCAAAAGTTCCCCTCCTTCAAGATATTAACGGACAAGATCGTTAACTTACTTCTGCAATGATGATAAGAAGAGAGCGATGAGATGTGTGTCAGGAGGTGTTCCCAACTGTCCAGCAATGCCTAAAGGAAACATAACTAGTGGGACAGCTAGTCTCTGACAGACTGTTCATCCAGCAGGATGCAGAGAAGAGAGCCTGCCTCTGGCAGTAATTAATGAACAGCAGAATCTGGCAACAGTCTCCTGCTTGCTATACAAATCTAAATCCATGGCTTTGGACAAGAATGAAATTCCTAAAGGATGAAATTCCAGAGCTGAAAAACATCACTACTATGACAGGCCAACGCAGCCAAAAACACCAAGGTGATGAGACTGCATTTTGGAAGGCCTCTCCAAAGGCTATAAGTGACCTGTCTGGGAAACAAAACTGCTCTGGATCTCTGGAGTCCCTGGGAGAAATATTGGAGGAAATCCTCCTCGGCCAGTCACCACCCAGTTTGCAATTTTCTAGATCACATATCTTCTAAACCACACAATTTTGACACCAGCATGAAGATCCAAATGTCATGTTTGCGTGAACTGCCTGAAAGTCACACACATCTTTCACTCTCCACTCATAAATTCCTTCCTTGCATGTTTACTATTTTTTACAGTAAAGATCCATCAGTTACCAGCCTCAACCAGAATCTCACTTATCAACAACTAAATATAACGTACAATACAGTAAGTTGTCCAGTGACTCAGCATCTTCCTTTCTTGTCCCTGAGTTAAAATCTTTAGTAAATATTCATGGAGCTTCTTGAAACTGCTCCTGCCATGAGGCCTTTTCAAAGGAAATACATTTATGACAATGTGTTTTAGCTCAGGTAGTTATAAGTGCCTTCTGCTTCCGTTGCCAAGAATCAGTTAAAAAGCTACAACTTGTGCCACATCTTTCCTCATGGCTCATTCCAGCAAAGTATATGAGTGTGCAGCACTGGTATATATTTTAAAATTAATTCAATAAAAAAGGTAATTAATACCAGAGAGGTAATTAAAAACCAACCCACCCACCCCCCCCCAAAAAAAAAAAAAAGAAGAAAAAAACCCAGATAAAACTCTGTAGATAATTTTATTCTTTCCTTCAGACTCATGCCAACTTTTCTTCCTTTTGTCTTTGAGATTTGTGCTCTCACCTGCTTTGCTGAACAGACCTTAGATTCAGGTTTATAACTACTTTCAGAAGATTTCAGTCAAGGTTTTTACAACTTAGTAAATTATGTTTAAAATTAAGTTTCTGGTCATTTCTTCATGAGGGGTTTTGTGGTCCCAATACCACAAGGGTCTAGGCCTTCAAATGTACTTGTCTCCATACTTCTACAGATCTTTTCTAGAGCATTTTATTCTATTCCCATCCCTTTCACTGTTTCAATTTTTATATTTATAGCTATGTTTAAATATGAATAATCTAGTAAACACCTTGAAATCCTCCGCCTTCAGCTAATGTTAATGAAAACTATCATCAAAATAAGTTACAATAGTTACAATGATTTAGAGAACCTCAGGCACTGAAACAGTTTAAATAAATTGACACAGCACTCAAAAATATGCTAGAATGATGAATTATTTCTAATCCATTAATACTGCAAAGTTCTTTTATCATTTCAAGGCTATTTTTATAAGGATTCAGGGCTCAAATTATTGTTATTTATTTGAAATAGCAAATAGAGGCAAATACTCAGCTAGTGAACTTTTATGCTTCCTTAAGAGTTCCATTTCTATACTCTCTCTGCCTGGGTTCTTTAGAGAGTAATATTTTATTATACAATATTTATATTCTGTCATCCAGCTACTTGGCACACACAGACCATCACACTTACTGATTCAACTGGAAAGATGACAATCTGTAACACTTAGGGCACTTGCTGAGGGTGCACTCTGTCCTCTCATCCAGGTTGTTGATGAATCATAGAATATGTTTAATAAGACTGGACCCAGTACTGACCTCTGGGGAACACCACTAGTTACAGGCCTCCAACCGGACTCTGCACCGCTGATCACAACCCTCTGAGCTCTGCTATTCAGGCAGTTCTCAATCCACCTCACTGTCCACTCATCTAACCCCCACTTCCTAAGCTTACCCCTGAGGATCTTATGGGAATCAGTGTCAAAAGCCTTGCTGAAGTTGAGATAGACAACCTTCACTGCTCTCCTTTCATTCACCCAGCCAGTCATTAAATCATAGAAGGTTACCAGATTGGTCAAGCATGATTTCCCCTTGATGAATCCACGTTAACCAATCCAGATAACCTTCTTTTCCTCTACATGCTTAGAGATAATGAGTCCAAGAGTTTTATTATCTGGGTGGAGTTGGGTTCTCAGATCATCTTTTGACGATATACTACAGCTCTCTATCAGGGGCTTAGGGCTGATTGTTTCTGTCTTTTTTATTCCCATGCTAACCTGTTTTTTGCTTTCACTGGCTTAGTTTGATGAGGGCAGGTGTTGTCCTGCCTAAAGTATATGTTTAGCAGCTGTAAATTCTGATAGTTCCATTATGCAGAATGGTCAATGAGATGGTTGTCTTGTATTTGAAGCTCAGACATGTTAATAAAATAATATATGTGAATTCAAATTCTTAGAGTTGTATGTACTTTTAGTAGCACTTTATTTATTCAATAAACTCAGCAATTATTATAACAAGTAAAAGACTCTTCTGGAATAATAACTGATGCTCCAAAACATTTTGTTCCACACAAACCATATATTTTAATTTTATCTCATTTTTAATTTGAGGAGGACATCTTAAGGAGCAAGATGTCTTTAATAATGCTATATATCTGTTAACTTCATAGTAAATACTGGGCAGCTGAGGACAAATTTGAAAGACAGATAAAAGTCTGAAGCTCCTGCACACATTCTGGAAATCAGCATCTGTACAGGAAAGAAACAAATTAGTGCCCTAATAGAGGGAAAGACAGACAGGATTCAGCCTTTATATACTTCTCTTTGATAGCTGCATGTTAACTGCAGAAAGTGCTATTTCTTGCCGGTCGGATCATCACAGGAGACTTGGGAAGGAACTGGAAGTAGTGCAGTCAGAAGAGAGGATTTAGGAGACAAAGGACATAAATCCATAGGAAGCCAGGCCTCATTGATTCCACTATTCATAGCGAAATGGTGTTCTCTTTCGTAACAACTACTATTTGCTCTATAATTGCAATTCTGTGTTATTTTATATGCATGTATACATTTACTATACACACATGTGCTTCTGTAAATTACTATTTTAACTACTCATAAAGAGGTGCTTGTTTTAACTTTTTTTTTTCCTTCCTTGATCTTCACAGAGCTTGATCAACCACACATCCCACCCCGACACACTTGTATTCACTAATGAGATGTTGAACTGGTAACCTATTCAGTGAGAGATTTACCAATGAAAGATTGCATCAGGAAAAACAGCAGGTGAACTTCATATTAAGGAGAACATTGAGCAGTAAATATTTTTCAAGGTACAAAGGATAAGCCACATGGATATTTCCTTTTTGAGAGGGGACAGGCAGAGCAGTGGGAAACATCAGATTTTTCAGATTAGTAACAGTGACAAGAAAAAATGGTATGGATCAGTTTGGCTATTAGTAGGTAGGTAGAAAGAAAAAATAATTGGAGAAGTAAAGTACTCAGGGAAGTGCAGGATATTGGTAAAAAAATGAAGATAGTGATAGATGACCCCTGACAAAGCAGACTTTTGGTTTCAGTATTCTCTCTAGAAACCATGAAAAGGGGGGGAAAGAAAATAACATGTTTTCTTGTGTAGCTTTTAACTTACTGTTTTCAGGTTCTGCAAAGCTTTTTCTCCATGTATTCATTGAGACACAAAGCAAAATATGGGAAGGAACAGCCATGCTATGAGCCAGAATGGGCAGGAAAAATGTGCATGGAGGGGAGAAGTGCATCTTGATAATGAACTTCCAGTTTAACAGTAAATCGTTATTGTTGGAAACTCAGAATTCTATCCAAAATAAGTTAAAAAAAAGTATTGTGGGCAACAGATTATTCCAGTATCTCACGGTACCAACAGCTCTTATCGACAGAAAGACGCAAATTGTATTTTTAAACTGAAGTCACAGGATAAGTGTGAAGTCTTTAAAGGAACTGTGGTGCAGTCTGAGCTATAAAATGCTGGGCTAACAGTTAGTTGTAAATCTCCTTGACAGTTATGTCTGCAGTTCTAAAACTGAACTACTGAAACAGTGATACAATAATAATAAAAGCAATGCAACGTAAGTCCTGGATGTATTCGATTTATGAATAGGATATTCTTTCATGAAAAGGGCATAGAACCCCCAATTAGCTAGAAAAAAAAATAAAACAGAATTTTGTCAGCATCCAGCAATGTGACTATCATCCAGACGATGAATTATGCGTTCCTTAAACTAATCTGATTCTCTAGTAATGCCATGTTAAAAAAAAAAAAAAAAAAGTAACTATGACAATCTACATTTTGCTTCTGTATTTTGATGTAGTAAAGAAGATCATTATTAATATTTCACAAGTGTAAGGAAGAAAAAGAGAGAGAAAAATAGGAAGAGCTGTCTACAAACAATCTGATCAATAGCAGGTATCAACAGGGTTTGTGCTTCTGTACTACCAAATTACCAGAATACAAGGATATTGTTATACTAGTTTTCTGGCTTGCTTTCTTCTGTAGAACACTGTTTAGAAGGTTTTTAAGAATACTTTCCACAGAAACTTAGTATAGCAGCAATTAGAATCTTGCTACCACTAAAGAAACACTAAGAAACCTTGGACCTTAAGGATACTGGATTGAGTCCTATTGCATAGACCACAATGCTGCGTTATCTATTTGGGCACATGAACCATTGTATTGATTTAAATTAGATTTAAATTATGTTTAAGTTTTAATTAGGTGCTTGAAGTTAGACAGGGCCTTAAATATTTTGCTAAACCAGCCTCTTTTTCAGCACTGATCTAGTGAAGCAGACCAAAGCAATGGCAAATTTGAGTCAGAAATTGTTGACCTCGTAACTCTTCATATAGCGACTTCAGCATCAGGCTGCAACTGGGGAAAACACATTCTTGTGGGCCTTCTTTGAAGGCATAATGAAACTTGGTAATGGTGCTTGTGGCAAGAGGTCTTCTTTTCACTGAATGGCCACAATGGTGGGGTAGCATGAAGCAGCAACTATCTTTGGGCCTATTTAATATCATTTCAGTTATATTTGACAGGTCTGAATATACAATTATATAAAAATTCTTCTATAATTTAGCATAATGATAACTCAGCTTCCACTGGGCTTTGCACAGACATAAGTTTGGTAAAAGTATTCACACAGCTCTATCAGTGCATCTTATTAGCAATTTCTGACAGCTGCTTCCTCATGCTTGATCTCCTGACAGAAGAGGCAGACAAGTAGTTCAGACTTACAATTGTGCAATGTAGAAGAGTGATTATATAGTTTGCATCAAATGTCTACTGAAGAAATCTCAGTTCTGATTGATTGCAATGGTAATCTGCAATATGGATCTAACCCAGAGAGGAGCTTGATCCTGACTGATCTTGTTCCATTCAGATCAGAAGAGTCTTAACCACATCCTTCAAAGGGACAACTCAGATGAAAGAGCGCTCAGTATTTGTCCGAGAGAGGGGAGTGTAAGTCCTTTACTTTGCATTTTATTGCCAATCTCACTCACTTAGGAACACAGGTCATGTTTTCCCATTGCACATTAACAAATGAAAACAAGTTAATGGAAAAAAAGAACTTCTTAAGTTATTTACAGTTTCCCAGCATAGCCCTCCTCAGCACAGTCAGTGTTAGAAGAACTGAATGGCTCGGTAAGACTGGAAGCTCAGTACACTAGATGTATTTCTGGTAGGTGGGAGAGGACTTCAGAGAAATCAAAGACATAAGAGTAGTAAGTTCTGCAAAAAAATGACAATGCAGAAACAGGGATGGATACTGCCCGGGCTGAACAAAATTATGGTTGTGTAAAATAAGTGTGAATTCAAAATCACACAAACGTTGCTTAGAAGTAGAGAGCAAATACAAACTTCTATAGAATTTTACCATTATCTTCAGGATATATGTATTAATCTACTTTCATTCACCTACTGTCAGCAAGCAACATATTTAGAACTATCCATCAAAATCTGCAGGGGAAGAACTTGTCCCCAGTATGGTGAATAGCAACCTTCACTTTTCTCAGAGTTCATTCCTTGTTACTTGCAGTTGCCCCAAGAAGTTAAAGAGAAACTGGATGAGGAACAGCAATTCCATTCTGGCAGTGACTGTTAGTTAAGATATCACTCTTACAGTTTCAAAATAAACGAAATATAAATATAACTTAGTACTTGAAGGATATACATATATATATATCTACATATGTATGATAGCTGGGGGAGGGGGTTGTTTGTTTTATGTTTTGTACTTGTGAAAAACATCCAGCTCATTTCAAAAGAACTAAAGATCTAACAGTGAACACTACCCCCACTATATTATCAAGGTTGCAGGCAATGACAGCTGATTAACATACATCCGATGTTTTACTGATAGTGATAATCAAACATTTTATTAGTAATTTCTCTCAAGCATTCATGTTTTGTTAAAGGAAAAAATTCTGCATCATACTGTACTGTAGAAATAAAGATAAAAGGTAATTTCAAAACAAACTGCCAAGGGTTATGATGCTAAAAGCATCACTAACTTTCACAATGAAATTAAGCTTTTTTGATATGAATTATGTTGCCACAGAAACCAGAAACCATAGAACCTGAGACCATTTTCTGCAGAATTCACGTGACCTTGAGTTTAAACAGTGATGGTATTAATTTAAAAGCTGGGAAATAATAAAAATAATAATTCTGCCATTTTCTCAGAGTTAATAATTTCACAGCTGTGGAAAAGGACTGTTCTTCTTCAACAGCATAATTTTGTAATTTGAACTCCACTGCTGTGAATGCTATTGGACATAGTGTCATCTTATTATCTTCACTGGAGTTGTTCATAATTGCAAGTAGAGCTGACACATCCAGCAGTAAGATTTTGGAGGCCAAAGCTTTTAGCTTAGGAGATTTTCCAAAAGATTTTATCTTCTTTTCTTGTATTTGTCAGGAAAAAAACTCCAAATATAGCTATGGCACTTCAGAAATGATTGCTAATATGCTTTGGAGAGGAAGATATGGGGATCACTCCAGGGAGTTCTCTCTCAGTAGCTCCATATTCTCGCCCACACCCTGTAATTTCCACCCCGGGGAAGCTGACAAGAGATTGGTTCTACCTATGAAATTTCCCTAAGTACCAAACTAAGTGCTATTAAACCCATGGAAGAGAAATTTGATATTAAATTGGACACTTATGCTCTATGAATGGGAAAAATTAGGGGATAAAATGGAAATGCTTGAGGGTACTCTCTCAGCCATAAATGCTCAATATGATATATATATATAAAAAAGATAATCGAAAGGCTCTTTCTGGTATGTTAAAAATAATGATATTTTATGCCATAAATTAGAGGGTCTAGAGAACCAGTGTCAGAGCAGGTATTGTAGCACGAGTGGTATTTTGGAAGGAAATGGTGACATTGAAGTAGGTTTCTGAGTATTCCACTTCCATGGCACGACAAGCACATCCGATCTAGTGAGCTTGCAAAAAGTCATACAGAACTATTAGCTGCCTTGTGAAGCGGTTTCTCTCTTGCAGCTGAGCGTGTTCCAATTCCATTGCTATTTCCCAAGCAAACTTAAAACAGAATTCTAAGAACCTTACAGTTGACTCAATGGGAACAGAATTTCTATTTTAGAATGGGTTAAAACACACATAATGTGCATATTTTTGTTGAAAGCAGAACCATTTCTAAGCTTTGTCAAATATGTTCCTTTAGGGGAAAAGATAAATTTGTGTTCATATTTACTTTGTGATATAAAAGCACTTTTTTTCACATAAACAATTAAAATGTAAATGGGATATTTTTTCAATAGAATGTATATTGACAAATATATTTTTTCATCTTGCAAAAAGTAAAAGTAGCCTAGAAACATCTTTACAGAACCCAAGTGGGGTAGGAGAGCAAGAGTTTTAATGTTTACTCAATTAATGCAAGTCGTTAGTGATGAAATGGTTCTTCCCACAACCCTTATCTAGTTTTATTCCAAGACAGAAATTTTAACCCTTCCAATGATGTGGTCTGTACTTCCAATCTGCACTGGTATCTACACACCTTTCTTACCAGCAAGTAAATATAATATGACCTTACTGTGATAAAAAGGATAGATCACAGTAGTGAACATAATCCTTAGAAACTAGATGTTTCCCACATGACATCCACCCAAGCTCTCTCCTGAGAGCGAGCCTACCAGATTTTGCTGTCATTCATGTGCATTCACTTCAAAACATATGCTTCTTGTCATACTGCAAGTAAATATTACAAAACTTCCAGGAAACAGTCCCTCTCTTCAGACTGATATCTGAAGTCAACGATTTGGCAGATATCCCACGCTTGCAACTCGTCAAAATGAGGCAATAGGAACATATCTTGCACTTGCAAGAGATCAGGTAACCCAATATGTCTTTTATGACTATTCCTATTACTTAGAATTTCCCTCTCCTCCATGTTCATGCATTCAGCAGAACTTTGCAGGATACTTGCAGATTATTAAGACTATATATAATTTGCATTTTAAAGCATAATAACTTCCCATATTATGTTTTAGTTATATAATCAGTGTTTTGTAATTGGTTTTTTCCACTAGGTGCCTTTTCTGTGTACTACATACTACAGAATCTAGATACCCTCCAGGTGGTCCCTGAAGTTAGAAAACATGGTATAAAATTTAACCCTCTCCTCCAACAGTTCCATAACAACTGATGGCAGGAATTGAAATGTGGTAAGGGGAAACAAAGCAAAACAAATTAAAAAAAAACCCAAGCCAACAAGCAAAACCTACAAAGGGGTTCTGATTCAACACATTTTATCACAACAAGTAGGACACACTTTGAGGCTACAATGAATTAGAGATTTCAGACAATACTTCAAATCCATTTTTCCTTATCCTGATTCCTGCAGTGTTCTTTTTTTTTCCTGTTTTTGTCAGTTATCATGTGTTGTGCTGAAGACATAAGAACTCTTGAGGTTTATATTTTTTATCCTTGCTCATTTAACTGTGAAAGTCCATGGAAATGTATGAGCTGGTTTTTACTGCTTTTAAGCCCTAATCTCCATAGAATACTGTAGCAAGGAGGTATTTATTCTAATTAGTGTTATTTTAAAGTAGTTAGATAAAGAACTGTATACACAGAAACAAAGAGCAGAGGCAGTGCTTAAAAACCCCACAAACACCTTCTCATCAAAATCAGTGGTATTTAAAGGGATCTCAGGACCACAGCAGGGACAAAACTACACAAGATAAGCACCAGAGTTAACATAAATCTCAAAAGCTAAATACAGAAATATGGATTGGAGGTCTGGAAAGTGTTATATCAGGGTGTTAATAAGGCTTTTGGTGAACTATGGCATTCAGCTCCAGTCTCCATGTTTCAAAAAGATATTGAATTTCATAGACCTTAGCAAAAGTGCTACAATAATTATTTTACATTGTAAAATAGCTTATACTTTGAGAAAGACCAAAACAAATTCTAGCTCAGACCATATTTAGCTAAACCAAGAATTGACAGTACTGGGCAACCTACTCAAGGCAGTAGATTCATTATCAGTTCAGCTTTTTAAATCCAGATTAGACTTTTCAGAACGGGCAGAAGTTCAGAAATTGAATGAGATATTACGGGGCTACAAACACCATATACTGAAACTCCAGTCTGTTATTTCAGTAGAGGTCATACCAGAAAGGGTTAATGATCTATTACGACATCAACAATTACTCTACAAGACTACCCAGAATTAAATGTTAAAAATGTTGTTATGGCTTTTCAAAGTACTATCATTCAATTTCACCAATATTCCTTAGCTCTTATAAAAAGCCTAAATAGCTTTCTCATTTTGAGAAAGCAGTGAAGCTAGTTTGTTAGCTATGAAGAGCTTATTTTGAAGAGCTTCTGAAGCTCCCTCCAAATCTAAAACCCCCCATTCTTTTCAGTATCTTCCTCTCATGAAAATATTTCTAAAATTCTACCAGTCACCATCACCCTTCCCTATCCCCCTACTTCTTTTCTGTTGAATTATTCTGTGGGAGCACATCCAGACCAAGCAGCAATTCCCAAGTCATACAAGTGTTATCTTTTGTAATATTTTGTTTCCTTCTTTCTACATTACAGAAATTCTTTCTCCTGTTACCCAACAAGTACTAGTTCTTGTTTAACAAACAAACACTGCCTGCTGAACCAGAGCCTACTACCCTTTTCTGTTTGGCTTTCTTTTTTTGAAAAAAGAAAAAGTTTTTCCTGGTGTCCAGTATGAACGTGTGAACATTTGTTTCACCTTACTGAGTCTATGTAACATTTGAATGAATAATTTTCCTTTACAATCCAGATCACTAAATCCAGAGACGTGAAATTTTCAGTGTTATTAGAGGTGCTCAAAGGTCTCTTGTCAACTCAACTGATGTAGTAAATTCAGAATCACCTTAAAACCTGGCAAAATGTTCTCATCCATCAGATTGAAAACATAGATAAATATTCCCCCTGACTAATATTACACTAAACATTTCCAATAACATTTTTTTTATTTTTTTTTTTTCCCCAAATGCTATTTATTGAACTCATTTGAGATCTACATAAGGCCAGCAATTTGGTAAATGACTAGAATATCCATGGAATGATGACAGACAATAGGACTCAGGACTCAGTTATAGACCCCTCTACAGTATCAAAGGTAAGTTTATAATTAAGCTAGGTACTGAATTAGTAGTGACAGTGGAAGGTGTTCCTCGAGCTTTTTGTTCTGTGTTTTGCCAGTTTGAATTTGTATTTTTTTGAGATCAGTGTTATGGACTATCAAAACAAAAAATCTCACAGAAACTACCTGCAAATTCAATTATATTTCCCTTTATTCTCAGTTCCGTATATTGTAAATTTTGAAGGGAGAAAGTCTAGGTCAGAAGCTATCCGACTTGCGGAATTACAGCCAAAAAAAAAAAAAGCAATTAAATCCCCTATTAATCTCATAGGAAGATGTTAAATTATTTTTCTCAAGGAGATCCTGTGTAAATTTAATCCTATATACCTGTTTCTACATCTCTAAAATATTATCTTTAAATATAGGCAGATGGCCTGGATTATTCTACAGTGGGAAATATTTAGAAATTTTACATCTTTATCTACATCTAGAAATGATTTTTATACAAGATTTATTCACTCTGTTCTCTTTATCTTTATAGTGCAGTGTTTATATATAGGTTCTCACAGATGCAGCCTCTCAGAACCTACCAGTTAGTCCATATTCTTCTCTGAATAATGTAAAACTATTTCCAGTTGTCCTGTCATAAACTAAAGGTAAAACAAAATTAAAGTAATTATCTTTTGCAAGCAGAGAAATAGAAGACAAGAGATATATTTGAATTATTTAGCCTTTTGCAACAAGTAAATTGTCTAAAAAATGTGACTTGTATTTATGGGATAAAATGTTTTGATGCTTAAAAGGACAATCAATGCCTATAGAATTTCTTTAAATACTGAATAGCTTTAATGGAGGATGGGAAAAGGATAACCTTGAAATGATTTGCTACCTTTTCACGGGCCCAAATCCTTAATCCTCGCAAGGGTAGCCAATCTGTCCATCAAGATCAATAGGAATAGCAGCCTAGGCAGTATCTCACAGGCAAGCAACACCAGAAAAGGAAAAGGGAGTGATATTTATGTCCTGTTTTGCAAATGATTTTTCAAAAGTTTAGTCCAATCACTGAATCTTCAACATCAGCTTCTAGTCCACAGTGTTTATTAAAGAACAACGACAAAGCAGAGAATCCAGCTCTAATCTAGCAAATAAGAATGAAAAGAAATCATGTTTACTTCAGAGAAGCAGAGTATTTGGACCAAACAAAAACACATTAAAAAAAAATAATAAAAAAGACAGCACCAAACTGATTCTGACCATGAAAAATTGACTAAAACACAAGAACTCATACCTTTGGATCAACACGTTAAATTACAGGTAACATATTCAGGCTGAAGTTTTCAGAGGTAACAGAATTTCAGTGGGACATGGGTCTTTATTTTTCTCATTTCTTTAAAGATACTTTGCTTAAGCTATGAGTCAAGATTATTCCTACTAGATCACAAGGTCATATTTCTAGCAGAAGAATAAATTTGTGAATTCACTTAGTCACTTGGCAAATAGCTTTATCTTCATGTATACAAACAACATGGAGTAATAACAGCTAGAGAATACTGTCATTCACAATATATTTGAATAAATGCTATCAGAGAATATTTGGAGAGCATTTCCTCAGTATATGTAATCAGTATAAATGGTGTGTAATGGCATCGTTCTTTTCCAAGGATGCAGAACTGAATGTAATCAAGATAGCATTTAGCAGTAGAGTGATTATACCTGTCTATGTCTATGCTCCTAACCCACCTAGATGTTATACAAAATATTTTTGTTTAAGACTCTAAAGTTGAAGGCTAGTATGACATATTTTAGCTCACAACAAGTCAAATATAATTTATAAAGACAACTAGATGGTTGAGCTAACAGGCAGTAACTTGTTCTGAGGCCACAACTGAACTGCACATCCCCCTTTTCTAAGGTTAGAGTCAAGTTTAAAATCACCTAATCCTACTCAGGAGATGTGCCTGCAGGCTTCTAGAAATCCTGCTAGACTTCTCTGCGTTCTTAAGTCTACCAAAAATCTGATTATTACAGGCTGTCTGAAGCCGAGTATCCTCATGTGAACTTACCTTGGTAAGTTCCTCTTCCTCAAAAAACAGAACTAGTTATCTAGTTACTACTGACTATATACTAGCATATAGTTATCTAGTTATATACTAGTTATTATTCTGAAAAAAGAATAACTCTGCTTTTCATTTGCAAAGCCAAACCTGTAAGAATCCTAAAAACTTTACAGACACTACTTTTTTAAATCCTTATATCACCTTAAGGCTGTATTTGCAAAGCAAAAACATGACACTTCTTGTATGTGTCACTTCAACAGTTTTAGAAAGTCAGCCCCCAAACACTCTGTAGGCGCAGTTTCACACCTTTGCTATTAAGCTAGTTGGATACATGATGGATTAAGGTAACTTTATTAAAAGGATCTTGATTTGCTGCATAGATACTTTGAGGCAGGAAAATAACACCCTAATTTTGGAAATGAAAGGAAATTGAAGCACAGAGAAGCTTTCACAGTTACGTAAGAAATCTCAGGTTTAACCAGTAAAGCTCATCCTGAAAAAAAAATGGTTCAGAAGTCAATGCATAGTGACGATTATTCAACAGAGCAAACCATAAGAAAGGCCTCATTCAAAGGACTCACACAACTCTGAGACACTTGATCCAAAAGATCTTTTCTGCTACATCTACCAGTGACTCAAGCTCACAGCAGGAGCTTCCTATTCTTGCCAGTAAACTTTCCTCGCTTACTCTGCCCAAAACTTAATCTTTCTTCTCTTGGTCACCTTAATGATACTGGGTGGCTCTGAGGTGCTTCTTTTTATTAGAACAACTGCTTTCCTGCTAACTGAGAGCCTGAAAGAATTACAGTCATCTGACTACAAAAGGGTCTATTTTTGCTGTTCTTAAGAGGCCAAAAAAGTGTTGTTCTAAACTGGGCATAAGAGGAACTTGAGGCTCAGAGGAGATACAGATATAGCGTGACAAGAGAAACAGCTAATAACACTTATGAAAAGAATCTGCAAAAATGCAAAAAAGACATCCCAGGGCTTTGTTAATCCATAGCATTCCTTAGTGGGGGTTATTCTTTGTATGTATGGCCATTTCTAATGAGACTTCTCAGAATCAAATTTTTAAATCTCAGAATTAATAAAAATAGGACTGGCAGGTACCTTGGTGTTCCTCCTAATCCCTCCATCTGCCCCAAAACACCTTCAGATTATCTAGGGAAAGACGAAATCACCAGCACCATCCACTACCTGTGAATATTCAGGGGGTAAGAGCATCTGAGTAACTTCAGGTCACCAGATGGTTTGATATTTTCAAGTTTCAACTTCCCACTTAGTGAATTCAATGGAAGACACTGACTTTGATAGGATCACACAGAATTCTGCAGAAACATATATTGTCAAAAAAATTTGAAAGAAACACTAAAAGCATCTTCAATGCCATCTGCTCCCTCATCCCCCAAATCCAAGCCGTGATCAACTACTCTTAACCATTTCTGGCAAATGTGTAAGTCAGTCCTCCAATGATGGAAATTCCACAATCTCTGTTGGAAATTCATTCTGGTACTTAAGTATATTTATTATTAGAAAGTTTTGCCAATGTATCCTAACTTATCCTTATTGCAATCCAAGGCCTGTATACTCTGCATGTTAGCTACAGTGAACAAAGAAACCAGTTGCTTCCAATTACTTAACAAAGCGATGGCATACATACCTATTTCCTTACATGTTTTTTCTGATAATTGTTTTCATTCTAAACTTTTTTTTTTTCAAAATGCCTATTAGTTTTACATTTCAATTTCAAAATGGCTATTAATTTTAGAGACAGATTTTTCTTTCAACTAAAAATTTGACAGTCCTCCTTGTATTTGAACATCATCAAGTTGCGCCTCAGCAAAAAAAATCTTTATTAAAAATTTTTAAGCTATTATCAAAGACTTATTGAGGCTCCATAAGGAAAAGTTCAGAAAATTCTGAGAAGGAAAAGAGTGTTTATATGAAAAAACTTTTGCTGCACAATTCACTTGATTGTGATTGGTAAAATTATAGAAAAGAATATGCAAAGAACAACAATGATGATTCTAGGGTATTAAAAAAGCTTTACAGTAAGAGGCTTAAAGAGTTCAACCTGTTTAGTTTATCAGAAAAGACGGAATGGTGCCCAGAACAGCATATATAAGCACATTTGCAGGAAGAAAAGCCACAGTGTAAGGCCTCTATAATGCAGAAAAAGAAAGAAGAGTGGTGAATGAAGGAAAGCTAAAATAAGCATAGAGAAATAATTAGCCACTGTAACAGTTTATCACTAGCAGTGGCAGATTCCCATCTGTCAAAACCTAAAAGTCTGTTGGAATTCTATGATTCTGGCAACAAAAAGGATGTATACAATTCTGGTAACTCAAAGAGATAAAACGGCTGAAATAGTATGCCAGCAGGTGACCTGATAATCAGATAGGGTCTTCACATTGTATCACTCTACCCGAACTGCAGAAATGTTAAACCTTTACTGAAAAAAAGTATATGAACAAATCAGCAAGATTCATGGAGAAAACAGTTTGCAGAGAAACATATTCCCAGTTCAAGCCGCCCACAACTCTGGTTTGTCTTGAAGAAGAGCAAGGGAGGAGCCTAGCTGTAACTTAAGGTATTTGCCAATAGATATTCATACTTTGGCAAATAATAAGAGTAATGAAATGAAAACAGGCTTTGTCCATGTTTAAGAACTTGTAATGCTGCTGTGTGAAGGAAGGAAACGTGGTGTAATTTTTTCATCTCTTGTTTGCTTTTCATAGATCAACTGAAAGGTAAAACATGGAAATATCATAACCTTAGACTGCAACATAAAGCATTCTGGCAGAAGATCAAAGATGGTGGAACATTAAAGCTCCAGATAAGGTTTAAAACTATAAAGCTGGAACCAAAGGCATGAGAATTGACAAGTCTGTTTGTAGAAGAAATATCTTTAATAACAAGCATTGCCTCCATGGAAACAAGGCCTCTAGTCTAGGTTGGATCCAGGGAGTGACAAAGGACAGCAGATATTCAACGTGCTGCAAATGTCTTTAGAATCTGAAATATCATGATCCTCATAAATACCAATTATTTTTTTAAAGGGGGGGGGGGGGAAAAAAGTATAGTGACATGCTTTCCATTCTAGTCACTAAACAACCTTGCCGGGAAATCAGGCAATGTGCTAATAATATAAGAAAGAAACAAAATGTTAAAAGAAATCCTTATATTAAATTTAATAAAGTAATTATTAAGAACACTGAACATTCTAAAAATTATTAGAGAACCAGGCACAGGCCAGCATGTCAAAAAAAAAGGCTGCAGAAAACCAGTCATCCCACACACCCCAAAATGCTCAAAAGCGATTGCCTTGTAAACAAAACATGAGCTTGCACAGCACTGCCCCTGCACAGACATCTGCCATCAAGAGCTGTCCCCCTAATAACTCACCCAAACAACTCTGCTTTCTGGTCAGCAAGAGCAGGGAAGCTGCTCTGATGGATTTGCAGGATAATGTCTGGGTAAAAGACTCTGGTGCCTGAACTCTAGCTGTTATACATAATATTTACTAAGTTTCAGCATGATCACCTTAAAATATTTTCTTTTCTTAAAGAAGGTATATTTTTCCTTACAAATTAAAAAACATTGAGCAACACAGTTGATGTAACTGCTTCCAATTCTAAAACAGGTAATAAATTCTTTCTGTTTCTTTATTCTTGTCCATTTTTTTTTCTGATATGGGTAATTTTGTTTAACTAGAGATGATAATTTTATTTACTCTGGTAATAAAACCAGTACCTGTTCAATGCTGATGAATCAGGAAATTCTACAACCACTATGCAAATAGGAAGAAGGAATTAGAAAAAACCTTGACTAAAATATTTTCTCACACTTAGTACACATATTCCAACCGCTAATTTATACTACCCTGATCCTGCAATTTTCCCTTACCCATAAGGCAGTGTGTGAATTAATTACTCCTAAAACAAATACCTTTTACTTCAAATTATGGAAATAAATCTTTAAAATTTCATGCTGATGTGAATTTAAATTAGAAAGTATTTATAGATAGAGCCTTAATGATTTTCTTTATTCACTCATTCAATTTGTTTTTAAGTAAAAATTCCCAGCTTGCTGGCTTCCCTTTCTCTAGGTACTGACTGTGCAAGAGAAACAGCCCTGTGCTTGTGACACTCCTGCATGCCTCTAGGAGGAAAATGCAATACCCTAGACATTATGTCGTGATTTTTCTGCATTATTAATCCAGAGAACTAACAGTAAAAGAGCAATTCTCTTTTTTTAGCACAAAGAAAAAGAAAACTAAATTAGGATGGCAAAAAACAACGGATAAGCAGATTACAACTTTCATAGAAGATATACAGTCCAATCTCCTTATACAACCAAACTCTAGATGAATGAGTTCACTGTTGGAGGGGTTTAGGCAGAGGGAAGCAAATAAGTCTTGCCCTGTGACTGATATTAGATATCAGAGTTCCTCTCATCCTCTCTCATGCCCTTCACAGCACTGCCCTTTGAACCCTTGGGCTCGCTTGACTGAAGGAGGAAGTGGAGAAGGGAAGTAATAATTCCCTGGAATACAGCAATTAACTTTGAATCATGAGCTTTAAAGGTGGAACCCACTTATACTTTGTATTGAAGCTACACCACAAGGAAGGCTGTGAGAGATGCACAAAGTTTCACGCAAAGATAATATGAAACTATTATTTCATTTTGCAAAATCAGACTTGGTCACCAATTTAGTGTCCTTTCATCAAAGCGGTGGTGCAGCTCAGAGTCCACAGATCATCTACCCTGTTTCTCATTAACAAAAAACAGAACTTGAACTTTCAGTATAGCAGTAACTGTCGTGTATCAGACACCTATTTACTCTTATCTTACATAAACAATGGACCGAAATGTATCAGTAACAACTCCTCTCATGCTTACGCATGACTTGAAAGTTTTTCCAGGGATTCAGCGAAAGACAAGTTTTACATTAGCAGTTTTTTCACATATTATTTGAAGCATGCTCTGAAATCTGTGAAAAATGTTTGACTTGCATATTGAAAGCAAAAGTGTTACAACAATGTATTTTCTTTTTCATATTCAATGAACCAGCAAAATGTCTCTTCTGGCAGTCTGCATACTTAGAAGATGAGCTACATTTGGTAACAGGTGCCAACATAGCTTCCACTATAAACTTTAATCAATTTAATGAATAAGTCCTTATTGGCTGGGCAGACTATTTGAATATGGTGAAAGGGCCAGAAAGTGCTAGCAACTGTTTTAACCACAGACTGGGTAGAGAGACTGAAATGATGGCTCTAGAGAGCAACCTGCTCCCCAGTCAGAATCGTATGGGTGGAGAAAAAAGATCTGTATACATAGTTTGTGTCCCATGCTGTGCAACCACCTGCAGCTAGTACACATTTATAATTTGGTCGGGCTGGTATAGACTGAGAGATGGATCTGTTGGGTTCAAAACTCCCCAAAAGCAAAATAGCATCAGCACCTGTTACAACAACCTGAGCACTTTAACAGAAAGAATGGTCTGGCAACATGCAGCTGGAAGGGAAGGATCTAGAGCAGCATTTGAAGGTAGAGGCTTTAATAAACAACATTGGTCATGGGTTTGCTTTCCAAACCTCAGGAAAAATGAATGTCTGGATGATACAATCAGTTCAGTTGTATTATATTGGCATTGGTCCGTATTTAATTTGCCAGCAATAAGTGGATAGTCCATTTCACATGTACTGCCAGCAATCAAAAAAATCAACGGAGTAGATATTTCCTCTGTTAGGTACAGTGTTGCTACTGCATTAGCTCTTAACAATCTGTTGACCATGTTAATAGAAGCCAGGATCATTTCATAGTAATACTGCTTTACTGCTTTGGCTTCTCACTAAACTTCAAAAAAAAAAAAAAAAAAAAAAAAATTAAAAGTCTAACATCAATCATTCAAAAAAATCACAGCAGATAAAAAACCTGTCTTGTTCAGGCCAGTTAAGTTGGTGAACCAGATTTCTGAGATCACAAATTTAATTTTATACACAGTTTAGAACCAAAAAATCCTATTGAAAATTCCACTTAGGTGACGTTGGTCAAAAAGTTGAAGAAAACACTGATGACATTTCTAGGCAGATTTTACTGGCCTTTATCAAACATACCATATATAAATAGTTAAATAATTTAAAGCCAGAAAGTGTACTACTCCCTAGAAACTGAGTGCATGTTTTCCTACATACCATTCCTAATTCCCCTGGCAGTGTAAAACAAGAGTCTTGCATAAGAAATGATGGAAAAGCAAAAGAGGAGGAGGATGGTCTGAATTCTTTCTCCTGCCCTGTGTCCCTTTTTTATGTTTTGGGGGATGTGGATATGCCAATCCCTCTGTGTCTATGCAGATTCTTATTGTTGTTGCCATTAATATTAAAAGCACAGACACAATTTAGCTGATATATATTCCCAGATTCATAAACAGAACCGAGAATGTTTTGATCAAATTGTTGTTCTTGAAGCTTCCCCTCTAAAGGATAGAAACTTAGTTGTCCAGATTAACAATTCTCTTTTCAGTATGAAAAACTGTCATGGTGAAGTCAGCAGTATTCTTTTAAAGAAAGTCAGAGAGTAGTTTATAAATTAAAATGATGTGTCTATAGAGTTATTTCAATTGGATTTGTTGTTCCATAGCAAAACCATGCTAAAGAACAAATCTCCCAAGGACCACACACTTCCCAAAGTCCCAGCATCCTCCAAATCCTCCATCTGCTAAACTGAACAGACTTCTGCTTAGTTTTCATTTTAATTTCTTCACAATGCCTGTCATTCAGACTCTTGAAATTACGCAAAGGAGAGCCTCTGGAGCTCAGATAACTCTCCAGTAAATTCCCATTGTGGTGGAATGGATTGCTCTTCCTATTAATTCTTCATATTATTTCAATTTTGTTTGGTGGTTTGTTTTTTTTTATTACTGCTGTTCTCAATTATTTTATCAGCTTAGGAACAAAAGCCTGTGATTAGTAGGTATGAATGTCATTATTTTTTATTCTATTTTAAGGAAAGCTTTCACTTATTTAAGCTTGGAGCTGTTGCCCCAAAATAATCTTGTGGTTTTACTTTCTTCCAAATTCAATTCTGTATCAATGGAAAGGAGTCAATTTCATTGCTTATAAATGCTGTTTTCATTAGCCATAGTTCCTCAAGTCTGCACACTGCAATAAGCAGTATTGACAGAAGTTTCACCAGGAGACAGTAGATGAGGCTGGTTCAGACTGCTGGACATTTGGAACATTCCAGGGAGCTCAGCTGAGTTGCTCAGACTGTGCTTCAAATAAAATGAGGGCAAAATCGGGCCTGATACTGATGAAAGCCTCTTACACACAAAGGCTTGTCTTTAAATAAGGCAATAGATGTCTTCAAAATAAGTCTGAGGAGGTATAAACTCTTTGCTGTAACCAGAAAGACAGGTAACACAGAGGACTGAATATTAAAGCAGCAATTTCAGCACTACTCACTTCCATTTTTACATTAAACTTACTGTTCTTTTTATTTCTTATTTCTTCCCTTAATACGATAGTGATAAAAAATGAGAAGAGTTTGTGAAACCCTTATAGTGAATTATTTTTGGCTCAGTACAAATTGAAATGGCTGTAGCACTTTATAACATCATAAGAAAAAAATGTGGATGACTCCCCTCTGCTTTTCCTTTCATACCTAACATCTTCTCTAGCTTAATTGTGATGTTTTATTTTAACACTCAGATCCAACATATCAAAAGAGAGATTTTTCTCTCCAGTGTACTGATACAGATGCTCCAATAAAAGTAATGCTGTTCGTTTGACTCTGTACCGCTATAACTGACAGAAGAACTTGGACTTATTTTTTCCTCATTGCACACCATGTCGCATACATTCTGAATCAAATACAAGAGAATATTGTGTAAATCTATTGATTAGTATAATAGTCTAAGGAATTTTCCTTTGCCTTATCAAGGACAAGAAGTAATATGCTCATCAGCTGTAAATGAACATTGTTTCGGTGAACTTAAAGGAGCTGGGATCATTCACACAAACTGAGCATCCAGCAACAAGACGCTAAGGACTGGATAGTGCAAGGGTCACACTCAGCTTCCTCTCTAAAAATTTGTAAGCAGTATTAATGAGATCAATAAAGTGAGTAAAGACAAGTCCAACCCCTCACTGCCATTTGCTGGAGAGAAATCTAAGCTAGTTTGCTAGTTCACATGATGAAACACCCTGGACGCTCAGCTTGACCAAGTCTAGGCACAGAAAATACCACCAACAGTGTGTCATTAAACTATATTCATATGTGCATACAGCTGTTCTGAAGACACATACTCCAACCCTATGGCATCAGGTGGCTCACCTTTCACACAAAGCTTAGCTCTAACTTTCCCATCCCCAGGTGAAAACCTCCATAAGTTTAAAAAATTGCTTTGGGAAGTACTTCCTTAATTGCACGGCATACCAGAGCCTACTGCAGACTCACGCACTTTGAACACTATCCCACATTTTCTAGCAGGAGTCGTGAATGTCAAGTGGTGCAGGTGGAGATAATAAAAGGTTGCAATGCTGTCAGAAATGCCATTATTTCTTGTTGATTGGCCTGTTGTAGAGCTACTCTAATCCAAGTTTGTGGAGGGATGAGGGGAAATCAATCAGTTTCCCGCTGCTCTGGAGCCAACAGTTTTGATGCCCTGTCTTCTCTGCTAGTGTTAGTGTAAGATCCTCTGAGATGTACACTGGCTCTGTTTCAAATCATGAATCACTGTGGGAATGCAGAAGTTTTTGTCACCATTTATTTGTTTAAATACAATGCTGTCAAATTAAAATTTAAGCTTCAACTCAACTCATTCCCCAAAGAATTCCTGTGAGACACCACAACATCTCCCATGTTAGGTGTATATAACCTCTGCCAACCACAGCCTGCACCATCACAAATCCTATCAATGCAGGCCTAAATTACACTCTCTGGAAAGTAGTCATGAGAGGGTGGTAAAGGAGAAAGCGTTGGCTGTAATCTCAATTCACAGTAAATCACAAGTTTCTCTCATTTCTTGAAAAATCAATAGAATACCTACGACATCAAAGTGACAGACCTGGGTAATGTTTTCCTTTGCTTCTGCACACAGCTCTTGCTTTTATTAAACTGCCTTTATCTTGACCCACAAGGGTTTTTTCCTCCCCCACCCCCATCCTGCTGAGGGGAGTGACAGAGCGGCTCGGTGGGCACCTGACGTCAGCCAGGGTCAACCCACCAGAAGAACTGTGCCACAATGTGCATGAATGATTTCATCACTCCTGTTTGCAATGCAGCAAACAGCCAAAATACCTGTCCTACAGCAAATAGCTGATAATATCAGCTACTCTGGCTGTTTCGCACAGATTCAAGCTGCCCTTCCTAACCTACCCTGGAAGGCAGCAAAAAACCCTAGTCGTTAACTGAATAGTTACTCTTTAAAGTGTTATCAGTTTCACTGCCTAGACGTTCAACATAACCAGCTGACATTTTTTTAAATCTACCACTGAAAACTTTGCTTACCTTGCTTACCTGGTCTAAGGTACTATTTTGGCTTTCATTAGCAATACAGTGTTCTCATTCCTTTAATATCTTGATCAAAATAATACCCATAAAGTTTTCCCTGAGAGATCATAGACAATAACTAAACCAGAATGAACACTTCAGATGATCAGCATCTGTCAGATCTTTGTTGAAAAAAAAAAAAAAAAAACTAAAAAAATGACCGGCGCAAGGCTAAATATAACAGTAAAACAGGCAATAAAATTCTGAGGGGATGCCATCTCGAATATTAACTATTATTCTTGTATCCAAGTGCCCAATGCTCAAGTAATATCATGAACAATTAAAAAAAAAAAAACAAAAAACAAACACACACTTTTGGAAAAGCAAACAACTAACACCCAAAAACCAACTACTGGACTACTGCTTCCAGTGAGTTTGATCAAAACTGACAATAGATAAGCAATTAAAAAAAAGTGGTCTGTGCTTTTTGGTAATACAACTGTGAAAGCGCTAACCATAGAAATATTTTCCCCCATACTATGAAATTCCATCGGCACTTATTTATTTCCATTCAAAATGCCTGAACATTGGTACATGTTTAAACACAAATATGTATCATCGAAGCAGTGAAAATATAATCCAGGCTGCCTGGAAAAATCACTTGTTTTAATACAATGTCAATTATGTTTTCCTATCTGGTGTGAACGTTTCTTGGCACTCCCAGCTATTTACCCATATAAAATTTTGGAAAGTGACTTGATAACTACAAAAACATTTATGCTGAAGAGCTACTCACTGCAATGTACTAGAAACTGTTTTGTTTTTTTTTTTTTTAATGTAGGTTTTAACTGCACAATAAAAGCATTGGAACCCTTCATCACATTTTGCTGTTGTTGCTTGCACTTACTGTATAAACAGAATATTAAACTCAAGATATAAACTAAGACCCTTATTTTTTCATAAAGTTTCAAAAGCAGTAAGAAAAAGGCGTTACATCTAAGAGTGCAAATTGCACAGCTGTGCAAGATAGTTCTCAACGCAGCTTAAAAATTGTGCCAGAAGTTTCATATCCATGGTGCATCTTTGCCTGACAGAGGCAATTTTCACACTAAGGCAATTTTCACACTAAGGCAATTACAGCTTCAGCAGAGCAGGCATTTCCCAGAGCCAGAGCAGAGGTGGGTGGCCCAGGGCCCAGCATTCACCCAAACACCTGCCTCCTCTGAGCATTTCACTCCTTCCCATGGCATCCACAGGGGAGCAAACTTGTAATCCTTTCAAGCCAGGATTAAAAAATGCACACGAGGTTCCACGCGATGACATGAACTCTATAAATTTTCCTTTCCAAACACATTGATGAATAAAATTTCAGAATACAATTTAGGGTTAAAAAGAACATGATGCCAATGACAGCACTATATACAATGAATGGCATCACTCCCCATTTCAGTAGTAATCACAATGTTTTATTCACATACACATCATAAACTGGCAGCTTTGAAAAAGGCTACTTCGGGGATAGGAAAAGGCACTTTCCCCAGGGAAATCACTCCTTTCAAGTCTCAGCTTCGCTTTCTGTAAAATGGGGGAGATAAAACTTATCAGGTTTTTTTTTCCCCTGGACAGTTTGTGAGAATTTTATCAACATTTGTACTTTCAAACTCATCAGTATCCCTTGAATAAAAGTAACTTGAATCTAGCATGATCAGTGGTTTATATATGTAATGCACCAGATATGTTGGCATTAGAAGAGCCATGACTGCCATTGGGGTGCCCCATGAAATAGTCATGGGCCTCTCTGCACTGGCACCATGCTGAATGCAGTGTCCCAGTCTGAGCGTATTATGTCTTTGACAAATGTAAGCAGTCAAACCAGAAGCCCTAGAGACTGTTCTGTCTTCTCCACAAAGGGGATTGCCATCCCACACACATCTCACAGGAGCCCCAAGAGGGCCCCCTTGATTCCAACGATTTGTCACCTCCACTGGTTTGGAGCAAATGCTGGTCAACAGGCTGGAGATTATAGCTCCATTACCCCAACAGTCAGCTGTGAAGCTGCAAAGTCCTTGACTTAGTCTTCAACAGGATCACCCAAGGTCTTTTTCATCCTACTGATTTCTGTTAGTGCTTTTCTTTAAGACCTCACACTATTAGCCAATAGACTATGGCTATGTATTCCTCTCTTTATCATTATAACTAATAGAAGTATTTTGTCTTTTAAACCTGAAACATCTCTAAATATTGAAAAAAATGATTTAGAGCCATCTATGTAGGGACAAACTGATGATAAAAATCACCTGAATAGAAAATTCAAACAAAAAGAAATTGCTATAATAAAAGGTGATCTATAACTGCAACATATCAATAAGATTAGATAAACAGACTTATCTTAATTAATTTGTCTATATCATGAATTCCAGAGTCTTCCTCTATCATATCTTTCTTGTAAGCCATACACATCAGTTTACATACATGAAGCAGCTATTGATATCTCTGAGATAGCACTTGCAGGGGAGGCGGGGGGAGGGAGGAAGAGGAATATAGCAGAGCTGCCAAAATAGATAAACTGCTGCATTGCATTTTCTGCACATGCACACTTGGTGTGGTTTAGTATTGGTTGTTGCTATCTGAAATGTATCAGAGTGAAGGAGAAGCTGGAATGGCTTTGAAGCACAGAAAGGAAAATATTTCTCCTAAAATTTGCATCATGTTCTTTCACATTAGTTTGGGATGCAGTGGCTATAATGCACAAAGAGGGTAATGTTTAATTCTATTACAGCCCCGGGAGGTGTGGACAGATTATCTCAAAAAGGATCTTACTGAATTTTTCTTATATGAGTTAAAAACCCCTAAATAATTCCCTGAAAAAAAAAAATAATAAAAAAATAGAGTTATCACAGCGGAAAACCAGTGTTTGAGCAAACTGGAATCTAGAAATCTCATATGAGTTTCAGTGTCTCTCTTTTTGTACAAGCCTTGGTGGGGTCAACAAATTCTAAGCAGTTTATAAACAAGTTTTCTGTGTTGCTTTTACAGTTCAGATATTATTTTTTTTTTCCCAGTCATTGTGGTTTAACCCCAACCAGCAAGTAGCACCATGTAGCCTCTCACTCACCCTCCATTCCCCCCTGCAAGAAGGGGAGGGAGAAAAGGGAGACAAGAAGGGGAAAGGCAAAAACAGAAAACCTCATGAGTTGAGATAAAGACAGTTTGATAGAACAATAATGAACAAATAATAATAAAGGTAAAAGAATATGTAAGACACAAGTCACTGTCACCACCCAGTGAATTGGTTGCCCAGTCCAACCTGAGCAGAGATCACAGATTCTGCATCCCCAGTCAACCCCCATTTATATACCAAGCATGATGTCTATGGTACGGAATATTCCATTGTTCTGTCTATGCTCCTTCTCAGCTTTGATGGAAGGCTGAAAAAAGTATAAGCATCACTTAGCAACAACTAAAACTATGCATTCATACCAAATCTGAAAACACAGCAACCACTAGAAAGAAAATTAACTCTATCTCAGCTGAAACCAGGACATCAATTTAATTTGGGGTGAAGCCCAAAACCTAGTAGGTACTGAATGAGTAGGTAGGAAACGTGAGCTAAATCCTAAATCAAAAAGTAAACACTAAAGCAAACAGACAGCTGGGTAAAAATCAACCCCCAGCCATGATTCCTTAATTCAGAATTACACAGAAATCAGCTAAACACTTGACTTTTTAACTGTTATTTATTCCATCAAAATTCTTGTCCTCTGGAGGTACAATTCAGCTCAATTGGGTCACAATTTGACAGAAAAAAGGACCACACACATAGAAGAAGCTTCATTCTCTTTGAGTTTCACGCTACACAGGACTAAGAAAGAACCTAAATAAACAGGCATCTTTATATTTTATTAAAAAAAAAAATCCCAATTGATATCAAGACCCAGAAAGCAAAAAGTCCTTGGTGGGATTATGCAGCATCCAACACAGTACTCAGAGGTGTGAGCTTTCGGTGCAAGGCAGGATTTTGTTCAAACACGGCTAAGCACTAATCCTGACCAATTTAGGAGCAAATCTCAAGAGCTTGCTTCCTTCCTCCGGACACTGAGATACGCTTGGAAAAGAAGAGACTGTATCTACTGATCAGGTATGGAGATCCATCAGAGAACATGGGAAAGAGTGGGGGTGTTTTATAAAGACAGTTGTAAACAAAAGCAAGGTTCAACAGCTTGCAAAACATCAGCATCATCCTTATTTTTAATGCACCAAATGTTAACATAAGAGCATCTCACTTTTCTAAAATTAAACTAATTCCTTATTTAAATAACCCCAACAAACAAGTGATCAACTATTGAGAAAGGTACTGACTAGCCCTGTCAACAGCCTTTTTCTCTTCCCAGGTTAATGGAGTTAGCTGTACTACATTCTGGGATATCATCACTGCCATTGGATTATGAGGGTTTAATTCACAAATTGTGAAGGTGTGAATTACAGGCCTCCTCTTTACAGGTCCACTTGCAGATATGGTCTGCTCCAAGTCTTAATTGCTAGTGAGAAGAGCTAGAGGAGCAAAATGAAGCTGAAACTGCCATACACTTTTTTGTTATTTCTTATCATAAAGGAGTAACAAGGATGATTTAACTCGCTACTGAGCTTCCAGATCTTTTGGAGCACACTGGTGTCTTGAAATCCTTAGCTACCACCACATCATTACTTTTGTTAACGCTTGATTTAAATTATTATTTCGCACTGCAGACATTGAGCCCAAAACTACACTCGTCTAAACTGAAGAGCACAACATACTCTGTTCAGCACCAGCAGCAAGTCTGAGGTCTACACCGCAGACATCTACATCTGCAGAAAGCCACATACACCCTTCCAACAGCTGAGCCTCTAATCCTGATGGGAAATTTGGTTTCATTTTATGACATCATTACGCATGAAAATGCAAATTTTCATGCATATTTTCAGAGTTTGAAACATTTATTGTGTAGCTCCTAAAACTATGAGTCGAGGTCCTACACTTGCTATGCCTTCTCAGGCAGCAGAACATAAATATATACATATATTTGTATAAAATATATTAAAAATTTCAAATATTCACTTATACAGAACTCTTTAGGTGTTTTCTACACTCTTTAAATCAAAATGAAGAAAAAAAAATCAAAAGGTAGCTTTTCCTCTAAAACACTGCACAAAATGCAGATTCTGCAAATCTTACTGTTGCGAGCATGGAATATTGGCAAAATTCAAAGCCAGCTCTGTTTAGCTCTGCCCATGAGAGCTCAGGGGAAGGGCTGCATGCATGTATGTACTTGATTGCATATCTATATCCATAAACCTGTATATAATTGTTTTATTAATTATTCTTTGCCATTAAGAGAAAGGATCCTTAAATTGAATTTCTTTCTAAAATAATTATTGCTTATTAATGTACAATTATCTTATCATTGTTCATTGTTTTCTCAAGTCAAATTTTCATTAGAACAAAAATTCATGTGTGGAAGAGTTCTTAAAGCACAGTCAGGCCTCTTGCATGGTTTTGTGCTAATTACCAGAGCTTCTTTTGTTATCAGCCTGGACTTTAATGACAAAAGAAGACAAGTGTAGAGTCTATTTGGCTTGAGCTAATTACTAACCATTCCCCATTCAATTTATGCTCGGAGGAGTACAATAATCATGACACAGTGCATTAGCTCTGTCCCTGGCAGTATCTGCCCTGCTGAGTGTTAATTGACAGGGCAGATTCTAGTCAGGAATAACAGTGTCTGAGGCATGTCTGTTCATGAGCAACCCTCCGTAGCAATTTCTTCTGTGCAGTAACAGAAAGACAGCCCCTTTCATTTTTATTTAGGGGAATACTGGAAATTTTCCTTTGTTGCAGATGCAAGTGGCATTGTTCTCAGTGGTTTACTGTTTTTATGATTAACACTTCATCTGTATCTAGTCAGAAAAAAATAATGAACCAGAACTAAGAACCAATGAACATGACACAAACAGAACAACTCACCTGGATTATTTTGTAAAAATACCGCAATATGTCTAACTGAGCTGACTACCTTGCACCAAAAGCAGAGAGCTTAGAGGGCTAGTCACAGGTAGTAAGCCACTTAGTATTATCCAGAACACATTGAATTTGAAAAGTTTTTAGTGGACTTAGCATTGCTTCAGGGTCTTTGTGAACTTGAAAATTAAGGAATTTATGGTAAATCCTCCAAAAATAATTTCATAGGGTGTAACGGATAGTGATAGACATTTTAGAGCCATTAGTTTACTTCTATTCTGCAGTTCAGTGATATCACACTCCAAACTAGAAGTACCTGTACTGTAATGATCTAATGTATCACCAAGTCTTGAGGGGTAAAAAGGAAAAGAAAGCTCATTCTCCTCTGTGCTCATGCATCTTTAACAAACGATCTTCAAAAACCAAACTACAGCCACACAAAGTCAGCTCATCAAGTTCTTCAGAGTGTTTGTGTCACCTGGAAAACAACCTACAATGAAACAACCAGGGGATCAGGCCATCCTAAGAAATTTCAGTCACACATAATCTTCCTGGCTTTCGCAGTCTCTCCCTTTGATAATTCAGCCATCAAAAATCTGCCAATACAGGAGAATTTGCAGTTGTGTAGGACAGAATCCAGGACCTGTAGAAGTAAAAAATTGGGGGGTATCTGACAGTGATGGAGAACTGCATACAAAGAAGGCAAACTCATATATATGAAAGGATATAACTTTAGAGGCATAGCATTAACAATAAAGTACCAGGTTTTAAGCTTGTCTTTTACTTGTAGCTGCTTGCACTTTTACTTTTTGTAGTTGCAAAGAGGAAAGGAGGTTAAATCAGTGCTGGGAGGAGCAATAGTCTATGCGAGATGTGTAGCCTTGGATCAGTTCACACCAGGGAGGAAGGAGACTGAGAAAGTGTTTTAACTAAGTGCTTGAAGGAAGAGCGAGTGTTCATCAACACCACCAAAGCACTGAGAGCTGTATTACACTAAAGTGCAAGCCATTTATGTTTGCGAAGTTCACCTCCAAACTTGTTTTATTTTGTAACATTCCATTTTTTTAGAGGCAGAGGTATATTGGCCACTGCCATGCCATCTCAAAATAAAAGAAATTATCTACTGCTAGTTCAGGGCCCCTTCAGCAAACCAAATTAATTAGTTAATTTACTTGATGTAATGTCCTGTTCTGATCACATGACAATACTTTGCCACTTCAGGATCATTTCCTGCATGTCAGACATGGTGCCAGTGGCGAGTTCCCAATTTGACTATATAAATGCTAAAAGTGCTTGAGATCTTCACTGAAAATACTTATAAATCATTCCCTCCATAAAGAGGAAGATTTCCTCTTCTCAAATGCATGCACAAGAACAGCTTCATAATGATAACATGGCTAATTACTTTCTAAATATATTGTGTTTGCATCAAGGTTTGACCGTTTCCAAATTTCAAAAAAAACCTGTAGGCACGTATGAACACCAAGGAGGCCAAAAGTGAAACAATAGTTTGGGCAATCCTCAGCATAGTGGTTGCTTCTAGCATTAGCATCCATGGGATACCAGCAATGCAGGCAGGAATAGAAAAATATGTGCAAAACAATCCACACTTTTTCCCAAAGATCTATCCATTAATTTTCATGGTTCATTCCGCAAGATTATTTAATGATCAACCTAGAATAACACTAGTTTGGGGTGAGTGACAGAAAAACACCTTCATAAAACATTGAGTGCTGTTATTAAACTATTAGATCCTAAAAAAGGTACCAAAGCCTCTTACTCACTAAACGCTAATAACCAAAAGTGCCTCTTCCATTCGCTGTTAGCAAGGAAATCTCCTCCTCCTGAAGCAAAATGTTTGAAGTCAGTATTTTGCTACACATTAGTATCACAAAGCCATGTCATGCAAGATTAGACAGAATTCCACAAATCAGCACAAACTTTCCCAAAGCAGCAGGGAGAATGGCAAGAGCACAAATTTCTGCAGCATGATCCACAGTGAGGTGCCTGATGGACTGAAGATTTATCCTGCCTGAACACTGCTCTCTACAGCCTGCAGTGCATTGCAATGGTACCGTTCAAAAATACAGAGATGCATTTAAATCCGTGTCTCTGCAGAATAGTGTCTGCTGCCATTTTCAAGCCTCAGGACAACCTTCACAGATTGACATTTCACTTCCCAGTGTCATTTTCCAGCTTAGAGCAGAGGCTTTCTTCAGTTTTGGAATAATATATTCAGTCCTGCTGTACTAAAGAGAATGACTGTCACAGAAAGCGTTATTTTGTTTCATAAAATTGTTAGCTTACTAGCACCTTTGAAAGTGAAGTTAAAAGGACCACCGCTTTTCTAGGAAAACAATAATTTTCATGACTATGACAGTTTAAAAACAAAGAATTTATGTTTCTAAAAGTATCACCAGCTCACTGATGGTGGTGGTCTCCAGTTACAGAATCACAGAATATTTTTGGTTGGATGAGACCTTTGAGATCATCAAGTCCAACCAACAAAAAAAAAAAAAAAAAAAAAAAAAAAAAACACCAAAAAATCCCAGAACACCAAAACAAAACCAAACGCCACAACCACACACCACCCCACCCACAAACGGACACAAACCAACAATCTCGGGCACTAGAGCATGCCCTGAAGTGCCATGTCTACACGTTCCTTAACACCTCCAGGGATGGCGACTCTACCACCTCCCTGTGCAGGCTGTTCCAGTGACTGACCCCTCTCTCAATAAAGTAATTCTTCCTGATATCTAACCTAAACCTCCCCTGCCACAACTTCAGACCATATCTTCTGGTCCTGTCATTATTCCCTTGGGAGAAGAGGCCAACACCCACCTCTCTACAACCTCCTTTCAGGTAGTTGTAGAGGGCAATGAGGTCCCCCCTCAGGCTCCTCTTCTCCAAACTAAACATGCCCAGTTCCCTCAGCCTCTCCTCATATGACTTGTTCTCTAGACCCCTCACCAGCTTGGTGGCTCTCCTCTGGACACGCTCCAGCAGCTCAAAGTCCTTCCTGTAGTGAGGGGCCCAGAACTGAACACAGTACTCGAGGTGAGGCCTCACCAGGGCCTAGTACAGAGGCACCATCACTTCCCTACTCCTGCTGGCCACACTATTCCTGATACAGGCCAGGATGCTGTTGGCCTTCTTGGCCACCTGGGCACACTGCTGGCTCATGTTAAGCTGGCTGTCCACCAATACCCCCAGGTCCTTTTCTGCTGGGCAGCTTTCCAGCCACTCTTCCCCAAGCCTGTAGCGTTGCCTGGGGTTGTTGTGACCGAAATGCAGGACCCAGCACTTGGCCTTATTAAACCTCATCTCATTGACCTTGGCCCGTTGATTCAACCTGTCCAGGTCCCTCTGTAGAGCCTGCCGACCCTCTAGCAGATCAACACTCCCACCTAGTTTGGTGTCATCTGCAAACTTACTGAGGGTGCACTCAATCCCCTTATCCAGAGCATCAGTAAAGATATTAAACAAGACTGGCCCCAAAACTGAGCCCTGAGGGACACCACTGGTGACCGGCCGCCAACTGGATTTCACCCCATTAATTACAACTCTTTGGGCACGGCCATCCAGCCAGTTTTTTAGCCAGTGAAGAGTACACTTGTCTATGCCATGATTCACCAGCTTCTCCAGGAGAACGTTGTGGGGGACGGTGTCAAAGGCCTTACCAAAGTCCAGGTAGACAACGTCCACAGCCTTCCCCACATCGAGAAGGTGGGTCACACAGTCATAGAAAGAGATCAAGTTGGTTAAGCCGGACCTCCCTTTCCTAAACCCATGCTGGCTGGCCCTGGTCCCTCGGCTGCCCTGCACTTGCTGTGAGAGCTCACTCAAGATGATCCTCTCCATGATCTTTCCCGGTACCGAGGTCAGACTGACAGGCCTATAGTTTCCCGGATCATCCTTCTGGCCCTTCTTGTAAATGGGCGTCACATTGGCCACCCTCCAGTCGTCTGGTACCTCTCCTGTTGACCAGGATTGTTGATAGATAATGGAGAGAGGCTTGGTGAGCTCTCCCGCCAGCTCTCTGAGTACCCTTGGGTGAATCCCATCTCGCCCCATGGACTTATGCGTGTCCAGGTGCATAAGCAAATCATTAACTACTTCCTCCTGGATTACGGGGGCGTTGTTCTGCTCTCCATCCTTATCTTCCAGCCCAGGAGGCTGTATACCCTAGGGGTAGCTGGTCCGACTATTGAAGACAGAGGCAAAGAAGACATTAAGTATCTCAGCCTTCTCCTCGTCCTTGGTTGCAATGTTTCCCCCCACATCCAGTAAGGGATGGAGATTCTCCCTGACTCTCTTTTTCTTGACATATTTATAAAAACTTTTTTGTTGTCCCTTATATTAATGGCCAGATTGAGTTCCAGCTGGGCTTTTGCCTTCCTAATTTTTTCTCTGTATAACCTAACAAGACCTCTGTACTCTTCCTGAGTTGCTTGTCCCTTCTTCCAAAGGTGATAAACTTTCCTTTTTTCCCTAAATCCCATCAAAAGCTCTTTGTTCATCCAGGCCGGCCATTTTCCCCTCCCTTTAATTTTGCGCCTCATGGGAACAGCCTGCTCCTGGGCCTTTAGGATTTCCTTCTTGAAGAGCGTCCAGCCTTCCTGGACCCTTTTGCCCCGCAGGATTATATCCCAAGGGACCCTCCCAACCAGGGTTCTAAACAGGCTAAAGTCCGCCCTCTGGAAGTCCAAGGTGGAGGTTTTGCTAACCCCCTTCCTTACCTCACTAAGAATTGAAAACTTGACCATTTCATGATCGCTAAGACCAAGACGGCCTCTGACCTCCACATCTCCCACTAGTCCTTCTTTGTTTGTGAAAAGTAGGTCTAGCGAGGCACCTCCCCTGCTAGGTTCTCCTACCAGTTGTGTCAGGAAGTTATCTTCCATACACTCAAGGAACCTCCTAAACTGCCTGCTCTCTGCTGTGTTATATTTCCAGCAGATATCTGGTAGGTTGAATTCCCCAACCAGAACAAGGGCTGGCGATTGTGAGACTTCAGCCAGCCTCTTATAGAATACTTCATCAACCTGCTCATCCTGGTTGGGTGGTCTATAGCAGACTCCCAACACAAAATCCCCCTTGTTAGCCTTCCCCTTCATCCTTACCCACAAACACTCAACTTCATCGTCACTGGAATCTAGCTCTATACAGTCAAAACACTCCTGAATGTACAGAACCACACCCCTGCTTCTCCTTCCTTGCCTATTCCTTCTGAAGAGCTTATAGACACTCATCGCAGTATTCCAGTCGTGACTGTCATCCCACCACGTTTCCGTGATGGCGACTATGTCATAGCTGTCCTGCTGCACCATGGCTTCCAGCTCATCCTGTTTGTTGCCCATGCTACGTGAATTAGCGTAGATGCACTTGAGCTCGGCTCCTGATTTCACCCCCATCCTTGGCCCTTTACCCCCAGGCTCATTACCAGTGGGTCTGGTTTTATCCCCTTCCCCCTCCACCTCTAGTTTAAAGCTCTGTCCATGAGCTTTGTTAACTCCTGGCCTAGTACCCTTTTCCCCTTTCAGGATAGGGTTTTCCCATTGTTCATAATCAGAAATTTCTAAATGTCTATCCCTTTTCTCAAATGAAATGACAGAGCGAGAGTCCTCACTAACCCAGCATCCTTCAAGCCTTGGCATGCTTCCCTTGGGTTTAATCCTGACAGGCCCAGTTAGTTCCCCATCCCCCCTCATATCTAGTTTAAAGCCCTACCGATGAGCCCTGCTAACTCCTGCCCCAAAATTCTTTTCCCCCTCTGGGACAGGTGCATCCCACCTGCCCCCAGCAGGCCAGGTGTCTCGTATAGCTGCCTATGCTCAAAAAACCCAAAACCCTGCCAATAACACCAGTCCCAGAGCCACGAGTTGACCTGTTGCCTCTTCCTATTAATTTCCTCATTCATAGTTGCCACTGAAAGGATAGAGGAGAACACAACTTGCGTTCCTGATCCCTTAAACTAATCCCCAGTCATACAATATGACCACACATTTGGAGTTACATTAGAACTGGCAGCATCAGGAGAGTAGTCTCATATCACTCACAGTTGTTTCCTTTTATCTCTCTTCTCTCATCTATGATACATTCATTAAAAATTGGACTTCTCTCAGTTCTATTGCTGTAACAGGTAGGTTCACTGCCTGCTCATTTATTTGTAACTTAAAAGCACAGACAAGAGAAACAGCTAATTGTTGTAGCTGATAGAGCTGTCATTTCCATAAACTGCAGCAGCACACATCCCTGTAGCTTAATCTTTTAAACGTGGTACCTCCTTGCTTGATGCAGCTGAACTACGCAAGGCAGCCCCATTGTATGACTTTAGGTATAGCACAGTGGGGAGGAACATCATAACAAATGAATCTTCAGAGCTCTTCCAAGTGCCGAGACCTCCATTTTCCTAATTTACATTTCAAAAGCGTCTACAGTTTGAAGTAGTAAAGAAATCGTTTTCTTTTGCTAGATAAGTGCTTTTCCAAGTAGGAAACTCAATGCCAATTCTGAAAAGTGCTCTGATTATAATTTCTTTCTGTATCGGGACAGGCACAAAAGACTTTTAGAGCCTCTCCATTAAATGCTGTCCAGTATTTCTGCAATCTTTGACCGTTTCATTCTCCATTGGAATAGCAGGTCGACATGCTCAGCTGACTTGAATCCTTGGCAGAAACAAGGTGTTCTTTAAAAATATGCTTGTAAGTTACAACACAGTTAATAGGTTGGAATAAAAACACTTCCGAGAGGCATTGTCAGAAGCAGCCCAGAATGAGAGGATTATGTAAATCTTGTCTCTTGAGATTCCTCCCAGAAAGGTTTTGGGGAGCAACGCTTAATGCAATCTGCAGCATAGTCTATCAGCAGGCTTCTGGGCAAAAGGAGGTCTCGATTGCTCCAGCCTACCACTATCTATTTGTATGATAATTTTCTTAGTTCTCACCATATTTCTGCAGGACATGGTGCTCTAAAATTTGTCAGGGCCCATCAGTAGTCTTAAAGGGAGGTGAGAAAAGAAGCAGATCATGTTTTCACATTCACACACACAGTCTCACTCCTTCCCTCTCTCTTCCTTGGACATTGTATGCCCATACTGGGAATGACAGTGAATTGTCCACTCCAACCTTCCTTAAAATTCCCAGGAAGGTGCTCTGTATTTGGGCAGAATTAAATGGACCTCATCCCAGGTCCCAATATGATTTAACATATTTGTTTCGTATTCATCTGGATAACAAAAATTGTTAAGCCTCCTAAAACCAACCATCAACCATTCCCTCTTTAGTATGATCACTACTTCATCACAGCATGCCAGGTTATTATTACATATTTTTACAATTTTTATAATAATTGAAACTCCAGCTAGAGGAAACAAAGATGCCAAGGATTCCCACTACAGAGCACACAGTAAACACTTCCTAGAAAATATCTGGCTTTCATCCTGCTCCCTTGCTCTTATCACAAAGAGCTCCCTTGCTCTTATGACAAAGCCTGTCATGAGAACAGGTAATTGCAAAACAAATTTATTTATGTAATGCCAAGAGGGATCAAAATGAGGGTGGTAAACTTTAAATTGTTGCTACTAATTGCTAAAGCTCCTGTTCTTCAAACATTGCAACTGCCAAAACTCGAGTTTTTTATTAACTGTACCCAGGTAATTACAGAACTTTTTGGAGGGGAAAGACATGAGAATAATTATTTTAGAAAGCAAAGGAGCAGAAAACAGGCTCAGCAATCTCCTTGTAGCTATCTTGTCAACTAAATTTAGAAAAAGGAAAATTCACAGTATGGACTGAAATTCTGACCCTCAGATATAATGGAAAGCAATTCAAAGTTAGCTCCCTCTACCTGGGAGATTATTGTATGTCTTCAGTCAAATTCACGCATGTGGATTCTTCCTCTCCTATTTACCTGGCACATGTAATTACTTCACAAATACATATTTGCATATAATTAAGCAATTATGTACATCATTTAGTCACTCTAATTGAAGTTACCAAATAATTCAAAAATTAATTGCTTTGTAATTTGCAGGGTTTAGATCTTTAGTGCCCTGAACACCCTAGATGCTCTGTGATAATACATTATTTGAGTGGAAGGCAATATTAACATTAAGAATACTGAAAAAATCTAGCAATCAAAGTAAATCTCTCATGAAAGCAAGTCCATCTGGCAAGTAAATTTTACATGTCATTCCAATATATAACGATTAATACACCTAATGAAATCTGTCAATATAGCTTATTTCAACACATAACAATTCCTTTAAGCCACGTACAAAGAACTTGACTGAGAGAAGAGATGTGCTCTTTTTAACACCGTTATCACAGTCACTTGGCAGATGCAGTAATTCAGGCAGTATCTGCAGTAATTCAGGCGGATGCTCTGAATTCCAATACAGAGCAGCCGGAGTTCAGCATCCAAGCACCAGTGTAGAGGTTAGGAAAACCCCTCCATACAAAGCATCCTCTTGGGTGGCCTGACATGAAAGTCTGAGACAGACCGCAAGAAGAAACTCAAACATTTGCTCGTATTTAATTTGGAATTGGCATCAGATACAAGCCAAAGTCTTGAGAAACATGGTTTATAAACATTCTTTAGGAACTACAAAATCATCTATGCTCCATTGTCATCTTTTCTACCTCAAGAGAGGGTGTCTGTCTGAAGCAATGAGCTTTAATACAATTAGGTGATGACTTGATCCATTTGAATGTTTCTGGCTATCGTTGTTTCCTTGGGAACAATGGTAACCACTCTCAGCATTCAGCAACACGCATTATCACACGCCACGTTGCACCCATGCTTAATTTCATGTACATGACCAAGTGTTGAATTTGCCCTCAGTAATTAACTTATCCACTTCAGCCTTTCATTTTCACTTCCAAATACATTTAAAGGTTTATTGACTGTTTCCTTTCCGTGCATTGCATATGGTAAAACTAATCTGTACATTTTCACAGCTGTATTCCAGCTAATCGTTATTGCATTATCCCATCATTTTTGCATTTGATTGTGGTGGCACCCAGGTGCCAAAATAGCAGTACAAGTCAATCAGGAGACAGTCTTTTTTTACAAAGACTGCTTTGTTTCTTCACAAGAAAACCAACCAAGCATTCTTGGAAAATCTTGATGTACATTTGAAAAAATGATGTTTTGTTTGGAGAACCAGAGATCGGCTATTCTCAATGTCGGTTAATAGAACCTATGAAAGAGACTTAATAATATTTCCACCTCAAAGCTTTTCACATGCAGGAAAACATAATCACCAAACCTGCATTTAGTTCTGAAGAAGAAGAATTAAGACCATGGTAAAGCACTGACATGGAAAGTTTAATTGTTTGGTGACTTGCTACAACTAGAGAGAATCTAGTGCTGTTTATATACCACCAACAGGAAAAGCACAATGCAGACCTATTTGTGCACTGTCTTCTGCACACTGAAAGTGCATGGTACCTATGTTGAAATCTTACCACTTAACAGGAATTGACAGGACCACAAGGATACCTTAATCACAAATAAATTTTGTTGTGTGCATAAACAAGAAAATACGTTTCATGATACTGCAGACCTGAAGTCTAGCTTTTGTTTTTATTCTCACTAACAGTAAAACATGGAATTTGATGGGGGTGGTGGTGTTAGCTTGACCTGGAACAAGATAATGTTGGCCCATCCTGGACGTAGGGTCCTATGTTTAACAAAGCTGGAAGCTAATGCATAATGGTAAATCCAGCCTTTGCTCTTCTGTTCCACCTCAGTCAGTGGAAAACATTGCAGAAGTGGTTTATGCATCCACAATACTCTTAAATCACATCCCATAGCAGATTTGGACTTGAAATGATTGTATATTTTGCTTTGAATCTACAAATTTGGAAGCTTTAAATAAGCCTTGGCAATTAACAATTCAGTGTGTTCCAAGATTACAGCTGGTGGAACCGCTTTCAAGTGATTTATCAGCCTTTTAGTGATACACCCATAGTTTTATGAGTATGAACCCCCACTGCGTTCATACACTATCTGGTGATCCATTCTCCTTATTGTGGCAACATTGTCTAGAGAAACAGCAAAATAGCAAAATGTTTTTTAACTCAGTTAGTAAACACAAGCCACATTTCTCTAGTTCCAGTACTTCTTTAGGTTTCTCAATTCTCTTTCACTTAAAAAAAAAAAAAAAAGGTTTACTAATTTAAAGTTGGTCTCTGTTGTCCGTCATGTAGTTCACAAACACTGCATCAATTTCATTGGTGTGAAATTAAGCTCAAGGCAATTAGATCTGACTTGGTTTAAATTCAAAGTACAAAAACAAATGCGCTGACTTGTGTTTGTGTTTAGCAAAGACAAGATTTTCTTTGGAAACACAGTGAGGAAATTGAAACTTCTTGGACATCTCTATTGCAGCATTGCCAAAGCAGATGAAGATACCAGAATTACAACTAATATATTCTGTAGAAAAGCTCTGCAGAAAACACTAATAGAGTATGTTCAAGTAACTTAAACTGAAAAAATTCATTAGTGATGACTTTTTGTCAACTATCTAGTTCCTCATAGGGAAACACATGGATTTACGGAGCAATGCCTCAAAACTGGACATCCATGGCTTCAAGGCAAATCTGCCAGGTTGAGTGCCCCGCAGGCAGGGAGTTGAGATTCTTGGGGCAGTGCACACTATGTGAGCCCTGGCCTTCCTCAACAGTGTCCTGGGGCCAGGACCTGCATCTCCCCCATCCCTCTTGAGCTTCTTGAAGTCAGCAAGATCACAACAGCTGAAGGCACATTTAATTCAGGGGACAGAGTATTTTGGCACTGTCAAAGCAATCCAAATTGGAAAAAATTAAATAGTAAAAAAATATCTTTATATTTGCAGAAATCCCAGAGCTGAGAAAAGCTGCAACAAATCTTCAGTGTAGGAATCTAGGAACAGTGAGGTGAAGTGATCAAGCAGCAGCCAGGCCATGCGCAGATCAACATGACACCTTTCCTCCCCAGAGAGCAACTGGACAACAGGCAAGTCATCTCAGCAACTACTCATGGAAATACAGATACAAGACTGTTGCAGCCATCCTAGACTACACATCAGCTGTTTTACCTGCCTTACCCACACAGATCGTTCTAATGTGCTTCTCTAAAAG
This sequence comes from Numenius arquata, assembly GCF_964106895.1. Classification (NCBI taxonomy): domain Eukaryota; kingdom Metazoa; phylum Chordata; class Aves; order Charadriiformes; family Scolopacidae; genus Numenius; species Numenius arquata. The sequence continues at coordinate 16,664,488 of NC_133584.1, forward strand.
TAAATGAGAACAACATTCTCCCCACTCACCTTTTCCAAATTAAATCTAAGGTGAGAAAACAATTCTACTTCTAGTTCAGCACTGCCTGGCTCTTCTTACCACATGATAGTAGAATAAATTTGTCCACAAAAAAAGGTACACGGATCACAGCATGGTTCCTGGTCTACGCCTATATTACTGCCTAAAGGAAATGATAGTTGTAATGAATAATGTCAATTCAGTCAGAAGCTGCAGCTGTAATAAATGGATTGTTAGCAAATGTTAACAAATGTTAGTATTTCTCTTTGTTTCACATTGCTTTTGTCAATAAAGATAAGTATTTTAGACTGGGAGGGAGGGAATTTGGGCTGTTTGGTTAGAAATCTAGTTAAAAGGCTTTCCTCACCTTAGATCATGTTGGAACCATAAATCCAAGCTTGCTGCAATTAGTTAGGACAACTATAATTTAAAGAATCCTAGGAGGAGGGGGGCAGGGAAAGAGGATGTTTAATTGTTCCTTAATAAACTGTTCCACAGCATTCTTGTAACAAATCAAAATCGTTCTCACAGAAGGAGGAAGCTTTTAGTTTAAATAATGACAATTTGAACTTCAAGAATCAAGGTCCTAGGAAACTGCAGTCTCAAATCTCAGTCATAGTATCTCTGATCTTTTCAAAAGCCCTAAGGATATTTATTCTATGCTGCTCAAGAATTCCTCAGATAGTTTGGCAGACGCAGCAAAGGAACCTGGTTTTGCTCTCCAAAGCCGTATAATAAAGTGCTAATAAGAATTCCCCAAGTGTGATATCAAGATGCCAGTGTTTCTCTGAGAAAGCTTTTATCTTTGCAGGCCACAAGGTGGTTTTTTTTTTCTGTATAGACAAGTAGAATGGGATTTTCAAAAGAATTCACTTTAGCCTGACTCAAGAGAGGAAAGTAAAATTTCTAGCAATTTCAGAGGGAAGAGGCTAACACCTACTTCTTGAAAATGCTTCCTGCAGCCTGTATATTGTATGAAAACACCAGGGATAGAGGAATTCATTAAACATAGCAGAATCTCCTCAGGCTTGAGACTTCTTGATCTACCAAGCATTATCCACTGCACAGGGACAAGAACTTGTGGGTAAAGTAAAAAGCTGTCAGGTGTCACAATTGTACTTAATTTCACTGTTAAGGTGATATCTTAACAGTTAACTTACAGAAATATAAGAAAATAGGACTTTGTTTTAGGTTTCAGAGATGTTTCACATGCCAAAAAATCGAGGTCATTCAATGAAAGTACCTTCATATTCAGAACAGAGCATATCTGGGAGGAACATGGCATTCACTTTCAATCTAGTTAAGTCAGAATGAATTGCAGTTTTGATGAATTTATTAAGTCTAAATAAAAGTGTTCATTAATAAAGACTGAACAACTGTTTTCTGAGGCAAAACCACAATGCATTACATCGCGGAAATGGAAAATTTATGCTAAGCACTAAAGACAGTGAAAAAGATGGGCACTGTTTCATTTCTCTTTTTTCTAAAACTGTTAGTCAGCTGTTAATATTAATGATCTTTCAGAGACAGAATTACTTTACATATCAGGGAGGAATCTGCATTAGATTGCTGCTTCTAAATTTTGCTTATAGATAAAATTTTTCCTCCTACCATTATATGGTAGACTGATGTAAATACGGTACAACAGGGAAACTGAGTAAAAAATAATAAACTGGACAATTTCTATTCCTAATTACATAATACTCATTAAAGAAAGTCCTAATGTGTTTCAGCTATAGGTTGCTTCACGAAGACACCTAAAGATGTCAGTGATCCTCGCAACATGGCAAGGTGCTAAAGAAGATGAAAAGAACGGCCAAGTCTGGGATTACATTTCTAAGGCAGGATATATGGATGAACCTTTCAAACTTTCTTTAGTGAAATCAGAAAAAGAAAAAACAGAAACTTCCTACTTCTAAATTATTGCTGGAAGAATAGTTCATAACAAATCATTCATTCAATTAATTTCACTTTTACCTGTTCACAAATTGCCTGCAAAACATTTCGAATTTTCTCAAAGGTACGACTTCAATTAATTCACTGTATAATTTCAGTGAATAACTTTTCAGCTGCAGATTGTGACAAGTGTTCAGCACTCATAACTTGAAAAGTGTTGATTAGCTCTGACTGATCTGGGGATGATTGATTCTTTGCCAGTGATGCCTGAACAGGAGTCAGTCTCGCCCATAGCCCACTACTGTTATTCCTGCTGTGCTAACCCAGCACTTGCAAATTACCCAAAGGCTGAGCTGCGTCTGCTATTTATTTGCCAGTAGTTCAAATCCAGCTTTACAAAGAGCACAAAACTGCTTCTGTTTAAACTAGACTGCAGGAACCCAGCTTCACTTTGATGCTGCAAGTAGATAAGTACATTTGACATACCTCAACGCCCATTTTTTTCTGCATGGAGGTAAGTTTGAAAGAGTAAAAGCTAAGTCTAGCAAGGCTTGTTGAAATCAGAGTAGCTGATTTCAGTAACTAACGCATCTCACAGGGAATGGCCAACAGCCCAGGCGGATTCTGGAACTGAACAAAGTTTCTGTTTCGCATCTACTGACAGCTACCAGAAACAAGACCATTAAAAACAATAAAGCCAATCAGCAGTTTGTGTAGAAACCTCATGATCATGCCTCACCAGAAAAAATAAACGTAAAGCAAAAGCCTACAGCTATTTAGTAGTAAGCGCTGAATTGCACAACGTCTGTTTAACTGCTTGCACACATAGGTCTGGGTAACTAATACCAGCCATGAGTTTAAGAAATCACGCATTTATTATACAGTACCATCAGATGATGTGTTTTCTCATTTTCTAAGCAGCAATCTCATCTTGGGTTATCTTTGTGAGTTGGAAAGTAGAGGATTCCACAAAACAGGCTTCAGGGAGAAAAGCAAACCCAGGCAACCACCTGAAGAGCCACAGAACCACCTGCTCCACCCACCCAGTTACCCCCAGCTGTGTTGTCGCTGAGCTCCTCAGCCACCTACACTTCTCAGTTACCTGCTCTGAGAGTTCATATTAATGATGTTAGGTGTCTTTTCTTTGTCATATTACATGCCAACTACAGCTTTTAACAGCTGACTTTTTGTTTCTCAATCATCTTTGTTCTTTCAAGATTAATTTTTAGTTTCACTATCCTTCGCTTTATGCTGTTCTATGTTACTTTTCCTGACAATCCATTTTCCTGCATATCTCTCATCTGCCAGCCTCAATGCCAACCATCTTTAACTCTTACCAGTCCTCCCCTTACTTCTGCAGTGGGCTCTGCTGATCTCCCGTGCTGCAGTTCTCAGCCCCGCATTCTCCTTGCACACAACACCCAACCTCAAATGGGCCTTCACCTGCTGGCTATCATACACATCATCATCTTCTCTTCCTCTGGGAAACTTGCTTAGCCTCAGACAAGCTAATTATATTGCATGATCTTTATATACACTCTCTTCTACGTACTTCACATCTCCACATAAAAGATTTCATAGATGTTGAGGTCCAAGGGCACCATAAAGTCATTTATCTATATCTTACTCAGTTTCCTCATGGTTTCACCTTTAAATTTTCCCATATATTTGCCCATAGATTGTTTCTAGACAAACTCCAATATCAAGAAGATCAAAGATCAGAAGGCACTGAGGCAAATACTTGAGTTTAACTGGCAAAAATTCCTGCCTTGTGGCAAGCCTGGTGAGCAGTTTGACCCTGGAACTGTGAGCATGACACGTCCGGCAGGCCTGAAGGAGTCTGTCACTTAGCCCACCGCTACGGCTTGTTAAATATCTGGGTGGCCACTCACAGATGCTTCAGAAGAAACTTTAAACCAGCAAGAACAGAAGGCAGTTGCTGTGCCTGTGTGACTGAGAGGGGAATTTCCTCGGGCATTTAGAGGACAGGCTCAGCTTATGCTCTGTGTGTTTGGAGCCTACTGAAGGTGATGCAGGCAGCCTTGCAGAACATGGCTCCCCGAATAACCATCTCTGCACAAAGTTGTCCTTCTTCCATTTTCCACACACAAATAAGATGTCCTTGCAGATATTCTCCTTTGGGTTGATATGCAATAAAATGTCACAGTGATGTAAGAAATATCACTTTTGTATACGACACTAAAAGTCATATCATGTTGATATGAGTCAATGCTGGCAAATATAACTGATCTGAAGCAAGAGGCATCTGTATGTTGTTTTCAAGACACTGACAGACTTCAAGAATTATCAGCCAAAATATGACGCTTGAGCAAAACAGCTCGCTCTTACAGGTCTTTGACTCCTCTAGAGTCAGACAATGTGGCTCACTTGGAGTAACATCTTACTCCACTGAAATTAATGAGATTGCCTGCCAACCGAAGCTGTCACCAGGGTTGGCAATGGCAGGTGGTCACATAACATTCTGGCCCAAACAATGTGCTATGCAAGTCCTCCAGGCATGGATTATCTATGGAGTTGCATAGGAGCAAGCACAATCATGGCAAATATTCAAATGATTTTGGACCTCATTTTAAGACCTTTTAAAAAAAAAAAAAAGAAAAAGAAAACAACAAAAACCCACAACACAATTTTCAAAGATTTTCTGCTTAGCATTTTCTGAATATTAGATGCTCTACAAAGTCTCTGACTGGATACTCTGACACATACTTATATTCTGCTTAGCCTGAGAGAGAAAAAACCCAACAAATTGCATGCATATGTGCATTTCTTTTCCTTTTCTTTTTTTCATTAAATCCTCTGACTAATCTACAAAGGACGGGGAAGGATTTTATGTATACAGCTCCCATTAAAAGCTGTGGAGTTTGAGTAGTTAAATCAACACAACTTTTTAAAGTCTTAGGCTAAGAAGTTGAAGCTGAAATGTGGATTTTATGCAATATGTTTTAGCTCTTTTCTACCTCTCTGGTTTAGTTGGTAGAAAATTGTTCTGTCTTTGAGATTAATTTTAAGAATCGTTTAGACTGTAGCTTACGCTGAGAACTGGGGACTTTCTTTAAATCTATATGTCAATTTGTAGACTTAATAAGGATGAACAAAATTAGGGATAAGGCTCAACTGAGTGTTAGGAAAAGATCCCTGACTTGGGAGTTTAGGGCATGTCACAGGCAGATATCTAGTAACATCACAGTTAAACTGACTCACTATTGCGAAAAAGCTTCTCTGTTATCACCCAGGCTACATTAAAGAAAGTATTTCATCACATCCCTGGACTATTCACAAAGAAAACCCTGTCAGAAAGGCAGCTATATATAACATTTCCATTTCTTTCCTAGAGTCTAAATGAAGAATGCGATTACAAATTTAAAGCTACAGCAAAAGGGATTATTCATTTTGTAACAAAGACAATATAAAATACATTGGCTTTGCCACAGAATATTTTATTAAAAGCTGTTTTATAATTAGTTTTACAGCAAACTAAAAAAACCTAAATGTAATTGCTTTAATGCAATTAGTTCATCTTATATTTCAATGATTCAAAGTCTTGTCAACCCATAATAAGATCAAAATAGATTTTTCTCTTCATTCCCTTTGCAGTAGTCCAGTACTTAGTATTCTTATTCTGATGAAATTTCCTGCTCCTTTTCTACCTACTTTTGTAAGAGCTCGGGGTTCCCATCTCTTATTGTACCAAAGCCTGAAGTTACTATTCAGTTTTAAGAGTCTGCAAAATATACACAGAAATTTGTATTGCTCACGTTACACTTAGTTATTCAAATCTATTAGGTGGTATTTGAACTTAAAAGAAATGAGGGTTGCTGCCTATTTAAAATAATTCTTAGGGTGCAACATCGCTGTTACCATATACAAGCATTTCTGCTACACATGGTTCTTGTCTGAGTAGTGTGGTTTTCAGAGGCAATAAGTAACCACGGTTTTATCCTTCCAGTCAATGAAATCTGAGCTGACAATAGCATTCTTTCCTAGTTCTACACCTTACCTCCTTCCTTTACCCTTGCATAAGTAATTTGCAATAAAAACATTATCTTGTTTTGAGTTACTGTCAATAGTAAAGACCCTAAATGCCAACTGCTAGGCAGACATTTGGGAGTAAAAAAGCAGTATGAAATAAACCACATAAAGGAAAGACCCAAGAGGCTTCAAATACGCCCAGTAACTAGAAAGTAAAAAAACCACCTGTGCATCTAACCAAAACAGATACAAAACAGAAACCATAAAAAATCCGAAATCTAGAGGAGGGGCATAACAAAGCCAGACAGTTGGATAGATATTTAGATCCATAAAGAACAATCTGTGAGAATCAGCTGTGATAAAATAGTCCACAGCACAGAGACTAAATTCTGTTCATTTTGTCAGAAAAAATAGAGGCTGTCTAGCATTTCCATGTTGTAAATCATGTTCTAGCAGAAACTGTGACAGGGCTTTCCTGGGATAAAGGATTTTTTTTCATCTCCAGGGTAAACTGTCTCATTTTCCCTGAGTATTCAGTCTGCAGTGGAATAATTTCATTTGTGGGGGTACCACAGTGGACTGTACTACATTTTTGGCTCCTGCTGTTTCCCATGATCCTGCCTATTGCAAAACGAAGGACCAAACAGCAAATGAAGAAAGCGGCAATAGCAGCCTGCTCCAAATGTAAATGCTACTGCAAAATTTGAACCCCATATTTCTGAAATACCTGATAACTCCCAAGCAGACGGATGCAATCAGAAAAGATTCTCAGAACAGATACCTGCAACTGCTTGGATAACTCAAACGAGGCTTAAATTGTATTTTGTTTATGGCCAGCTAGCCAGGTAAAGATGCAACATATAGATCTGTGAACCGTGTGCATTCTCGCAAAGAAAACTGTTAATAATAGCTTATTCTGTATATAAACCATAAATAATTATAGAATTTCAGAAAACTGAATGCTACTACAGGCTTTGTTGTTCAAATATCAGTCAGTCTTAATGCTGCTGATCAAAAGATACATTAAATTACCCTGATGATAAGGGGGATCTGCTTAGATTTTTTAATTCATTCTTATGGAAACTTTGGAGGCTTCTTTTAAGAAATAAATCAGATAGAGAAAACAATATGAATAGCTGTGAAACACTGTTAATTACACTTTCACATACAAGGGACAAATTTATGTTGTGAACAATTTTTCTGACAACTACCTTTAAGAAACTATGTTTCTTAACAAGTTGGAAATTCAAGATGTGACTCACCTTAGAAGATGCTTGAGCTGCCTTCTTTCCAGTGTTTCTTTGATTTATTGCGTGTGGTCATGTCAAAACATTGAATTATGAAACTTTAAGATCCATTTATTTCATATTTTATATGTACTTCCACTACTAATCTAAAAGATAAATTTATTCCATGAAATAAAAATATCTTATTGATATTAAAAAAAAGCACCCAGAAGAGACCCTGTGGATTGCAAAATTACTTTGCTGAATGCTTCTTCAGGATAGTAATCCTGTAAGACTTATTTTGAAAAGACTAACACAGCTCTCAAACCTTAGCATACATTAAAACTGAGAAAAAGTTTATTGCAACTGTATTATGGTTTATTTTCTATTTATAGTTGTTCTTGATGTTTTGCTTTGGAATCCACAGTAGCTATGAAGCCTGGAATATTAAAAAAAAAGGGGGGGGGGGCATTATTATAGTGTCGTGGTTTGGGACAAGCTTTAGAGGAGGCCAGTTGTTTCCTAACAGGCCCATATTTTTAGGGTTAAGGCTCTGGCAATATCTCTGAGTAAACACGTATTTATTTATTTGCTTGGGCCTGAAACAGTTTCTTTGCAAATGGAAACTAAAGGTTGATCAAAATAAATGTTGCTTTATTCCTTTCAGGGAGAAAACTGGCTTTCCTCCTTTATTTTTGTTGTTGAGAGGTGGATTTAAACCTAAAAAAACGTTTTTTATACTCCATAGCAGTAGCTAAGGTCCATCTCTGCTTTCAGCAGCCACACTATTTAGAGGTATTCAGATTATTCCCTTCTTTAATGCAGAGTTAATAGGCCATATCCTGCCATCAGTCACACCCTTGAAACCCATCGTCATTGATTTCTAAAGGATTTTCAAAGACATAACTGGAAATACAATTTACCCATTGTGGTACCTAGCTCCATAACCTATTCTATGTCATTTTCCTCACTATTAGGTCTCTGGATATCAGTTAGCCAAATGCAATAATTAAGAGATGATATTGTTTATATTGTTCTGTGTAAGACAGCTATAGAAAGGTGGATCACACATGGCTTTTTCTCTCTCCAGCGATGGTATAAAAATTGAACTATCTTGAAAGTAACGAAATAGCAGTCCTTTATCAAGGCTTTCTGCTTTATGCAGAATTGTAGATAAACAACTATCATGGAACAATTTTTTATTTGCTCAGACCCTTAGCAAATGGAAGAATGTGATGTGCAGAGTAACAAACATCATGTGACACGGGACTGCATGCATCCATCTCTCATGTGATCACATGTGTCCTGCGATGCATGTGCAGTACGGTCACGGTATCAGGTCTGAATCTGATCTAACACATGCGAGCACTTCAGTGCTCAGCTTGGGAGTGAACGTCTGGTGTGCTGCCCAAAAACCTGTAAGACCATTTGTCTGGGATTCCAGGCAGACTTATTGCTTCTATCAGATTTTCATATGCCTATAAATCCTAAAGAAATACATTGCATGGAACAAGCAATGGGATGTGAAGACACCTTGGTTTCATCAATAAATCATATCAGGATTTCCTTGTTTGAACAGTTTCTATAGCATCACTCCTTATCTTCTGGGAGAGGTAGAAGAAAGATTGTAATAAAGTGTTTTGACCCTAAGATGAACACATCAGCTAGAAAGGAGAAGTTAATGTCTGTGTACATCTAGAATACAAGATTCCAAATCCAACTAAAGAAGACAAGCTCCAGGTGATACTTCTGTCATCATACTTAACTGCACCATTCAATCACTGTTTCCTTTAACAATGACTAATTCTGTATAAAAAAATGTATGTTGGAACTGCTGCTGAAGACAACTGGAGAAACTGAGCGCCAAATAAATTAGCTGCACTGTTACAAGTTTGAATATCTGAAACAATGTGTGAATGTCTGTGAATGTCATACATGTTCCATAAACCTCCTTCACTGCCTTTCCTTTTTTTTTTTTTTTTTTTTTCTAATATGTGCTTCAGGCCAGTCTTTCATTTAGTAAGTTGTCCTCAACCATGAAAACAAAATTTGTGAGTCTTAGGTGGATCGTATGCAGATAACAATAGATATCTTCACATCTTAACATGGATATTTTAGAAACACAAGTGTAATACAGACAAAAGCCAGGTTGCACATGTACTCTCATCAGTAAGTTTGACCACTGTTCACATAGTTACATGGATGGACAGAATTTGGACCTTGATTCACTGGCTGATATTCCTTGAAAGTCATTGGATAGGTCTGAAATCTGAACAGAGATCTATCTTTCTTTTTGATGAATTTAGGGTAATGGCCTAAATTGTCTCTAAATAATGGAGAGAGATATTAATTAATCCAGGTCCTTATAGCATAATGACTTTTGCATCCTACTTTACCATATTTATTTTTTAAGAAAAAAATCTGTGTTTATTTCCTCTTCAACTTGAAAGGAAAAAACATTGGGGCTTAACTCCCAAAATGAGAGAAGAAATCTGTCCTGCTCAAGTCTAGTGCTTTATTCCGTAATCCTTGCTGATGTGAAACTCCAACTGTTTTCCAACATTTAAATCTTAAGATAAATTCAACTTTCATGAAGCTAGATTCTTCAAGGCTAGAGGTGAACTGGGACCAGTGGGAGTTTTGTCTTTATCAGGATGTCACAGTGAGTTGCTTAATTAATTTCTGAGTTGCACTTTGGTTTTGCTGAGTGTGCGTGCGAATTTTTTTTCTTTAATTGTGAATTTTCTTGTTCATAACACAACTGTCGTGTCCCTTTGATGTATAATAGATATATAAAGTCATAAAGGCAAGCCTGGAGCTCTCTGGTTTAACTGTATTTAGGTATGCAACCAAATTGATTTTCCTAATATTCATTATGACACTTGCACCAGATATGTCATCTGTAGCATATAAAGTAAAACATAAAATTCTCTAACAGACTTTTCAAACTATATTCCAAACTTCATCAGTGTCGTCCTAAGGAACTAATAATTTTCAGAGCTATAATCAAGTGAGTTATAATGACAATGTTCACAATGGAAATCCCATCAGAATTAAAACCATTCTGCTCTCAAGAAGATGCCAAAAAAAAAAAAACCAACCAAAAAGTCTACATCTTTGTCTCATTTCAAAGCACAACTCACAAATAATTCTTTGACAACTTCTCACTACCTAACTTCACCATTCTTGTCTTAAACTCTGCTTTGACAGGACAGCGACTCTTATGGTTTCTGTACTATGAATTCATTTCTCTTCTGAACCTGTAAGCAGCCTGTTGACTGTAATTTTATGCTATACTCTATAGGGGACAGCACAGTCTTGTCTTTTCCCTTCCTTCCAAATATTTGCCTTCTCTAGTCCAAAGTAAAAGAAACATAATTTGTTTCCCATCAAATCTCTTCAGTCACTAGAAATCAGGTACCAATCCCCATACCATTGTTCATGGTGAATAGAAAGTATGTCAAGCAGCGATACCAATGTCATTTAGACCATCCAGAATTTTACTCGGTGTGCTTCTCAGTGAATAACAGAATTTGGCCAGTTGTGATTGTTTACAAGGCCAGCATTCAAAAAATTCTGAATCTGCATGGGGGTGCTATATTAAAATAAATACAAAAAACCAACCCTGCCATTGTGACTAGTATCTTAAGACTCAGCAATGGGTTTGTGAGCTGTAGCAGTTCTGTAGTTTTGGCACTTACTACTACTATAAACCTGTGAAAAAGGGACAAGTGGTTCCAGTCTTTGGCTGGTAAATTACACTAACACAGAGGACTAAAAATAACTCAAGCCGTTGCTGTTGGTTGTAAGCCATTTTATCCCAGATATGCTAGAAAAACATGATTATTTTCACATTTCACTCATACAACAGATGAGATGTGAAATGAGCGTCATGGATGATAAACACCGCAATGCCTGCTAAGTCTTATACTATGTAAACAAAAACTTCTCACTGCTACACAAAATTAACAATAAAAATTGCTGGGGAATCTGGGTATAAAAACAAGCACAACTTCAGAGAGAGAAGGGTCATTACAGAGGAAATGAGTTGGTGACAGCAGCTCTCCTGGCGAGCTGCAGCTAAAGGAAGTTACCCATTGACTTTGATGGGAAATTTGGCATTGCTTCAAACGCTTTAGTTCCTATCGAATTCTAGAGATGATGAGAATAGTGACAGCACTATGTAAATGAAACAATTTTGGGGTTTGGTTTTAGTGGAACAAAAAGAGGAAACAAGAAAGTGCGGAGCTCAATTTTGTGCAATGCACCTTCCCACAGGCCACTCCGTAGGGATTTCAGTGTGGCACGAGTGGTGGCTGACAAAGACCTTTCATCCAGAGCTGAGGAAGGGCTCTCGCTAAAATGCCACTTACTGCTCTACACTCTTAACTTACTGAAATGAAAAGTCTCTCAGAAATGCATTAGTCACACTGTACTCCTGCATGACTATAATATAGATTGACTAGCACACTTGGAAGAAAGAAAGTACAATTGCAACAACAGGATAGTGCTTTGTTAACTCTGACTTTTCCTCCCAAACCTTCCTGCTATAATAAAGAGCATCTGCTGTGAACAAGAACTAACCTGTTACTAACAAAATTCCAGTACTGATGTATGCATGATTAATACATTCCCTCAATCATGGTATTAGCCCCTTAAACGGCACAGAAATAATAACTCAAGATGCTCAAGTATCCTCTGGAAGAAGTGGATATTGTTTCACTAAAAGCGGTGCAGCACTGCATTACAGGATCATCTGGGTTTGACTCTCCCTTAACCATTGCTACTGAACAAGTAAATTAAGTAGGGCACTCCTCAGATTATCATGAGAATCAGCTGATGCTACATGCCTTCGGGCATTATATGCTGGGTTCCGTAGACAACCTATGTTCAGTGTTGAGTTTGCAAAAGTCAAAGCCAGTTTACCACCACTTCTGTAGGTTTATGATAACTCCACTGTCACATCCTAGCACACTGCCGCAGGAGGAAGGGTAGAGTAGGCTTACTGCTCTACCCTTGATTGGCTTCTAAGTGCTCTGCGATGGCCATTCTGAGATTCAAAACCAAATTCTTTCCTTTTTTATTGAAAAAATGCTGTAGGCCAGCATGTAATGACATGCACTTCCATGACTTCATGCAACTAAACTTTCTCCTTGTATGGAAGGACTCCCTACAAGTTCTTTAACCTTATTAGACTTAGATTTCCATATTCCAACACTGAAGCCTAAGAGTATGGAAATAGCTTGTTCTTAAACAAACAAATCCCACAGCCTTTGCTTTTTCCCTGCAAATCAGATGCATGACTATAGATGCAGAGATGTGTAATAATTTAGGAACTACAGAACCCAAACAGGACAGAGACACTTTCTGTAAGACACAAGGAATGAGAACCAGCTATCAGAAAGATGGGGAAATAAAAAGTGAAATTTTCTGCTCAAGAAATAGGAATTTACAGTTCTTTAAACTTCCAGCAATTCCTAAACTCTGACTGCAATTTGAGAGACTGTAGCTTTTATGAAAACAGCTCTGCAGGGTGAATAATCTTGTATTTTTACCCCTACAGTATGCAGAATTCTCTTCATTCACAAATGGGAAGTAAGCCAACAGTCACTGAATGTAGCATACAAGGCAGATATTATATGGGTGTGTATACTCTCTATATATGTACTGACAGTACATATATTTAAACTTATATGTATAGAAGTTTTGAAGAGCTTTCTGCTTGATTATAAAGCAGCCAAGTGTTGAAGCAGGTGCTTTTTAAAAAGTTTTCATCGAAATACAGAGAATAGTTCCCATTAAACAGGGCAGAAAGAGATACTGGGTGATGTAATGAATGGACACCATTGTCCAGTTTGTGAGACGGAGATCAAGAGATTGGTGTCAGATATTTTGTCTGCTTGATATAATAGTTTGCTACCTTATATAAATGCAAAGGAAGAAGTGCCTTTTTATATTTGTTGGATTAGCTTCAGGTTTTCTATGATGAGAAAAAATTGCTTTCTTAGATGTGCTGGCTGGATTTGCTGGCTTGTGTCATCTTAGAACTTAGTTTTAAAGTAAAAAAAAGTTTTCTGGAAAATGGACTTTCTAGGCAGCTTAATAAAGGGGATCAGTTTCCCCTGCAACATTTACAGAATAACCATGAAATCCTCCAAACTATCCCAGGAAAATTCTGGGAGATATCTTCCTTTTCAATATGTTCTTTCTCTCTACTTCTAACTTTTTAAACAAACTTGATTTACTTGCCAGCAGGAATGTACTTGTAGCATGCTGAACCTGCTGAACCTGAATTTTCCAACAATACACAATTATGATAGGTGGATAGATTATGTAAGTGGAGCCAGATACATTTCAATACAGCAATTTTTCAGTATTCTAATGAAAGAACTTTTGAAGTCATGAAAAACTGGTGTCTGATGGGATCTCTCCTCGGTAGCAGCAGTGTTCAGTGAAGCTTGTTAACGCCATTCATGGTAAACATTTTATTTCCTTTTCATCTTTAATTTTTTCGCGGTTAGTCAGTACCCATGAAAGGACTCAGACTATGAGTCCTGGAAGGAAGACTTCTCTCCTTCTAGTAAGTGGAGTGCAGACATCGGCCTTGCTGAATTTTGTGCCTTAACACGGGCTCCATGGATCCCTGGTATGAGCAGAAAGGCAAGTCAGGTCTTACAGACTTCAAAAATTTAACCTCTCCTCTGAGGCAGTCGGTGACTGCAAGAATAAGTCCGATCTGCCCCTTCTTTACCATACCCACTTCTGTACTCAGCAGACAACAAGCACCAAGAAAAAATAGCTGTGGATTTCCAAAAGGGTCTAAGTCCTTTACAAACACATATCCAAGTACTTCAATGCAACTTGAAATCTCTTGGGAGTTTCTGACACTTCTTGGATTTCAATACTTTTGCATCTAGTGGTATCACTAATATACACAAACAAGTGACATAGGTGGCACAAGAAACACATTGAAATGGCTAATTTCTCCTTCTCCCAGGAAGCAGAACCAACTACTCGTGCCAACAATGTGAAGCAGTTTGAAAAGAAGTAATTGCCCAAACAAGCAAGAATCCTTTTGGTACTAAGTGGATTCTTGTGAATTTTAGAGCTAACTGAAATATATATTGTTGTCTTTACTTACGTGAAGCTCTGTAAGAGTTAAGAACTGGGTGATCTAAACTAGTTTTTTCAGTGCACACTAAGTCATTTATAAGAAGCTGAGACATTCACAGTTCTATTGACGTCAGTAGGACTGGAGTATGTAGCCCTTTAAAAAAAAATCAGGACACTGTGCTCTCGTGTCTGCATAAGTGTTTGTCACAACATTTGGGCCCTATTAAGCCCACACAGACTACTTAGAGATAAGAGGCTCTGTATCCTATTAAGCAGTCCTTCGAGCCATGCAATTTTACATTACTTCCCTGTCATTTGTTCAGGCCTCTGAAATAGAGCTGAATAGCAGAATCCAAATATATACAGTAGCCATTATTGGCCAATATAATACAACAATCTGTCTTTGTTTAACTGTGAATTGATTCTAGGACTGAATAATTTGTTTCACTACAATATAACAAACCAGTGTAAATCCACATATGTTTCAACAGAAAATGGCACTGCTCAAAAGGCACAGCCAGTTCTGAAAGTCTCGTCCCACCTTTGTTTATCAGATGTCAATTTATTACCCTTCCAGACACTCCTGCTTTCTCATGTTTTCCAAGGGCGGGATGGGATGGTTGCTGGGTTGCTAGACAGATGATAAGGTGTAGCTGATCTGAGTGTTTGAATAGCTTGTTTATAGAAACTCTATTCAGTTTTGCAGTGACATTCTGTCACCTGACTGCTGCTGGCACGTTGTGTGCGAAACAGCTGGAATTTTCAAAGCTCCTGTTTATCTGAAGTAAATTGGCAAAGATATCCAAAACATATTTCATATGTACCCTGAGTATATTTAGATAAAATACCTTGATCCAAATGTTTTTTGGTAAGGAAAAACCAGCTGGCAAGCTCTACGTTCCTTCTTTTGCTGGCAGCCATAGCTTAGTCTTACTCTACAGCACTATTGAAAGGAAGGCTCAATAAAACATTTTACACAACCTTATGATCTTCATACTATCAGAAGAAAGTTTGCCACCATTTTTGAGTGTATTAACTAGTTTGGTTAATAATAAATTGAAAGTAGAGTAATATGTTTGCTTTCATCTGAGACTAAGACAAGTACTGATATGTCTGCGATCAAGTGCATAACATTTTAAGTCAGTTCTAAGTATTTAGGGAAAGGACATATTATTAAAAAAGAACAACACAAAACAACAGAAAACTTGCAGATCAAAATTATTGATCAGATATAGTGCCATCTATAACGCCATAGCATGTATCCATTCTCAGATATGCATGGTTCCTGGAAGATGTTTTAGTGCTTATTAAACCTGCATGGGCCAACAGCCTCTATAGCATCTATAATTCAGATCTTATAGGGAAGACATGGTTATCTGGTCACATAAACTGCTGCTTAGTTTTCTCTTTCCTAAAATTTGCCAAGTCAATGACTTACAGAGTTAAACTTCTATTTATTTTTTTTTTCCGTTTTGAAAGCAACTAAAGCTAGCAGCTTGAATTTATCTCAGCAGGTGAAGTGAAATACCTTCACTTCAACTGCTTCACTGCTGATCGTTTCGGCAGCCACACTTAACCAGTGATTATCAAAACCTTACACTATTATTTTATGTATTAGAGATATTAAGATAAGAAATATTTCCACTCAGTTTTACTATATCAAGATATGATCTGGTAAAGCCTTTGAAATGAATGTTATATCTGTACTTCCCCAACAGAGGAGAGAGGGCAAGTGTATTCTCTCCCAGGTACAGTATTCGCCGTTGCCACCTGCATGTCAAACATGGAAGGTGATTGTTCCAATCTTTGTACACCAAAAGACTCCCATAATGAGCTGTCAAAGCCTGCAGCTTCTCCCCCTTCTTTTTCTGCCACAATAGTTTGCATTTCATATTTTCCACTTAAAAATCTGCAGGACCCAAACAATTTGTGCATTTCCTCAGTTCTGCAAGCAAATATACTGTGCTATCCAGCTTGAGAAATAGGAAACAAAGTCATGTTAACTATTGATCATCTTGGGAAGGCAATTTACAGGAGCAGCACAGCACAATCCTGGGACACATACAGAATCCAACTGTTATACAAAATATGGATCCTGTCCTTCCTTCCTTGCAAGGGTATTTGAGAAAGGTATTACCCTTCCTTCTCTGACACCACAGTCATGCATCCTCTGCGTTCACACATCAAGAAACACTGCCCTATCTTATGCAAGAGTGGAGAGGGAAAGCTTGATTTTTAGCAATAGGAAAAAGAACAACTGTTAAACGCAATAGCCTGCAGTGACCTAATTCAAGAAAGCTTTGTCAGGTGATAATCTTTCTCACCCCTTATATGTCATTCCCTGAAGCACATAAGTGTTCAAAATAGTTTAAAAACATTCAGAAATGTGAGAGAAGTAGCTGTCCTCCTGTGCAGCTCTGACAAAGATTAGAATTCCCAATATAGTCACTGGTTGCAAAAGTGCTCTTAAGCTGCTGTTTCACTGGGTTTATGTCTGAGTGCCACTAATCAAATTAAGTGTGATGGCTGCAGTAAGCTGTTTATAGAGATGAAAGACCTACCAAAAGAAGTTTCTGTTACAGCTTATGAAGCTGAATACTGTTAAGCACATAAACACCCACTGCATAGAAAACCTTGACTTTTATTCTTTCTGCTGTTCCTCACTAGAGGGGGAAGTGTACTTAAGTGTTCTTCTTAAGTCTTGCACAAGCCCAAAATTCTTCTTCCCACCATATAACTAGGGGTTTTTTCCCTTAAAAAACCCTCACCTTTATTTTTGTTTTCTCTCTTTAAAAAAACATTAAATAAATAAAATTAAAGCTAATACAAGCAGTAAACAATGCTTTAATGGAATGTATTATTATCATATGATGGTCATGTCAAGCTGCAAATTCTTCCCCATGGTGCAGCTAAAAACAGAAAGAGCAGTCAGGAGAGTGTTCCAAAACAGGAAACTGCAAACCAGGCACTTTTAGCCTATCAGATCCTTGTGACTTTGAAAATGTATATCAAGCTGTGGGTGTTTGTGGAAAGAATCACTGTGCCACAGAAAAAAAAAAAAAAAAGAGGTAACAGAGCAGCTACTGAGATTACATAGGAGGCCCCTCACACGCAACCAATTACCTGCAACTATAGTAATAGGAGCAGACGAAGGAAGGCAGCAGAGAGCATCGACATGCACTGGTACCCACAGTCTCAGCTCTTTACCAGGTTCTGGAGCAGGTGCCCAAGGACTAAAGATTTGCAAGCTCTCTGCAACTTTACAGACCTTTGCAAGGGCTGCTGACAGAGGATCTATAACAGGCTTTCTCTCAGTTCACATTAGCCCATTTATTTTACTTCATCATAAAAATAACTGCCTTCAGTGATAGCTGTGGAAAGTAGCGCAAACAAAAGGTGCTGGAAAGATGACTCTTTTGCCGAAGCATAAAAATGACTAGGAAGTCTTATTAAAAGTTGTTAAATCTGCCTCCTCCCTCCATTTTCTCATTAACATATCATAAAGCCATTAAAAGGGTTGTACTTTTAAAATATTTGATACCAAAAATATCTTCTTAATTGGTATAGCTCAGGCTAAGTAGATAGAAGGAAAACAAAGCCTCAGACTGCTGTTGGACCCTGCAGTCCTTGCTAAATGAGTACAAGACAACACTGCCACTAATGAGTACCCATCCTGGCACAACTACACAGCAGGCAAAATGCTAGCAAATCCTAGAGGTCCTTCTAAATTAGCTTTGAGAACCTTCCTGACAGAAAGATTTAATTAGTAGCATTAATAATGTCAGAGGTCTCTGCCTTTGAAAGTATTCCAGTTCTCCTAAATAAATACGTAGCATTAGGTTCCTCAGGATTTCTGAGCACAGAAATAATGTTTTCACAACTTTTTTGCATTCATAACCATATATATTACATTGGATGACAGAAAAACGGGGAGTTTTCCTGAAAGAGAAATCCATTATTTTTTATTCACAAAGTTTTGAGCACTCATACTCCCAGTGAGAAAGATGTGGGAAATGAGTAGACGGATAGTAGGATTTTGTGCAATCGTTATACCTAATCACAATATCTTATGATCTAGTCAGTCAAATGACTACCAAGTTTCACCTTTATAATCCAACAATGAAGAAAACATTTCATCTTCTCACTGCTCTGGCAAATGATATCCTGTTATATTCTCTTTTTTTTTTTTTCTCTCCAGTTTTAGCTTTTAAGGCTGGCAGTGCTAGATTAATTCACATTTGAAAGTGGTTCTCTGTAGACTTCACAAAAGTGCAGATTTTTTTTCAGCTCAGCACAACTTTCTATCAACTGATACTTTACCAGAAGCTTCTCTTTGATCATTGTGTTGCATAAAATAATTCTGTTCCTATCAATTATCTCAGTACCATAACTTTTCTGTACTTAGAGAGCATACATGTCTTAGGTATTTGTTTCTTTGTGGCTCTTGGAAGAATTAATCTGTTTAAAAGTATGACAGGCAGTTGCGTTAGGAGATTGGGGTAACTTTTAAATAGAAAGTTCCAACTTTGACTTAGCAAATACAGAAATACTAATAAGCCATCGTTTAACCAGATCAACAGCTATTTTAGAATTCAAATTAGGATAAAAATGGATGACATGAAAATATTTTCACTTTATACATTATGCACCAGATTATCCCTCAGTGGTCAAGTTATAAACATTGCAAAAGCATAAATACATAAAGTGGGACAAAATGGTATTAAAGCTTAGCATGGAGAAACATGAAATAACCCAAAATTTCCTGATACAGCTTCCTAGAAACTGAAAGTAGTAATTTGGCCAGATAACTTTCAGAGGCACAATTATTTTTATTGTAAATAGTCTCTGATGTTGGAGAGAAAAACCTTTCAGATAAAAATTGGCTTTTAACAAAGCATGTCATAAGTTCACCCTAGCAACATATTGTAAATTACTTTGAAACATGGTGCGCTGATGGCATTGGATGTATCACCCTGATGATACATCAAGACAGGGAATTATGAAATGGTGAGCACATTAGTAAAAATTATCTTTAAAGACCAGTGTTTGCATTCATATGCACAACAGATGTAAAACAGATGTCTTAATACTTGAGCAACTATTTTAAGTACAGGCATGAAACATTTTGTGCATGCAAAATGAGATGTTTTGCAACAACAGTCATATCTGTACAGAAAGCCCCAGACCTCACTGCTGTAATGTTCTTCCTGGCTGCTACTCTGCCGCTGGGACATCTCCATATCCTGCCCGAGAAAAGGGCTGTGCTGGGGCCAGGGCTAAGCGCACACAGTCCCGAGGCACAGGAGGGGACGGGAGGAGAGCGTGCAGGGCTCGTCTGTCACTGAGCTGCAACAGCCCCACGCTCTGTGTGTGGATCTGATAACCACAGATACACAAGATCTGACAGTGATTCTCTCTGTCTTGTGGCAGGGACTGACATGACCCGTCATAAGAAAACACTTTCTTATCTTTACCGACACATAATGAAGTCTTACCAGGATTTTTAGGAAGAAAGTGGGTAGACCTTCATAGATACTAGTAATATCTGGTTTTTTGCCAAGAAGAGATTTGAAGTCTTACCAGGCAAGCCTGGCTGCAGGCCTTGGAGAGGACTTTGTTTCCACGCCTCTCCTAAGGCCTGTAAAAGGCCCAGGGAGACTCTTAAAGCTCGGGGACTACCTTTGCCCTTACCTCAGCAGCAAAGTGGAACAGGAAGGAGGCAGGAGGAGGCGGTGCTGCTGCTCTCAATGCTGACTTCACCACTGACCAGGGCAAGCAGCACTCATCAGTGCCTGGCAGACCGCGACCGTGCTGGCCAAGGCAGGCAAAGGGGATGCTCACAACTTCCACAAATACGGGACACAGAGAGGATTTGCTCCCTCTTCTTGCTCTCCTCGCTGCTGTCACACAAGGCTGAGCAGCAGATCGCACGGTTGCAGAAGGTATTTCACCCATCTGAGCCATGCTGCCACACTTTTTGATGTGTCTGTGCCTCATCTTTGCTATGGGCTTTGTCTATAAATCACAAACAGTCCTGCAGCCGTTGCCAGGACATGAGCAGTTATTTGAAGCTTGATTCTATGTCTGCATTCATCTGATCACATAAGTAGGACTGCCCCATGGGGACAATCTAGCTGGCACTATGATTTTGTGTATGCTTGAATATTTTACATACGATGGTTCCTTTCCTGTCCGAGAGCCTGCACACCTTAATGATGACGAGATCAGTCCAGGCCTTGCTGAAGTCAGGAAGTCTCTTTCCATTTCCGTAAGACTTTAAGTCTGCTCCTCAAGGTACTGCTGATGAACTGTATTAAAAGATATATGCTCAGCTTTCTCTAGCTTATTTAGTATATGTGATTTTTTTTTTTTTTATCTACAAATATAAATTGTTTTGCCATTTATATGTTTTTGTAAAGTCCTCACTGGACATTGAAAAGCTGCCCTCTATCAAAGGGCATGAGTATTTGTCTTGCTAGGTGTATATTTAACTACTGCCAGAGGCATCGGTTTCATTTTTTAATTAGGGAAATATGTACATTTTGTTATAGTTAATAGGCCAGTTTTAATACACAAGTGACAAACAATATATTATCTGTCCTATTGAGCAACACAAACAGTGCAGAGTGTTTGGATTTTCAGCGTCCCCAAAAAGTGACTTTGCTATTACGCTAACAATGCCCTGGTGAGTATTCATTTTCAGGTAGTAACAACCCATGAAAACAACTTTCAGTCTAATTATACTGCCAGATTACAGAAAGCCTTTCAGTGAAGTTTATGGGGCAGATTCTTAGCCACTGTAAACAGTTGTACTCCACAGGTTTCAGGAAAAATAATCCAATTTATACGCTGGACCTACCTCTCCATTCTGTAAACCCTGTATTAAAGGTTATGTAATAATTAAGGATGAAGGAATAAAAAAGCCAAACACCCTAACTTGATTCAGGCAATGACTTTGCAGTTACTGAAATGAGGATGAACAGAATCAAGCTCTAAGAGCTTAGTTATAACTAGGAGATTAGTTTGGTGTAATAAAGCACACTTAGCATAACTTGAAGAACTCTTCAGTGCATTTTGGAATAACGCATTTTAAATTTGCCAGTTGCCTCTGATGTTCTCAATCCTGCAAAGCTCACTCATGATTTAACTTTATGCACTATAAATAATCCCCCTGAAATCAGACTATTCACAGTGCAAACAGGCACGCAGAGTTTAACTGCTGGACAAATTAGGGATCTAGCCAGAGGAAAGTTCCCTGGCTTCCAAGTCTCCTTCAGACTTGACCTATAAATAAACAGGGAAATGTCTGGCATTTTGCTGAGTAGAAATAGTCCTGTTTTTCAGTGGTTTTGGTCCTACTTCAAAGAAAATCTTCTATTCTTTCTCAAATTAATGTGATTTTTGCAAGAAACCACATAAAGCTCTCATTCTCTGTAGACTTATGATTTTAATGCTCCCCCAAAACGAGGGAAAAACTATTCAATCAAAATTGCCAAAATGAGGAAGAATATATTTTCATTAACCCTGCTAGAGCTCTTGCCTGTGAACTCATTTGAAGCCTGTATTCTAGATCAGCAGCACAATGTTAAAGCTGGTTTGAGGCACAGACTTGTTAGGGGTCATATACCAAATGAAAAAATCCATGATGCAAGGAAATTGCTGTCTTCCTCCAGCAAGAAAAATCTTTTTTCTCTACATGAATACAGAGGACTAAGAAAGACCGGTGCTTTTGGCTGAAGTGTGTTTTAGAAAAGACACACTAACCTGAGCCAGGGCACAAAGCCAACAACGACTAGATCAGGAACCTGAAATTTACATTTAATAAACCTCAAGTAGGAACAAGAAATCAATTTAACACACTGTTTGCAGAACATTTATTGTGGAATCATCTTGTATGATGCAGCATTGCTAAAAATTACCCCCACAAAAATCCACTCTTATTAAGGAAAGTGCAATGGACAAAGAAAATATGCCACAGAAGTCACTGAAATAGAACAAGGAATTTCTTTATTTTGTTTCCCAAAACTTCAAACGTAACCTTTGATAAGTTGAATGTTTGATCTTTTAGCTACCAGCACAATTTCCTACTTACATTTACAAACTGGAGCTTTCAAACTCCTACCTACTCCCAGTGATCTCTGCATACTGGCTTATTCAATATTCCCTCAGCTTATCTCAAGTCTCAGTGCAGCAAAGCTTTTTAGTTGCTATGGCCCTAAGCACAGAACATGAAAGAAAAGAATATCTGGGAGTCTCACTCTATATTTTTCATTTAAAAACAAGGCCTGGGAACCTGAGGCATGTCCCCAGTCATTTTTAGTTGTTTTGGAGCTCCCATTTACACTTGGAGCATTCCATCTTCACAGGGTACTTCTTCAAAATCTTTAGTGAGACATGCAGAAACACCAAGGCTGTATCAGATCTGTAACTCTGCTGACAGAAAGGAATGGGCCGCCCATACGCATGGATAGCAAAAGGGACTAAATTGCTAAATTTGCCAGAGGGGTCTTGCCCAAAATCTCATGGCCTAGTTTCCTATTAGTCATTCTGGTACAGATTTCTTAATCCCAGTACTCATACAAATTGCATTTATTTTCCACAACCCAAATAATTCACAGCTCCTTCAATACAGAACCATTACACTAATTCATCTAGTTGTTGTCACAAGCCAAACAAGAGCTGATAAGCCCAATATGTTACATTAAGAATAAACAGACAGCTATAGAACATTACATTCACACTGTTTTCTTTTGTCATTTTTAATATAAAAGGCATGATTTCTTTGTGAGCACCTCTAAATTAGTTTAATCATATAATTTTGGGTTCACAGAAAAGGTAAAGTATGTTTAAGAGGTAAGGAATTTCCAACTAGCAAAAGAAATTCGGGTTATCTCACAACAGCTGTTCTTGTCAAGTTTTACCAGAGTCAGACAAGTACTCTCAGCTCAGGAGCTGTGCTGATGCCATCTCAGAAACGTTTTTAAATTGGAGGCTGAGTTAATGCAGAAAATAAAATAACTCACACTGTAAAGGCACCACCAGGTGGGTCAGCAACGCAAAGCGACAAAACCCACAGACTCCTCTAGATTTGGCTGCTGACAGTTCTCCAGGGAGAGGGAAGCTCCTCTGACAAAAATCCAGCAGAAGCAAATGAAGCCCATTCATCCTGTATCCCTCCTCCACGCAGAGGGTGTATGATCACAGCGCACTCAATTCTCTCAATTCTGCCAGCTCATACACCACATTATGACCCTCAGAAGCCGCGTGGGCCTGGGGGGAGGAAGGGGGCTACTCTCATCAATGTCTGGGCCTGAACAAGAACGCCACAGTGATAAGAAATTACCTTTTCCCTCTTGCCATTAGCTATCCTAAAAGTATATTGTGGTTGGACTCTTGTACGTCTTGCTTGAAGCAATAGCAATACTTCAGTGTTTGAGTCAGAATAATCATGACATGCTAACCACTATGTTAATGAGAAAACAGTTCTGACTTTGGAGGGACCACTTTGAAACTTCAGGCTACTGTGTAGCCTACCTCAAGCCTAATGCTACCTCAATGCCTAACTCTTGAACTCTGCTGTTTTTTAATTTGGTTTAGCTATATCTATGTTACATTGCAATGTGCAATATACTTGAACTCAGTTTGCTCTTGTGTGAAGAACAGCATAACACAACTCAGTTCAAGTAAACTCTTATCACCAAGGTCAAAGGGCTGGTATCTAGAAAAGTGAGGATTCGCCACTCCATTTAGAGGTACCTGGACATTAGCAGGAATTAGACCCTACATCTTTAAACCTCCTCTTCTTCAGCAAAGAATGTAGTATATATGAATTAATCCAAACAATGAAGATAGCATTTCACATCCAACTTCTGGAATATTTCAGCTTTGGCTGTGAGTTTTAAAAGAGTACTAGTTATAGAGATGTAAATATGGGCCCAAAGAAATCTACCAGAAATTATACATATGATGAAGGAAAATAATCTCTAATGAATTTAAAATATGTTGTAGATTTACATTTTTATTTTGTCCTTTGTTGTAAAGAAGACTGGCAGATAGATATAGTGGTACAGCAAAGAAATCAGGAATCTTTTACTGCTGGGGAGTATGCCAAGATGGTGGATAGGGGTAAAAGCCAAATATTCACAGCTGTTTTCAACTTCCCAGACAAAAAAGTTGTACATTCAAAAACATGGGAGAGCTGGCACACAAAGGTAAAGGTAATCATCACCCAAGAAACAAAATATTTGCAGCTAACAAAGATATTAAAGTTGAAGAATTTATGGGCAGAGAAAGAAAAGATGGCCTTAACAGATAATTTCCACTTCCAATTTCTAATTATTTGAAAATCTTTGATTTCTGCTTTGAAGCTAACAGGTCATTACATACTATTCGTTATCTCTGTTGTTTAAAGCCTATTATGTTTTAAATAACTGCTTTCACAAGCAATTTTGTTGACATTAACATACAGTGAAAGTTATTTTCAAATATCTTTTTATAAGACCAATTTTTCTTTAGTTTAATTAAGAAAGAAAAGACCTGTCCTAGGGAGTCAGCAACATTTCAGATGAGCACAGAAAAAGAAATTATAATACTACCTTTCTTTGTAAATGCAGTTACGACTTATATGTACTTGCTGTTGCTCATTAAAGTTTCATAAAAAGTAATGACTCATCTGTAGAAGATGAAACTTTGGTACAGTGTGAATCTTTTGGAGCTTTTCACCTGAATTTCTCAAAGAAACTTACCTAAATATTACTTATTTGAAGTCAGCAATAACTGTGACATAGATACAAAGAATATGACAGATATTGCTGAGTGCTGTGGAACATGATTCAAAAAATTATATAGAACATAACTCAGCAGAAATTGCTAATATGTCAAGCATACTGCAAGCACTCAGAAAACTTCAGCTGCTTCTCCACTGAGAGTTCCCAGTAGATGTGTGCCTAAGCAGCTAAATGAAAGTGGTATTTTATTAATACTGCCAAAGAGAGGAAGATTACAATGAAAAAGAAAATATGTACTTGGGATGTTATATGCAATTTAAATTTATAATAACCCCCCAAAATTTGTAAATCGGGCCCTGGTATAGGGGAACGTTATTTCCAAACCTAGAATGCCTTAGGGGTGTTTAGAGGTGCTGTAGGGGCTCCCTTTCTAACCACAGTTTCTTTTCCACTAATACCATCCACATTTTACCCCAATACATGCAACTTACAGTCTGCTGAACAAAATGAAACTGTATGTAGTTCCTTAGGTTTCTTTTCTGGTATTTACACAAGGACTGCACCATGGCATATTAAGAGCTAACAGGGCTAAGTATTGTTGGGTTTTGAAGCTATGTGAAAGCACTAGACTGTAGCATGCTTAGGGGATGTTGGTGTCAAGTCACCCTGACTGACATTAATCTGCACTCCTCAGACAAGGATCAAGCAGTCAAGAGGTAGCCCACCATTTTGTGTAACTCCATATTGATTACACCAGCCATTAAGAATAGGGAGAGGAGTACGTACGTAATCCAAACCGCATTATCTTTTGACTCCTACCCACACTATCACTATCCTTAGACCCTCATATTTATAGACTTTTTAAACAGAACCTGAAAGTACCATTTCACACCCAATATGCTGAAGCCAAAACTTTAATGATTTGCATTCCCCAAATCAGATATCTAAATGGAAATTTAGATTGCTAAGTAAATAATGAGATTTACTACAATGGGAAGTGCTCGGGTCCTGTTACAACAACTTTATCCACAACTCTCCACGTGACATTCCTGTCTGGTTTATTCAAAAAAGTCTGTAGGCTCAAAGAGCTGTCCTGATTAACCTGAGGCCCCAAAACACCTATGGCAGAATGAGTAATCTTTCCTCCTCACATTATTCTAGACTAAGTACTGCAGACATGACCTGTGCATCAGCTGGAAATACTGATGACCATTGGTACAGTAATTTTCCTCCATCAAAATTCTTGCAATAATCTTAGAATTTAAAGGCTGTAAGTAAAGGAAAAATCAAAGGGGTTCAAGCCTACATCTCCTGATCCATCTTTTCTTGTTTCAAGTAGAAAATCCATTGTGCTTGTGAGTTTGACCCTGTCAGCATACCAAACATGGTCAGAAAACCACGATTGTACTGAATCTAAATTGTGTATTGGGTCTAAGTCAGAACTTCATATTGAAAGTCTATTTCACTTCTGTGACATCCTTTTCTGCTACCTGAAAGTTCTTTGGGGATTGTTAAAAAAATTAACATTACAGATTTGTACTGTTTTTAACAATAGGAAAGAGCACTTCAATAAGCCATTTCTTTTTGGATATCAAAGGATTATATTAACCCTCCAACCCACAAAACTATACTGACATCTCAGGTTCATGCTGGTGCCATCATTACACCTTAGTTCTGTTTCTACCTCACAGAAGTCTTCCAAGCTGCAATATCAGCCTATATCCTTTCCCTGATCCTCTCTGCATTTTTTTGTCTTTGGTGGATTTTATAGTGCATTTTTCCAGATTCTGACAAAATTGTTGTTCAAATCATTTAACAGCCACAACATGCCCTCATTATCTTCTGAATCGTCAGTCTTTGTTTCATCAGCAAACCTTATTCACAAAGATTTTAGCATTTAGCGTGCCGATAAAAATGTCAAATACCATTAATGGAAGAAATTCCTGAGCATCCCCGTTAATAAAAACCTTGCACCCTTGTTAAGCCTACATAAAGCAATTGACCTGCATGGCTCACATTAGTACCTCATGTGATATTAAAGTATTTTAAAACAAAATTTGCTACTCAACATAGCTGGTTTTATCAATCAAACCTGTATTTCTATGAAATGGATAACAGATTTGTTTACCAAAAATACTTCTCATGAAGCCATGCTGATGGGCATATCTTACATTTTTAATCTTAAATTGTTTGTTTACAGTCTCTATTTAACTATTACATTTATTATGCCTCTGCTTGACCTGGCTAACCAGCTTAGAGTTTCCCCAGTTTTCTCAGATCAGTGAAAAAAATAACACCATTCATCTAATGTCTTTAAAGTCACTGACATAAATTTTCTGAAACCGTGGATTAAGAAAAATCTTAGTTTCAGTAAGTACCTTTTATTTAAATGGTGAATATTCTATTCCCTCAGTATCTGCCTCCTGCATGTGTGTTCTTGTTTTGTTCCAAATATAGGACGGAAGATGTTGTTGACACTTCTTGCCTCTTTTGCATTACTATTCAAGATTTCACCATCTGTACCAAGCAAAGAATCCAATAAAGGTTTTTTTTGATCCCAATTATATTCTGAAATACTTTTAAAAATTCTTTTACCCTTTGGCCATTGACATATTTCCACTAGTGCCCTTTAGCAGCTGCAGCTTCTTTCCAATGTGTGTTTTAACAAGAATGGCTTTTGACCACTGTAATAGATTATTTAGTCAAACCTGCTTTATCCAACTGTGGTTTTGGTTAAGATACTTCACTTAAAATGTGTTTTCCAAGCAGAAAGAGTCAGCAGGTTTGAGTCAGAGAGTTATCACACTCAAGCTATATTCTGTTGTACAAAGAAAGGATAGTTAATTGTAATTAGGAAACTTAAAAATTCATGGTTTTCTGAAGGAAATCCTACTGAGTTACTCCATGGTGGGCTCAGAACAAAACTTTACTCTGAAATTACATTTTGTTTTTAAAAAAATGTGAAGAAACTGTTTATTAGCCCTGCCAGCATACACCAAAGTAATCTGTTATAAAAAAAGGTTTCTTCATGCGTACTATACACTGTTGCTTACAGCTCATATTGTTCCCTAGTGAGGTTTGCTTGGGAATATATAACTTAGTAATGCAGAGACGGTAAGTTTGTGTGTGTATGAGTCTTACACATACACTACTCTATTTCTAAAATGGACTAACATGTCAGCCAGTAGGTGATCTCACTTTAGGCCACAGCGACCGTGGATGCAAAAGTAAAATAGAGTTAGATGTAAGGGGTTAGCCCAAATACATTTTGAAGAATAGAGATGCTGACATTTATGAAAAGTACTTTCATATTTGGATATTTTTTATCAGATAATAAGGCAGTGGAAACACCAAAAATTATCATCTTTATTCTCTTAAAATCAAGCCCATAAGTCTTTTTTGCTTTCTTCTTTTTATCCCCAGTGAGTCAAATGGAGATACAGGAAAAAATTAAAGGAAGAATGTTGTAGTGGAACAGATTGACCTAAAATATAAAGCTTAGGTATTTTAAAGGCTAGAAAAAACATGCTATTTGTAGTGAGGACTGTATACCTAATGATCATCACATTCCTATTCCTTTTTTTTTTTTTTTTTTTGAGAACTTAGCAGTCCTCTGACCCAATAACTCTACACATGAAAAATATGCAGAATTTAGAAATCCTTTGATGGCTTTTCATCTGTAAAATTATTTGGTACTATGTTTAATTTTAAAACATTTTCGCTTTAAGAGGATAATCATATCTTTGTATAAAGAGAAACCACCCAAACATGAATCATCTGACATAGCATACACCAACTAAAAAAGAAGAAAGCAAATGAAGAGGAAAATAGCTCATATTCACTACACATTGTATGCAAAACTAAATTTACTTGCTTTATGAGGGATTTTTGGAAGGTTTAAAGAAGCTGGAGTGATAAGTTAGTTTTGTATGCCAAACTAACATAAAATCTTGCAATAAGCAAATGGAGCATGTAGCCAGCTGTAATGTTTTACTTCTAGTTAAGGAGCAAATGTATATTCTTTATGGAGAGTTTTCCCACATTAAAAACACAGAGGAAAGACATTAGTCAATGCTTGCTTTCTACATTTGGTTTGATCTGATGCTTATGTGAAAGAAATACGCTGACAGGTTGGAGAACAAAATAGGTGTTGCAGAAAAGAAACTGCTTACCTATAGAAGTATTTCTAGAAAGTTTAGTGAAACTGCTTGTCTGTGCAGTGTGACTGGGATGCTGAGTGGGGCACTACCAAGAGCTACACATACCATTATTCCCAATAGTTATTATTCTGTTTTTAGATTCTTACAATCTCATTTGTCATCACTTTATAGGGATCTTTGTCCAAAATTGAATAAAACTTCAAAAGACAAAGTCTGTTTGCAAAGCTGCTAACACCTTACCATCTTTCTGAGAATTGTCAGAGTGGGAATTCCTAACATACTAAGTAATTTTTTTTTTCTTTCATCCTGACTGGTAAAAATAGCCAGAAACACCTAGGGTTTCTTTTGAGAGAGCGCATAATTTCATTTTACTAATAAAACAGTCATGCAAAACTTCAAATGAATGTGCCCTGGGACCGACTTGAACTTTTGGCACCAACAGTGTTCTTTGTCAAGGAGATCACAGACCTGCTACCCCTTAATCCTTCTGCTCATTTTGTTTGTTTTGAACCTCTCCCATCCTGGCTTCATCTGATGCCCTCCAGTTACCATGGCTGGAGAAGACAGCAACAACTAGTCTCCATCTACTATTTGCATGTTGTTAATGATTTTATAGACTGCTATCATATGTCTGTTTATGGAATTTAGAGAGCTTAGCCTCTTCACTAAGACACCAAAGCTAAGCACCTTAATGTCGGTGCTTTAAATATACCTTGCCCCACCCTTTTTTTAAATCTTTGTCTGTGGCGAATTGAAAAAAAAAAAAAAAAACAAACCTTTCCCACAATCAGTATTTGCCTCTTATAAAATCCAAAAATTTCTAGTAAATTAAAAAATATTAAGAAGAGGAAAAGAAAGTTTTAGCTAGTGCATAGGGGCTGTGAACAGACATGAGCAACACTACTTTCTTGATCTTATTTCCATAAGACTTTCCAAAACTTCCAGCCATCACCAACACCATGATGTGGGAAACCCGGTACAGACGGCTACATCTAGATTTGTTATTCTATTTCCTTCCTTCCTTCCTTCTCTTGGCCATGCTATGTTTATCTTTATTCCTTCTGTCATTCCCAGTTGCTTCATGTTCTCTGAGGATCATAAATGATCTTTCACTCAGGTTGATGATTAAAACAACTCTTTTTCTAAAAGTGGAAGGGGAAAAAGAAGATGAATGCGGATATGATACACCTGGCATTACACGGAAGAAAGATTAAAAGGTAGGTCATAGGCAGCAAATTTGCTTATTTGACTGCATTTATTCTTTCAGTAATAAACCAGCTTTCAATTTGCAAATTATCTTTAGGCGCTTGTTTAAGCTGACAGCCAGAGGAAAGACTCCATCCCAAGAGCAGGCTAATTATCCCCATGGCCAAAGATTTCAGAACTTGAAAGGAAAACAGGAAGAAAAAAAAATCAGAAAAATGAGAGACTGGCTGTTCTTCATTTCTATTCTTAGTGTATATTTGATGAGATGGTTTAAACACTTTGAAGTGAAAGGGTCTTGATCACCACAAGGGCTGATGCAGTCAGACTGTTGATGGGGGAGGGGAGTGTCACAGACACAATTCCTATTCACAAGACTGAAATCAAGTCTTCTAGAAATAAGACTATCCCTTTTATTCTTACGAGTATACCAATTGCTAACTCTAAAAGGTAATTGACAAAATGGTTTATAACATTTCTATAACAAAAAGCATGATTATATAGTGAAAGATGTAGTCAGACACATCAGAGCGACTTTAAAAAGACCCCTGCACTTATCATCCACAGAAAAAGGAAAGGTTCCTGTTAAAAGCCTAAAAAGGACTCGGTTAATAATGTGAAGTCCCTTGAGTAATTCCTAATCAGATTATAAGCATGCCCTCAAGTGTCATTATTGATGCTTGATTGTATTAATTAATACATTTCCAGCATCAGCTAGATAATCATCAGTTCCCATTTTGTGTATGATTCCTTAAATTGTAAGTCAGTGCAGGATACCGTGAAAAAAAGTTATTTTTATGTTTACTCCAGTAAGCTTGTAGTTCACTGCAATTATATAGAAATATAAAATAATTTGGTTTTCTAATGATTTAGGGGTTTTTTTCGCTTCAGACTATCTGCTGCTACATTTTCAACTGTCAGAATCAGAGAAGATTCTCTCAATGATAACAGGGCAGAATGGAAAATTCAAACCAACCTCCATATCCAGTGAGACGTCTTTCATTATATTTGGTAGCATAGAGCTGCACTTTGTTCTTTCAACCACATGGATAAATACTTTCATTGTATATGTTAATTAGACTGGGAAAAGATGCAGAAAATGGAAGAGTCAGAGATTTAAACTACATTGCTGAATAATTACATCAGAAGATGTGCCATTTACTAAGGGTTTCTTTTTTTGTAAGTGAAAAACATTAAAGAAAATGCACAATAATTATTTTTTCTTAGAGGATGCAAACCTTTATACTGACATGAAAAAGAAATGGAATAGTGTATCCATTATAATAGATATTAATAGGCATCCCAAGGACAGTGGTACACAATATCCCACAATACTTCAGAAAAGAAGGAAAATCAAAAAAGTTCAGTATATAGCAATCAAGGTTTTAAAGAGGCTGCTTTCTATATTACAGGGTTGAGCAGAAAGGTTCAGAGACCTTCCAAAGCAGGGAAGGGACCAGCACACACAATTCCCCTTGGATGCAGAGATTATAGCCCTCGATCCTATTGATTTTGATGAGACCATTATGTACTGAAATGAATGCTATTTGATTTAATGAGACTTTTTATAGATACAAATTGCTTTCCTTAATTGTAATGGGTAGCATGTAGGTAAGAGAACAGTATTGGATCCTCAGTCTTTTTGTGTATGGGAAAAAGCAATTTCCTGAGCTGCAGGACTGAAATCTCCCACCCCACCAGGGAGATGCTGTTTCATCTTTGAGGTTATTTTTTTCCCCAACATTAATGCTGAACAAAGCATGTTTCGTCTATGTTTAAAAAAAACCCAAACTCTACAAGCAACAGTCTTGTTGATACATCATTTAGTTATTACTGCAAAAGTGTTTAATTATCCTTACCACCTGTCCTGAGCCCATTACAGTTGGTGAAAAAATATAGTAGGTTTTTGACTAAGCCTATTGGTATATCATAAAACTTCATTTGTATTCCCAAATCTCAATTTGATATAGGGCCACAGTACAATTATAGGAAGTCCTTTCCAAAAAAAGAGAATTTACTGAGATTAAATTGCATTACGCTCATCATATGTATTCTAGAGGCACTGACTAATCAATGTTAGTTGATGTCATTCATTTAAAACAAACCAATATATAAACCAAAATTAACAAGTATTCCAAGTATAAACTAAAAAGTATAGGGTCATTTAAAGTCTGTTTGCCTGGGTATGAAATGAGAATGAAAAGACAAGTGTTAAGCAATGACCAGTGTAGAATAAACAAGGTTTGGGAGTTTCCTGTCTATAAGCTAAACAAGAGAAACAACATGGGAGTAGACTGGAGGTGGTAACTCTGTGAGGAAGATTCAAAGAATACTGTAAGTCTAACACATCTCAGTCTTCATCCTTCTTTTTACACAGCTTATACAATCAGCAAGATGTACTACTGCATATTAGTAATTTAGTCAATTTTTTGTTAACTTTAACGTTTCACGATTCTTCTCTTTGTGAAACACAGTACCATGACATATTTTGCTAACTTACACTGGAAAAAAGTCTCATCAGTGTCATTATTTTAGCAGAAAAAGATCTCTATCCATTCCCATTGTAATTTAAGATCATTCACCAATTGCTACGATGACCTCCAAACTTCCTGCAGAAGTCAGTTCAAGTTTTCTGTGCTAGCTATAAAAAAACAACAACAAACATCACTTCTTAACACAGACAATTCCTCAAATAAATAGGCAAAAATCATATTAGTTAATTGACTTCATTAGTGTGCTATAACAATTATGGGATCCATTCTGATTTTGCATCTTAAATTGACCACACTTGATGAAACACCCAAGGCAAACCACTAATTTTTACCATTGCTACAGGGCTTCTGCAAAGCAAATGCATTCTGACAGACAAATTACAATCTCATCTTCTATCAGCTTCTTTTGGGTACAGCAATTAAGAATATTAAATGCTTAAATAACCAGAGGAGTCAAACCACTTATTCATTATGTAGCACAACTACAAAGTTGGAAATGACCTGAAATTCAAGTTAAAATATCCCTCTTCTCCATCCAGAATTGTCTAATCCAAGAAATCACATCTCTCAATAAGTAAAGAATATGCTACATATGTTTTCAACAGCTATTAACTCAAGGGAATTAGTGAATAATAGATCTTTCAATTCAGGAAGACAGACTTTCCCTTTTAAACCAGCACTCAAAATGGAATTATTTGAAATGGCAAGAGGAGAGGAAATCGTTTCAATCTTTTTCACTAACTAGGTGAGCTCTAACAGTTAAAAGACTAATTAGTAACTAACTGAACCTCTTCCTGGCAACAATTACAGCAGCTGCCTGAGACTTGGAATTGATCTACTGGAAAATGAACAAACACCCACGGTAAAAACAAAACAAACCACAAAAACAGAACTTGAAAAATCAAAAAGAAATGAGACAAGGGCGGTAGTGTTATGTGCAGTTTTTAATGTTTGGGAGCTTGATGGACAGGAAGGAAGCTTACAAGATCTACAATGTGCACCTCGACTTCCTTATAAGAATAAAGATTTTCGCTGTACCTATAAAGCCTAAATGACAGAGAGGCCCTTCAGGCACACGGTGACCTTGTTGCTGCAGCCAGGAGTAGCGCGCTGCATTCCCTAACGTACACTTGCACATCCAAGGCCCATAGATGGATGACATTTCAGCAGATGGGAAGCAGCTAGAGCCTGGTGGCAAAACCCAGTAACAACTGTGGTCTTATCTCACAGGACAGAAAAAAAAAACAAAACAAACGCACGCTTCAGGAGCAAGAGTTTCTAGTGGGAAGATTTTCCCCGTTGCCCTTCCTCTTATAGTGTATCTCTAGGTATTTTTCTCCATCCCATTTGCTATTTTATGCATCACAGGGCAGGCTGGAGCAACATCTATGTTTTAACACTTTATTCTCATCTGGGAGGACCTGTAAGTGTGCATGTTTCTATTCATATGAAGGATTTAATGAGTTTCCAATGAAATTTGCTATCAAAAGCAAATATGCAGGCCACAAGGACAAAAAGATTATGTGTGTGCCTCAAATTTCAAATATCTTGAGGATTATGTCCTGTCTTTTGTCTATTTGACATAGCATAATACATAAAAATGAACCAATTAAAATCTAAGTCTTTTACTTGCTAAAATCTCCAAGTTCATCCAATGGAAGAGTTTTTACATTGCCATGCAAGTGTGCTCCATGTGATGATAGCAACGTAGGAACAGAATTGTCCTTAAAGCTGGCAACTATAATAAATAGAATATTGCAAGAACAATATTTAATTTGGAATAAAGATCCTGCCTGGATTTTTTAAATGCCAAATAAAACCAAATATTATAAATAAAACTTTTAAAAATACCCCTAAAAACAGTGAGAGATTAAGTTCCCAACTATTTTTATGGCATTCATTCATCTTTTTCAACTGTTTATTTGTTACTATTTTGTTTTGCCAGACAATGAGTTTTCACAGTTTAAAAATTGTCAGAACATATTTATTATGGGCCCAGTCATTTTTATAAATTTATTGAAAAAGGAGCAACTGGAGAATATTATTACTAAACGGGTAATCAGTAGGAAGCTGTGCTGTAGGAAGACTCTTGTGCACTGCGTTAGCTGCTCTGTGATCAGAACAAAGGTTATTTTCCCTTGTGGCGAATGAGGCAGAACAAAATAACTACATAGAGACATTCTCTAGCTCCTGCTTTGGAAAGTTTTAACTGCAGTACAGTGAAGCAGCTGTAGTAAATTAAGGTCTGTTTACTTAAGTAACTGTTAAATGACTTAACAGTGAAATTCCCTGTAAAAGTTGGAGTTGAAATGGCATCACAGACACTCCTGCAACAATTAACCTCTTATCTTACTTTGGTTTCCAGTAGTGTCAGACTTTTGAAGCACTTGAGATGAGGAGAAACAGCAGCCTTCTCTTTACTAATTGGAAAACATGGCCAGCATTAGGATCTATGTATTTTGGCAAATCGCTTGCATCTTCTGGCTTTTTTGTTTTGAAATTATATTAATATCTCTGCTAAATAACGTTGCTATCTTTCATACTAACTCACAATATTGCAGGTGGTTTAACCTCCAGCTCACCCATAAATATCCATGATAAATCTATGGCAGTCTAACCAATAACAAAAACAAGAAAGTATTTGCCTAAGACTACATGGAAAGAAAAATATTGCAGAACACATAGTACAGTTCAATGAAACTTGGTTGTCACACTGTGACCAGTCAGCTGTGTATTACATGGTATTGTATGTTCATTTCCACATGGATGTTATTTATATCCTACATTTATACTCCAGAAACATGGAAACGGTCTTCTGTGCTTGGAGACCTAACTTTTTAAAAAAACAAAAGAGCCAAGTCTGTGATTAAAACATCATACTTTGTTCTTGCCGCTAATATAGTTTAAAAAAGAAAAACAAAGAAAAAACCAGTGATAAAGTAATTTCCTTGACTCCTAAGGGAAGAAGTATGCAAGTTCCTCGTGATATCTTGTTGACTTAAAACTTTTCTTTAATGGTTTTTCATTTATGCTCGCACTATAATTTGGCATCTAAGATTGATGATTTATAGTTTTTCTGTGGGTTGCTGCTAGACTACCTCTCTCTTACTTTCCCATATTGCATAGAACAGAAAAGAAATATATTTCAAGTTGTGCAGTATTCCAGTTTCACCGGCAGTGAAATCTGCATGTGATTTAACAAATATGAATAATCTGATTATTTTCCACCATTCACCAAACCTTCAAGAATCTGGGATAAAAATATTGAAAGGGCACTATCACTAATTGCAGTCTCACATATAACCTGACACTACTTCCAGAAAGTCTAGTCTGCTAAAACCACAAATTAAAACAGTTCATAATAATACGAGAATGGAATTATGCAATAGTCAATAAAATGACTAATACAACTTGTGCTTCTTAGAAGTAGTATTAATGTGTTTATATCCCTTTAGACTTCAAAAAAAACCACTTAACTATAAAATACATGGCTAACCATTAACGTCTTTGTTAATTCAGGCACTCTGGTGATTTACAGCTTACCAACTATAGCTCATAAATATTCTTGTCTAATAAAGGCTGATAACTCTCATTGTGTGCAAATGACTACATCAGCCCCCTTTCAGATGAGAAGGAAAGTTCTGCCACTAGTAATTTTCCAATTATTTTGTCACAAATGAAGAAATAACTCTCTTCCATTATATGACCTGCACACGCCTGTCAGTGTGCATGGGGGCCTCTTATTTGGATCTTTGCAGTACAGGGAGACAAAAAATCTGTAAAATAGTGAGCTTTCTGATAGCTATAATGCTACTTATAACTGGCATAAGGGGAAAAAAGATTCATACAAATAACCCAATAATAAAAGAATATTCTAATAATAAAGTGCAGAATAAGTAACTCATTAAGGCCTTGAAACTGTCAAAGACTAGGTACACACATCAAAATATCAAAAGAAAAAAAATACCCTCTGCTCCAGAAACTTAAACTACCTCTATGACAAGTCACAAAAGTGGAGAAAAAACAACAGACTGCTTACAAGAAATGTCTATAATCAATTTTCTGAAGAACCTTAGCTATCTTATTTTTAAACATGGAAAGCTTTAGTGCCACATTCCAAATTATTACACCCTTATCTCCTTACAAAGGTAGTCTTCTTGCGAGCTTTTATTCCTAACAAGAGGACCATGCCCTAAGAAAGATAAATGACAAAACATGCTAACTCATAAGGGCTAACACTTTGAGGTTTATTCAGCAACTCAGCAAATCTCAATATTTTTGTCACGTGAAACAGTAGATTTATACTAGAAGACTACATCCCCATACTAGGTATTCTAGGTAGCTTTACGGAACTGCACTTCCACAACATTTTATTGTAGCCATAAATAAGTATTTGTAGAATATCAGAGATAATTGATGTTGGCTGTAACTCTGTTAATAACAGCTCTCTCCAATGTTCTAAATAAAATTTATTTATGGCCACACAGCAACCGTATAAAACACAGTGTACACACCACTACGGACATCAAAAACTGATTAAATAAATGATGTTTCATTTGCATCTGAAGGTAATAAACACTCTTGCATTTGCTAAATTTATTTTTGCCTTACATCACTCTCTGGCTGCTCAGCAGCACATAAGTCTCTACATTCACAGGATAATTCTAGCATTTCCTGACTCTTCAGCACGCTATCTATCCTCAGGATTCTTCTTCTCCCATACTATCCCTACATTATTTACTAGTATTCCTGTATCTATTCTCACTCCTGTCTCTTTGGAGTAACACAGTCTCTGTTAGCAGCCTTTAAGCCTTTCTAAAACCCCAGCTATAACACATAAATATTGACTCTCTTTACTTTAGGATCAGTGAAGCCAGTAGCTTAGTCTTCCTTTCCATCAAAGACACATTCACACAAGGTTTACAACTAAAGTTAAGAGATAAGCATTAACATATTTTTTTACAGATGTCAGTACAATGTGCAACAGCATGTCATTAGGAAATATTTTCAGATATACGTATACAAAGTACTGTATGTAAGCACCTTAGTAGACCCAAGCAGTTAACTGTTAGCTGCTGCGTTAGAACTTTGTAGTTAAAAAAACTTTGTACTTAAAGCATGTGGTTAAAACTTTATAAACTATCTTTAAGTATAATACTGATTGTATGAAATATGAATTTACTTTCAATGTTTGACAATCATGGATGTTTAAGTCAGACCTCTATTCTGAGATTTAACACTCAAAAGACAAAATACACCTGCTCAGTCCATATGTCTTCTCCTACTTCATTTCTGCACTGAAGCCATCCAACCTCATTCATATATTCATATATTACTAAAATCCATTCTTCAGCCATCACTCCATGATTTTACTGCTATGTTGCTATCTCTGATTTCACTTTTTCTTTTAGCTAACTGTCACATTTTTCTTCTCCAGATATGCCTTCTACTTAGTTTATCCCATTTACAACTTGGTCTAGATATACTTCATACTCTTACAGGTATCTGTTCAGCAAAAACCTACTTCCAGGACACATTCCCACATTAACTAGAGCCAGAGCTAAAGATCAGCTGAAATAGTTTTGAATCCAAATAATCTTATAACTGAAGTATCAAAGGACTTTGGGAACCTTGCAAAAAAGTAATGCTACTCACTTGTAAGTGATGTTCTAAGGACATGTTTACACAGGGAATTGACTTCAAAGAAAGATGTAAATGTAAAGGGAGATTGCTACATTGAATAGGCTTCTTATGCAAACACTCATATATTGAAATGAAAATGCTTCATACTGAGATAAGCAAGCAGATATTCTGGAACTGTTTTCATTGTAGGTAAATTCCAAGTGAGCATTCCCAGATGGTAGTGCAAGTCTTGGGTTTTTTGGCAAGTTGCTCAAGTTTTCCAGCTGGCTCATTTTTATTCCAAATCCTCCAGATGAAATAAATGCACTTCGGAGGATCAGGCTACATTAACCACCACCTCAGCAGCTAATACTGTTCACCGACAGAGCAGAGCTTCTTGTTACATTTTCTCCAGCAAGAAGCCAGCACAAAAGGCGCTGAGCCTCCCTCTCTGCCTGCTCGCTCACTCATCACCCACTCAACAATGCCAGCACTGCTGCTGGTGAAACTGTATCAAAATCTGGATCAGAAGATTTCTCTTCGTTCAAAGAGGCCTACAAAAAGGAGAACAGGAACAAGTAGGGCAGAATCCTCTCAGGCTTCCTGTGAAGCAGCAGCCAGAAAGTAATGTTCTACCACACCACCTGCCACCTCTGGGGCCACTTGATCATATTCCTGCGCCAAAAATCACCAAAATAAAATATTTTTTATTTTATTACCCTTTATGAGCACAGATATTTTTATTAAGCTTCATTAATATGCACTTAGAGTCCATATTTGGCTATAATAATCTCTTTTCTGAGGTTCTTCCCTTCTGACCCACAAAACAACCAGGTCTTTAAAGAGAACACCATACATATCCGCTGAAATGTAAGCATATGCTCTAGTGCTACAGAAGTCCTTTCCTAACTCAGAGATGGAGGTGAATCTTCACAAACAGAAGAAACAAGCAGTGAAAATTGCTAAACTAGAATTGAAAGGCCTGGTGAGGACAACTAGGCTCCTTTGATCTGTCAGTGGGATCCTCTTGCCGTAAAACAAAAAGAATGACAGGACCGTGTGCCTTATCTAAATCACTCAATACTGCTGGAAATAAAAACGGCTTTAGAAAAACCTTTTCTTTCTAAATAAAGTCAGTTCAATCAGAGGCAAACGCAGCTGCAGCAGTGAGGTTAGCAGCAGCCAGGCTGTGGCGGAACATCTTCTACCCCACAGCAAAGGCAGGACGGACAGGAGCAGCGGGCAGGACCGAGGCAGACACCTCAGCCCCAGCGGTTCCCCCAGGGCCCCAGCCAGCAGGCACTCCTGCGCTCGTGGCTCTGAAGGCACACGGTTCCGAGCACAAGCTACCTCCCAGCAGCATGCTTTGCTCGCAGAAGGGTGAAAAAGTGGGCATAAAAAATAAAAAAAAAAAAAAGAAAACACGTTTTGACCTTTGACTACTAATTGTGTTTTAAGACTAGAATGGTATTTCAGGCCCCCTTAGATTGTGCATTGTTTGGTTTTCATAAATCCATTCATTTAAGCTGCTTGAACAGGATCTTTTTTTCCCCATAGCTTCAAACATGGAACCAGTTTTTTGAAAAAATGTATCTTTCTACTGTCATGTTCTCTGATGCCTGGTTATTTCAAAGACTTAAGTAAATTACATTTTTTCATCTAAATTTCTTAATACTTTCTTCTTTCTCTTTCATCTGATCCCTCCCTGTTCAATACAAAGATCGCTAACAGGCTAAGGCATGAATTTGATGTGTGTTTTCTAGATACAACTAAACTAACAGCCTCCAAGAAATTACATCAAATAACATAGGGCCCAAGGGCTTAGCATATATTAAAAAACAAAAAAAAACCAAAAAAAAAACCAAAAAAACAACAAAAACCAAAACCAAAAA
The DNA here is from genome assembly GCF_964106895.1 of Numenius arquata. Lineage (NCBI taxonomy): Eukaryota > Metazoa > Chordata > Aves > Charadriiformes > Scolopacidae > Numenius > Numenius arquata. The sequence continues at coordinate 16,704,827 of NC_133584.1, forward strand.
ACCCAGATTTTCCATATTTGCAAGTGTATTTTCCTATTATTTTTGAAGAAATATCTTTTTATTGTGTATAAACTATAATTTGTGGTACTGATAGAAAGCCAGGGAAACATGGAAAAACTTGTAGTGTTATGCAAGAACCCATCATGGTCAGAATTATGTCTAGGACCTGAGACTGATCCAAGGAGAACTGACTTACCCAAAGGGGTAAGAAAACCCACCGACCAAATGAAGATGACTCATCCTCATTGTTTCCATTTCTCAAATCCCACTGAAAAAAAGTGAAAGCGGCACTGAATCTTTTCGCCAGAGTTCATTCCTATAGAAACACTATAAAGCTGTTATTGAGAGAGTTGCAGCTGGGACAAGGAAGGGGAACTGTTTCTAGATGCAATGTGATAAACGCTCACTAACAGTTTGAAAGATTTTCAGATTCACTTTATGCACAACTGCCAAACTGGCATCAAGCAAAAGCAAATCTATGTTTATCAATGTAATCAAAAGACTACATAGCAATCTCCTCATAAAACACATACCAAGGAAAGAATCACTTCTCCCAGTGCAAAAAACCTCAAGTTTTAAAAAGTGGTATGTAATTTTTTTTTACTCCAGATTTAAGCATATTGCTCTTACACAACATTGAGAAAAAACGTACACCTTTTATTCCCCATCAGTCCCATCGACTGATCTGGTTTGGTAAAACCACTACGCCAGAATTGTTTCCTGTGCTGGAATCAGAGAACAGAAATGAAGTAATTCAACAGCAAAGCAATGTTGCCTTAAACTTTACTTCAACACAGATGCTTGTCTCTTCACATTAATTTGTGACAATTCTGACATAAGTTAGCTGTAGACATTGTAAATTTGATTGGATCCGCAAGTGACTTGTCTCTTCTTATCCATCCAAGGAAGAGCAGAGTCTATAAAATTGTACTTCATTAGTGGTACTATATTGACTCTGATAGAAACAGCATTTAATTTTTTCCTCATTAATCATAGCACAGAATAAAATTCCTGCTAATAAGACACTATGTACCCTCTATATTTCTGATCCATGGTTTTGGTAAAATTAAATTTTCATAGCACCCAAGCATATAACCTTTAATTCACAACATCCAAGGAACTGGAAAAGAGAGAATGAAGGAAAGCATTTTCTTCTTACTAACAAAGGTTAGGTAATGTATGATCTCAGAGCAATGTAATTTGGCAAACACATTTCCAGAAAGGTCACCCCATTATTTCAGTCCATATATTGGAAGCATGTTTCAAATATATTCTGAGTATCAGCTCAACTACTCTTTTGCAAAACAGCAGGTGAGTACTTTCTACATAGAAATATGAAAAGCACATTGTAGCTCCTCCTTAAGCCCAGCAAAGGAAAGAGGCATCAACACAGAGGCTCGTTTTGTCCGTTCTCATCTGTTTGCAACCGGTAGCAGTTTTCAAGGGCCCTCAAACACCAGGTCAGGCAAGCTGAAAGCCCTTGGTGGGCTTTATTTATTTTTGGCAATATCTATAGAATTTTTCAGAAAAATACAAAAATTCACTACTCTTAATTTTAAGAGGAAAACAAACCAAAAAAACCCCAACAACAACAATAAACTCTTAAGGATTATAAAATGGCTTTGTCCAAGTTCCACCTCTTATCTCAGACTTGGCATCAGTCACACAAACATCTTTCCTAAAAAGGTAGATATTTATTTTGAGTGATGGCAGAAACAGTGATGACAAAGCAGCAAACAGGAAGATCAGCACAATACACTACTGAGCAATTAATCAGAATTTGGAAAACCACAAATTTTATTTTCAGAACTGTAAACCCCTAACAGGAAACATACATATACTTAAGCTCTAGGTATTCATGACAATGTTTCCTAAAACTTGTAAAAAGATCACAAAACATTCCTTTTTAAGCAGACTTGTGAGGAGTATTTTACAATTAAAAATACTCCCTTCATTGAAATAGAAATGGTGATTTTTCAATTTGATACTGTAGTTTTGCAAAAAATAAAAAAATAAAAATTTTGTTGTTGATAGTCCTATGACTTTACCTTGCAGATTATTTTTTTGTCATTCCACTTTGTTATTATGTTTTGTATTTATGTTTTGGTCCTCTCCAGCAGACATGTCAATGTTATTTATCACATAGCTAATAAGAATATGAAAAGCCTCACAAAACAAATTACTGGGGGGAGGGGAGGGAACGGAATCCTGAAAATAAAAATCTGAGTAGATCTTTTGAGGTCTGTCATGCAGAACTATGAAAATATTTATTTCCATATTAATTTTCAGATTAGCCTAGAATCATTCCCTATCTTTTCCTCCAGACACAGAGGAATATTTTGACATTTCCAGATCAGCCTTATTTAAGATGTCTATTCCAGATATACTCAAATTTCTCACGGTTTTAAAACAATAAGGCAATCTGTTCTTCAAGCAGTTAGGTCATTTTATGTGGTGCCTGGTCATCATTTTATTTAAATAATATCAACACTTGATCAAATCATAACCCAGGGCAGAAAAATAATACTGTGATACAAATTAGCTTTGAGTGTATTTATTTTGGATGTATCCTTATGTTCCCCTAAAAAGAAAGTGTATGTATATAAAACTGTGTGCACATACACATATATGTGCATAGATATATTTCTATAGAGCCTCAATTTTGAAGTATGAAAATTCACTGTGAATTTAACCACAACAATTGTCAGAGCCTTTAGACTGGGTCAGAACAGAGACAGTAGAACAGAGGGTTGGCTTGTATCTTTTGACCAGCACTTTGTTGGTTTGCTACAAAAGACCTAAATAGCTTTCAGATGCTGCAATTCAAGCAGTAAGAAATCCCGAGAAAGATGTTTCCAGCTGTGGTTTTCACACTTTTCTTGTATCATCCAGGATTTTTTGTGCATTTGGGGCAAGGGGGTTGGGGGCATTATTTGTCTTTTTGGATAAAATTATGTTGTTTGAAAGCAGTTACCATTCAACATCTGCATTCAGCTCTCAGTCCCAATTGGATTATCAGGGACTAATTCACAAAGCAACAGAGTGTTAAAACTGATGTTGTACAAACCCCCTAGAACTTCAGAATTTTCCAAGAAATGTGGCTGGGTTTAAATTAAAGCTCTTTCTTCTCCCTCAAATATATATATTTTAGAGCTTTAAAGCTAACTCCAATCTGAATGGACGCTACTTGTGAATTTGATTTTATCAGATTGTTCATTTCTTTGTTTGCTTGTAAGCACAATCTTGTACCTACTTGTTTCTTCTTTATTTTTTTTTAAGTTGTAAACTTCAAAATTATTTAGAGGTACAGCTACAATGCAAGTATTCTACATTCCCCTCCCTTTCCAATCACTTTAGAAGATTTTCTTTCCAAACAAATGATAAAAATAAAACACAATTTCTTCTTTGCAAATGCCACTCATGTAGAACTAAACTAAATCACACAACAATTAACAATATGTTAATGAACTAAAACAGAAGTTTAATGGAGACAAAAAAAGCATTTCTAGCAGTTATAGTGAGTAGATTATTTTAAACAAAAGCTTCCTACAGCTAAATACATTGCATAAACAATAAACTTTAGTTTGTGATTGCAAAAATGGATTTTTATTTGCAACAATTTGCACATTTAGCAATAGGCAGAGACTAGAAACAAACAGCATTTCAAGCTATAGATAACACTGAGATTTTATCTTGTAAAAAATGGAGTATGGCTACCGTGAAACACCTTTTTTTGGCAATTGATCACCACAACCGGTATTATTTAATAAGACATAAAAAGCAAAAATCCTAGCAGAATATTTAGTTGTCTCAGACTGACGTTAATGAAATAATGGCTTCAGTAGGGCCACAGTTTATGTTAAACTGATCTTAATTCAACAAGAAATTAGTTCTAAAGTTATGAGATAGAAATACATCTGGTATAGAAAGAAACAGGTGTTTTATACCTCTTAAACATCCTGCTAGCATGAATCTCCTATTTCATATACACACTTTACCTCTCCTTCACTTGCTGGATTGAAGTCTACAATTATTTACATGGAGAAAAATTAACCAATGAAAAGTTAGTTCAGAAATATTTTATGAATATGTTTTCATCCTCCACAAATTCTTTCAATTGGATTTAATATTAAAACTAAAGAAACCAAAACATTATTAAGGTAAGAAATCTTTTAACCTCAGAAAATTATTGCATTGATTGTTCTTTTGAACTATCCGTTACCATTTCTCACTCTTCCTTCATTCTCTATAAATCTCAAAAATAACTAGCAGTGGTATACACAGTACATGAATGCTGGGTGACATCTGACTGTGCAGGTATGTGTGTCTGGAATTCAGAGGAGAAATGAAATTCATCTTTGCTTAAATGGCACCTTCACCCACTGCGCAACATGCAGACTTTTTGTGTGACACATATAGGGAAAGGGCTTCAGTAACACGTGACCTTTCCTGGCCACCAAAAACATTCTGCATTTCATTATCAGACACACACAAGCTCATCTGGATATACCCTATTTCCCTCATTCACAAAATGTCTTTTTTGTCCAAATAACTTTTTTTTTTCTTGCTAAAGACAAAAAAATTTCAGCCATTTTAGAGTTGCCATTAATATAACATCTTGTTCATTAATAGGCATAATTCTGTTTAGAACTCTTTATAGATGTTTTTCTTGATGTAGTCAACTCATTTGTCTGGCATGGACCTATTCTGTTTTTCTATTGTCCATATGCTCACCAGAAACAATGTATAATTGACTGGACAGCCTTATTTGCATGTCTTTCCATCTGTCCTTGTCAAGTAAACTTTGTTTTATTATTTACTATTGGAAAATTAACCTTCTGTGATCTTGAAAAGTGATTCAGTCACCTATATAAGACAATTTATTGTTCTATAGAATTTGTAAGGCAGATGTCTCTTTGCAAAGGAGGGCCCTATTATTAGTGAATAATAAGGGAGGAGAAGCAGCACATGGGCTGTACCACTTCCCAGTAGGAATGGCACAGGACTACATAACTGTAAAATTTTCAAATCTGGGAACTGTCTTTCTAAATGATAAACAAGAGAGACAACAGGCCTTCCCTGCTCAGCTGTGCAAGACAAATGAAAGAATTAAATAAATAATAAATTAAAAAAAAAACCCGCTACCAGAGGAGAAAACTGGGCATGTTATACCCTTCAGGTTTCTACTCTTTATAACTAATATAGATTTGGTTTAGTTATGTTATATAGTTTCACCTGTCACTAGAGTCTCCACAAGATACTCCATCATTTTGTAATTCAGACAAACAAACAAAAAGATATTTTATAGCATACACAGAAACTGCAACTTCGTGGTGTTATAAAGTCATTCCTGGAATGATGCGACAGCACATCAGGTTAATAGATACTGAAATGGGTCTCCTGTCAATACACATATATTTAATAGATAATCTCCTGTGAATACTAACATCTAACACATACCAAAATCGGATATACAAATGAAAAGTGATTGTTTCAGATTGTTTTATAATTATTTAGCAAGTAGGATTTCCTTAATCTTGACCATGTATACCGATTGCAGCCATAATCCTGACTGCATTACCTCTCTACGTATTCAAGACAACAGTTGCACACACACATACAGACACAAGCAGGGGGATATATTTCGCGCAAAGGAAACAGAAAGTTCCGTAATTTATCTTTGCATATAAGGGGGGAAAATACTTCTTCAAGAGTGAGGAAAACCTAGAGTAACACAGAAATTGTGTAGGAAAGTACAACAAAAGTGCTATTTCTTTAGATAGCACAAAATCTTTTTATTTCTTCTTGCAATCAACACTCTGGTTAAGCATCAGTCTCAGGAAAATTCCGACTGACTGGAAGAAATACAGAATCAGGCTATTAGCTTTACTGAGAGTTATGCAGTTAACTCCACTGACGAGAAACTCATTTCTTCCCCATCCTCATAATGTCTTTGCAACACTGCCACGTCTCCAAACTTTACTTACATTCAGAGCACTTGTAAAGAGGAAAAGGAGAAAAGAACAAGTGGATGTTAATTTTAACACTTAACTTCCTGTTTGAGCCTTACTTCTTCACTAGTAGGATTCTTCTTCCCCAGTCTTCATGATTACCACCCAAAAAAAAACCATACTCAAGGGCAGACATCAGAGGAAGAAAAACAATCCATGCACAATTTACACCACTCAGTCTCATCTGGTTCTTGTTAGTGAATGGCACAAGACCAGTTTAAAAGAGGGGCTTGACCCTGCCTTATACACACACGTGAGCAATTCCCATTTGCCCAATTGGCAAGGAACAGATTTCATCAGGAAGAAAGATTGATAAGTTAGTTTTCAGCGTTCTTGTAAAACTCCGATTGGCACCCAAACTGAACATAAAAACAGAAACTGGAGAAGTGCAGAGGAAAAGGAATTCGTTTCCCTAAGGTTTCTGAAAACTAACATGGTTTGGACCTGTGATCTCCATTACACTGCAGATGCTGTCATACTCTGTCATTTAAAAAGCAGCATCACTGAAACACTGTAGTGTGAGGTGTAATATACTGTTTTCCTGTAGCAAGGTCAGAAATATAAATTCTAGAACTGCTTTTGCAATGAGATTGCAGAGCAGATGAACTCAGCTTGTATGCACATATATTTTATTTACAGAAATGGGATCAGTTACCTTTCCATTTGAAGGACATTTCTTTAAACCAATCAGTAGTAGTCAATTAAGCTTTTAATTAATTCCCCAAACAGCAAGATGTACTGGTGCATTTACTCTGCTCTGAAGTACATGATGTCTTGTTACTGTCCCTCATATGTTGCTATGGAGAAAAACAGAAGTTTTCCCTCCCCATTTGCTTTGCCCAGCAGAGATATCTCCAGCCATCTGTGTAACCAGAGTTTGAAAAATTTATTACCTGCTTCAGCTGAGCAAAACATCCACACAAAATATGTTTGTACAAACACCCCCCCAACAGCAGCAACATACATATTTTCCTGCCATAAATTAAAACCAAGTTTGTTATGACACGGGAACTGACTGGCATTGCTTTTGACTGATTTTGTAGCTTAGTTTAGACTCCCAAGCACTATGGCTTTGTTTCCAATCAAGGGCTTTGGGCATATCTAAGGATAGACACAAGTGTATTCAGGCACTAATAGGAAAATATATATAAATAAATATACACACACACACACACACACCAGTTTGACTCACTGCTGGTAAAAGTCCTTGGGTCTCACAGTGTTGCCTGAGAGCATGCTGTGTATTCAGATGCAGGCTTTCCTCATTAGATGAAATTAAAGAGCAATTCGTCCAACCACCTCTCATTTCTATCTACCACAGGACCACTTGGTGGAAGGGGCCAGTCTCCCATCATTTTGCTATGGCTTGCTCTTGCGGTACTAGAGTGGGATACAAACTTGCAAGTGGCTTACTCTGAAAACTTAATGAGAGGCAGTCATTTGGCCATACTTTATGAAGTGACATGGCGCTTTTCTACTCCCGTTTCTGAAGGGCCTTGGAAAGAGGAAGAACGCACTGGTGCCTGGCACTGCCTCTTCTTAACCCAGGAAGAGAACCTGGGCACTGTATGAGATGTGCCATTACTTTGCACAGAAGAACCCAGATTACAGTGTATTTTTCATTGTGCATTTCCTCAGTTTTCAGAAAGTTAGAATTTGCCCTAGCTAAGTATTTCTTGGTTTTCAGTATGTATTTACAATGTGTGGTGCAAGAAATAAATGTGAAAAGAGGTAAAGAAATTAATTCATTAATTAATGTAGACACCTTAGGTATACCTTCTACTTTGAAATAAATACACAGTTCTCCTAGACTTCCGTGGCAGTCCTGTGTGAGTAATGTCTAAATAAAAACTTTGGAATCTACCTTTATGTGCTTGTATATGTTACAATTTACAAATATGCTGTATAAACATAAAAAAACCTCAGAGAGACTAGAACCATCCAGAAAAAAAAATACAGACAGATTATAGCTTCTCTTACGTTATTTTTAAAAACTGCAGTACTGTTGGCATACTAGTCTAACATTTCAGAAATTCAATTAAAATATGCCTTTTGTTTTGTTCCCGCATTTGGTAAACCTCCTCCTTTGAAATACTGGCTGCTGCAAATGGAATTTTTTTTAGGAATACTTACACACACATGAGCACAATTTAAAATAAAGGCATTCTATCAGCAGTGTTACCCAGGCAGTGGTCTAACTCCCAGTAGCATCCTGCAGTCCTTTGCTGAGACTATGCAAAACACTTCAAATTCAAACCTGATTTACATAATCCAGATCATTCCCATCTCAAGTGTATTGACATGTGATTTGATAACCTGTCTTCAGTTATCTATGTTGCTCCCCTGTTGCCCTGTGCCCACCTAAAGTAATCTGTGTCTGGTAGCTGACTTCTGATGGAAAGGTCTCTGGGAGCTCTCCAGGTGTTTTCGCCCAGGGTGCAGCACTGTGGGCTGCTGGTGCTCCCATGTGCTGTCATAATGCAAGTAGTAAATCACAACTGAGAATCTAACTCAGACAGCTGCACCCCAGAACAATTAGCAGCTTGTAAACTTGAAGCACTGCTCTAAAGCTAGAGATTTATGCTAAAGCCAGTGTGAAAGAGTTCAGTGGATTAGATGTGCAGACTATGTAGCAAGCTTTACTTTGCCAGGGCATACTGAAGCTAAAAATCATGAAGTGATAAATTCCTCAGGATGCTGCTTTAATCAAGGGAGTTTACATAAGCATGTTGTACCAGTGAACATCACTCAAACATGGAATTATTTAATCAAAAGGAAATTTAAGTGCTTGAAAGGAAATAGAGGTTTTATTATCTGCAGGGATCTGTCTGGGGGAACTAAGGTATGATTCATGAACATATTCTGCTGTCACTTCCACCACAGATGCAAGTTAACTGCCGAAGTCTCAAAACAATTTTTATTTTGGCCCTGCGTGAGTGCAATACCTTCTGTCATTGTAAAACTTGAGTTATCCAAGCAAAATCAATCAAAAAAGTGAATTAAAATCAGACATCAAAATTTCCATGCCACAGGCTCATTTTCCTCATGTTAAGGCTGATGGAAGTTCATTGAAGTCTAACAGTAAGATGAGGAAAATTAGACCCCGCAGGAATGGTGAATGAAAGAGTTAAGGAAAGATGTGGTTTTTGTTTAGTGTTGCGACACCAGAAGCACAGGGTAAAGCATCAGCTGAGTATATGCTATTACCACAACAAAAAAAAAAAAAAAAAAAAAAAGAGAGTCTGGTCTAAAATGTTTTCAAAAAAATAAAAATCAAAGGCATTAATATAAGATTTAACTGGGGATTATTATGTCATTTTGATAGAGAGAAGTGTGGTGGGGGTTTTTTGTTTTATTTTTTTAATTGCAAATTCATCTTTGTTGCCTAGCCCTTGCTTCAGAGTGGGAAAGTCCATCATGTTCCTGTTGCTCAGGACTGATAAAAGGACAATTTCTCGTCTTTTGCTCAGGACCTCTAATTACAGCAGCTAATAGGAAGAGTAAAGAAATTGCCTCAAATTTTCCACATCCTTGAGTGAAAAGTAATGAATAGAATACCAGTCTGCAAAGCCTCAGTTTATTGAACAATGTTGACTCAAAGGCAAGTTCAACGGGGTTGTCAATAGCTAGGATGACACTAGATTCACCCACCTGAAGACAGCTCAGATATGCAACGGCATGGCTATTATTCTGTTCTTGCAGGAAGGAAGGGAAGAAAGAAAAAAAACTTCAGGACAATTGTCCAGCATCCACCTGATACGCCTGTCAGAAAAATACATCTCAGCCCTACCTGAAACCGTCTCTGAGATCATATGGGAGTAACTTGGAATCCAGACGTGAGACTCAGGATTGGAATGACTCTTCTCAGACTATTAGGAATGTTTTATTTTATATCATCCAGTTAGACATATTTCAGCAGCCTGCACTGCATCTGAGTGCAAGCCACAATGTTTTTACCTGCTCTAGATGTGTCTGCAAAACTCCATTTGCTTTGATAGTTGCACAGGTGCAATCAAATGATCAGCCAAGCACAGCACGATTCACAGTGGCATTTGACTGGTTCTGGCAAACCCTGTCGTTCTGCTTCCCCAAAGTCAGGAACCCAACTTTAAAAAGAATTCATTTCCAGTAGATATCTAGGAGCAAATTGGGAAAGAGCACCTTCCCACCCACCCACCCCCACTCCTTACAAATAAAGAATGTTTGAAGAAGATTTTTCAGGTACTTATTGATTCAAACAATCTTCCAAAATACCAGAGGCCTTGCTAAAACCTTTAGCAAGCTCTGCACTTTTCTGAAATTTGCTGATCCTTAGTTAGGAAATGCAGCATTCTGGTGGCCACAGTCCCACTGAGCAGCATTTAATGCCAGGAATAGCTACTCTATCCAGTTTCAGCAGGTACTTTCACAAAATATAGTGACCTGCTGACCAAGGATAGCAAAAATATCCCTTATGGTTAAATAATATAGAACACTGTATATTCATTTCATTAATATTAGGCTATATTTTATGAATATTGAAACTGCCATGTACTCCATATTTTATTTCTGTATATATTGTATTTCTGCTATATCTTTGTCAGCATTTTTTTTTTCAAAATTCTTTCATTGTTTACTGACATACTTGATTTAGGTTTGACTTTGACTCTCAAATGGTCATATAATCATTGGCCTCCTTTCATAGTCCATTATGTTAAACCAAAGCTGCAGAAACAGGATTATTTCAGTCTCAGAGTGGCTCAGATGCATTAAATATTTAATGTTTTTCCTTTTAGCTGCTGAGTGACTCTTGAATAACCATTTAAAATAAACCAAACAAACATCATCTAACAGATGCAACTGCAAAAAAAAAAATCATTTGCATATGCAAACATTGGTTTATTTCACACTCAGTTGTCATCCTCTTTTGGCAGCAATGAAGTGACAAAATAAGGTAAGAAATTAAGCACCTGAACTCTGGTATCACAACGCAGATGTTAGATCCAGTGAACTATGTAGATCAGGTCAAGTGTACCCTGTCTTTGCTGCCCCTAGAGAGAATGCCTGGCATATCTTCAGCTGTAAGGGCAGAGGTTTTCACGTGAAGTGCTATGACCTACATTTAAGGTGCACATATCCTTTACGTTGTCAGTAAGCTAGTAACCTGTAATTAACATTTCAAATGCAAAATGTAATGCAGAAGGGCGGTGCTGTTCAACATACCCTGTCAAAAGTGATCATTATTTCCCATTCTTTACACCACCAAGGCACGTGCATAAAAACATATTCCTTTCTCTGTTAACATCCTCAGATTTCTGCCACCTTGCTACATCTAGCATCACATTGATAAACTGGAACGTCTCAGACAACACAAACATAAACAAACATATCAGAAAAAAACTGTATGAACACAAAGGTCTAAACTCTGGCCCTTGTGCAGCAAAAGGGAAATGTACAGACCTAAACCACACAAAAAATTACAGAGAGTGTGAATGGAGAGATGAGGCTGAATTTTTCAGACCACTAGGACCACTCCCCATAGTACACCTGCTCCACGGAAAGGATCAGACACGGGACAGACAATTCTCCTGGTGTTAAGGTGGCATAAAGCCGACAAAGGTGCTCTACCTGCTTCATGGGCCAGCTGCTCGACTTCTTTGATTTCTGGCAGACCCAGAAGAGGAGGCAAATCAGAGATACCTCAAAATTAGCCAGGAAACAGCCCATTCTCATCTCCTCCTTGCATCAGAGCACTTAAACTATATGGGCAGAATTCTGTTTCTGTTGCTGTTAATGAAAAATGGTTACCTGACTGCCTATGGAAGTATAAAGAGCTAATGTGACTTCCAGATGAGTTTTGCTATCTCCTTTTCACACATCTCCTTCCCACTTCCTCTCCTGACTGTTGTGATTGTTCATAGTGACTCAGGCATTTCTTCTCCAGACCCCTGTATGTACAGAAAATGCCAGTTGGTTCCACTACATCAGGCCTGACAGGCTGTGGCCAGTCTCCATGACACCCCAGAAAGGTAGGTAACAGCTGTGGGAACACAAGCTGAAAACTACTGGTGTAGCATGTAAGTCAAAAGGAACAAAACAGTAAAATCAAAGTCATTGAAAATCCTTAAAACCTTCAAAAAGCATTTAATGCGTTATTATAAGAAGCCAAAGGTGAAGACAAATTGAAAGCAGTTAACAGTGCTAGCAACATAAGAAGAAAAAAGAAAAAAATAATCAATATTCACTGTATTGAAGACTTTTTGTAAGAAATTTTACAGTAACACCAGAGCTGAGTGCTCATATATGGAGTATGTCAGAATTGGGCTGTTAATCATTCAGATGTTCACATTTATATAGCATTCTGTGAAGATCTTAGGAAGGCTGGAGAAATGATGCACTTTAAAAAGACAGCACAAAGGAAAAATTATAACCGTGAAGTCTAACAAAGGTTTGGCAGCTAAGCAAAAAGAAAAGCAGACAACTGAAAGCAGGCCTAGTTCAAACACTACCCTGGGGATCTGTGCTATTTTGTTATGGGATTTCTGTGACACATCACAAGTGAGCAATGATCCAAAAGAAAACAGGACACTGGGTCAGATCCCGATTTTAGAGAGGAACACTGACAACAACCCCAAAAGTAAAATACTGAGCTGAAATACTCCATGCTTCCCAAGTCTTTTGTGTACCTTAGGTTCCCCCAATACCAGTGATACCATAAGGCATCAGTCTTAATAGCACAGTTGCTGTGGTGTAGGTGGACAGTTACTTGTTAAAACTTCTCCACCCCAGGCACAGTTGCACTGCACCATTAGAGAGCCTGATCTACCAGTTCAGAACTGCTTCATAAACGCAGAACTGTATGGAGGGATTTCTAGCAGAGGTCCTGTCTGGGGGAAGACTCATGTCACGGATTGAAAAAAAAACATTTCCATCAGCCTAGGAAGACTGTCTCAGACTCTCAGTGTTTTAAGCACTTCATACTTCCTTAGCGCAAAGATATTTGAGAAAATTGTACGTGAAAGCTGAGCAAAACCTGATACTTGATACAGAATGCGTAAAGTTACTGGATAAGTATTTACTAAATGGAATATTGGGCAGAATTTTTTTTATATGCTTATCAGGATTTTACAAATGCAAATAGGAATAGAATTAAACAATCCTCATCCCTTTGAGAAGGGTAGCACTTAATTTATGCAATATAAAAATAACTGGCCTCAAACCCAAAGAGTTAAAGTAGTAGTGAAGTTGAAGATTAAAATTCTTAAGAAAATTTTCTTAAAGTAACCTTGTCAGAAGGAAGAACATGCACAATGAGGCACTGGCTGAAGAAAACATCTGTCCTCTCATCTGTTTGAACTCATTATACATACATATAAATATGTATATCCTGATACAACTTAAGTATCAATTCAAAAGTCACCAAAAGAGAGCATTTATTTGAAACATCTCGAATAAAAGGCTACATTATTTATCATCAATTTATCATTTTTAAATTGAAAAAAAAATCAAATAAATATCAAAGATCACCTTCCTTTAGCTAAAAGGAAGTTTAGTTTAAAATTTTCTGTCTTTGAAATTCAAAATAGGTTCTCAAACTCAAGTCAGACCTTCTATGTAGTCATCCTAACACAGATTGGGGCTGGAGTTTTTTCTTTCCAACCCACTTAGACATTAATACCTGCTGAATTAACTTTGTTTATGTCTGAAAAATGAAACATATCTGCCCCAGCGCAGAAGTGTATCACAGCAAGATCTTGAAGTTACCTTCAAGATACCTGCACAAACCATGTGTGAGGTTGTGTGACACTGGTCATTAAGTCAAGTAGTTTTTGAAAAATATCCTCTCCAACCTTAAAAAAAAAAAAAAAAAAAAGAAGGAAAAAAAAAAAGATGGAGGTATGGAGCTGCAGTTCAGTTCTCTGTTTGTGTGTAAGGAGATAACCATGTTAGGAAGCTGCTTGCCAGACTCCACTGGAGAACTCACTCGTCTGGTTTTCTGTCCCAGTCAGCATGGTTTCAGGTGTCACAAGTGCCAGAAAACATTTTGGCTCAGTCTAATTTTTTAGAAGTGTAAAGTACTATAAAGCTTCTAAAACAAACAAAAAAAAAGGCCGGTTTTCATAACACCTGAAGACCCCTAAATGCTTGTAAACAGTCACAATCCTGTCAAGAATGAACTAGAGTCGCAATATACAACTGGATGCACTGTAAATTTTCAAAGATAACTAACCTTGATTTCATGTTATAAGCAACATTGTTATTTGGTTTGCAAGGGGGGCACTGGAGGTACCCAAAAGAAACAGAACTGAATGTTAAAGAAGCCAAAAGACCTGCAAATAACAAACACGACAAGGTAATACAAGTGACTAATAGCGGCTGCAGAATTGCTCACAGCACACTCTCTCCATACTTTCAGCTCCTTTTCTAGTCAGCTGCCAGCTCTCTCTGCTGACCATTGTAAAGAATAGATTGCCTTATTTTAGTTTAAGAGGTATTAAAAGGATGAGAAGGATAAGGAACATAGAGAGTGATAACAATGTTTTTTTTCTACTCTTTGGCCTTGGTGCCAGATTTTCTGTACCCCCACCAACAAGGCTGAACATCAGCATTTTGCACAAAAGAGAGGTAGAATAGGTTGCTAAGCTGCACTTAGCCAGGAGACACAAATGTAAGAGTTTTCAGTTCTGAAGCAATTTGCTACATCATCTAAATCACCAGTTGTATGCAAAAGTAAAAAAAAAAAAAAAAAATTGTATCAAAACCAAATATTGACTAGATATCACATGCAAATACAAAATTAGAAGTTCATCATGCATATTGTAAGTGCAGTATATGATCGAGGAAACCAGGCAGGCATAAAATTGAAACATGGTAACCATAGCATAGCAGTATACATTATGCATTTCCTAATGAACATCAGGACAGGGGAAAACCATAATCCAGCCTATGCTCTTTCACAACATTAATGTTTTCTTTTCAATCCCCTTGAAGCATGAATGCTAGTAACCCCAAAGAGTGGAAAGAATTAAAAAAGCTTAAGAGTAGGAGCAGAGAAGAAAGATCAGAACAAACACTTAACAAGACAAGGATTGAATGTCTGGAGAGCAGTGCAGCAAGGACAGCCATGGCAGCAGATTAAACAGAGGCACCAGCCTCAATTTAATCATAGGCTTTCAGGTTCATACGCTATTTCTATCTCTATCCAACCAATAGAACTTCAGTCATTAGTTTTCTGTTTTCCCCCCTGTTTTTTTGTTCTCAGCATGGTTCCAGCTTGTCAGGTATTAGGGATGTAAGGCTTAATTATTTATGAACAGAAGTAAATTGAATTCCACACTACAGAATTTCACACTTACTTGATTCTAAACACAGCAAAGTAAAACAATAGGTATTAATCTGGACAAGAACTCTGAAGCTTGATCCTAGAGTGATAATTCTGGAGATTATTCTAATGACTATCCAAAGTCTTTAACTGATTGACCAGGCAACTAATTGTAGCTTGCAGACTGGTCACCAGACCAGACGCAGGGAACCTGGATTCAATTCCCAACAACATATTGATCTGGTGAGCCCTTTCCCTAGGCCAAGAAAGAGGCACTACTTGTCTAACAGGTGCTGTTCTTAATTTTCCAGTCTTACCTCCAGGATCCTGCTTGGTTTTGTTCTGATCTTTGTGGGCAGCATCGAACTGAGAACTTCTCCAGCAGCAGGTGTTCACCACTTGAAGAATATACCATGCAGCTGCTGTTTCCTGTTCCTCAGCAAAGGCTCCACAGTTTCCCAGGTGAGCCCAGAAAAACAGTCACTAGAGGAAAGGGGGACAGAAACCCTTGTTTAAGTAAAGCAGTTGGAAATCCAAGACAATTTTTAGCACAGATGAAGAAAACTTCACAGGGAATATCAGCAAGCAAAAACTTAGATCAAATTAGCTCAGGTATACTGATTCTTGCCAATATTTTTCTGCTTAGCTTCTATTTTTCTTCCTCTCCCGCTAGCCCTTCACATTTCTGTTTCACATTATCAAGAGTGCTTTTTGCTTGCATACACAAAATATCTTAGAAAAAACTAGAAAGAAAATTCTGCAGTACACCCTGCTTCCCCAAACCATCGCTATCCCAAAACAACGGCTAGTAAGATGCTCTTAACTAAGAGGCTGCCACATAACATGTACCTCCAAAAGTGACAAGTGTGCAGTGCTTCAACAGTAAATGCTCTCATCTTGAGACAGAAATTGTGGATAAGAGGAAGGTAAGCAGCATATGTAGTTAGCCATTAATCTAGCCTAAGAATATAGACTATCAGGAAATTTACCACTCCCCTACAGCTACACTTTATAAAAGTAACAGCAGAAGAACTGCTAGCATGTTCTTCTACTCCAGGCTCTGGAAGACTAGGGGGGATAACTGTAACCAGAAGAATATGGTTGTTACTAAATGATAGAGATATAACATATAATGAGTCTTGCAGAGCAGAGGTCAGGGGTACATATTTTCGTTTTATGGAAAAAAAAGAGATAAGTCTAGCAGTGGATAAAGACAGAGGAAGATCTGTTTTCAAAGAAAGGGAGAGAGAAAGATCTCGAACAGCTATCAACCTGTGCATGAGAAGAGCTGGATTCCAGTTCTCTCTCATTCTCAAACTGGCCTTAACAGTAATTTCAAAGTGCACTGAAAGAATGAAGTTCTCCTTAACTGCCTCACTGTCTTCACAGCTATAGATTTGGTGTCACGTGCTCTAAACTCATGTTTTCGTTTTCCCTGTCATAACTGTTTCCATTTCCATAGCAGAAGTTTAGACTTCTATTTCACTGCAATAGGCTTGCATGCTATTTTTCATCTTCAGTTTGTTTACTATCAAAGGCAAATCTGGAGGAAGAAGACAAACCAAGGCTGCATTTTTTCATATAACAGCAAGCATGCCAGCTAGGGTTACTGCACAGACAATCTCTCCAGGTATGTAACCTACCATGGAAATTCAGGGTTTGAGGGCTATCTCCTGCCAAGTTTCCACAGTCACTTTTAAGGTTGATAATGCCAGACACTGAGGTTCCTGTCAATGATCTTCCAGGAAGGGGGAGGTGGCAAAAAGGGGCAGCTTTGAGAAGCCCTCAACATCCAGTCGCAGCCAAACTCATCAGAAGCTTCAGTCTGGGTGGAATAGACATGTTTTCTGCAGGCTAGGTGCTCTAGGAGTTCACATCTTTGCCACAGCTGTTACATTAATGTGGGAGGCAAATTGCAACCTGCCCAAGCTGGCTTTATTGCTACTCATTGGCAAGTGTCTGGATAAATTGGAGTAATCCTAACAGAATTAGAAACAAGCTGCTACATGCATGACAATGTATTAGTCAAGAGTAAAGGGAATGAATGACTTCACTTTGCAAGTTTGTAAGTCACCGAAACTAGTTCTCATGGCCAAGCCCTGCAATTTTTACTCTAATCAAATTAATGGTAAAATAAATTTGTCTCCTTATATGCACAGATCTGCACTTGATATTAGGGGAAATTTTTGCTCAAATGATCTGTATACAAGACTATAGAAGCTTTTCCTTTCGTATTCCCCTCTCACTACCCCATCCACCAGTCATTGTTACTCTAGTGGAAAAAAGAGGCTAAATTTTCCATGGTAAATTTTCCAGCTCTGTGAAGCAGGCCATGGAGCACATAGCCAAGCAAAATATAAGAAAATAGACTAAAAGTATTCACAGAGCAGCAACTTGTTCTGCTAGTGAATTTCCACAGATCATTCAGTGTCAGCAATGCTATAACAATGACCATGATTGCCATCACCAACACACACCTGGTCACTCCGTACATAATTCCTATTTTTGATGGACTTGACTTCATCAGCTACTGCCAAAGATTAAAAGTCCAGCCGTACATGTTTAGGGCACAGTAATACCAACAGAAGAGACTGATCTTCACACTTAAATGAACAAAGGCAGGCAGCCTGTTCAGCTGTTTCTCATGCTCAAACAGGGAAACGTATTTATCCAGACTTTAGGCTCCTTTTATTGCCAATGAGGAAAGACGACTGCAAGAGATAAAATTATGTTTGAAGGCAGGCTTACAGAGGAGGAACAGAGAACACCAGCCACACAAAAAAACAGGAGAACATATTCTGAAGTAATATAGTATATTTCGTCTGAACAACCCTACAAACCCTCAATTTCAGCTCTCTTAATACTGGCCAAGGCTTCCAAAGGTAGAGAAATATTTGTGCTGAAATGCTAAGAGTGTTGCAGATACAAACCAGCTCTATTTCTGACACACCTTCAGAAAACTGTAGTTCCTTGAGACCTGGCTGAGGGATTGTTACATAAAATACAGGAGGTTTTGTCCCTAAGAGGTCACATCATTTGATGGCTGCCTAGTACTCCATAGGAAATGACCACATGGCATCAAACCGCTTTCTGGAAGAAAAGCCTCTATGGCAAATTAACAATCCTAGTCACCCCTCCCAACTGTCCCTTGAGTTTCATCATTACCATAGTTATAATCAACACAGGATGCTGACTGGAACACTGCTAATCCCTGCTACACAGTTGACTATTGTAGTACAGATGGAATCTTATTATTTCCCATGTATATTAAAATGCTTAAATAAACTTTAACCAGCTCAGGTGACAGCTGTGTGTTTGACTGGGTTAAAATTACAATCTCAACTTAGATAACAGACAATACATTGATGAAGACAGGCTTAAATTCTGCAGTTTATGGGTATGGGTCATTTAGAAAAGGTCTACAAAGCCAAGGCTGACATATGTGGGGAGAAAAAGATATAAATAAGTGGTAAACACACGGATAAGATGTACTTATTCCATTCCTTGTCAAAGAATGCTTGTGCAATCTCATCCCTGCCCAGTTGCATATAAAGTTTTTATGGAGATAAAGGATGGGTAATTTTTTTAATTATATGGAAATTGATATTATTTCAGTTAATTACTGTCACATCAATGATTGTATGTTAAAAAGAGACTATATAACATTAGGTTCTAATAAATATCTTGGTATAATATAAATTTTCTGTTGACTACGAATCCAGTGTTACAGTCCCATGAAGATCCTTGAAATAGCAGTACACACAGTGCAGCTCTGTACAGGTAGCTCTGTGAGACAGGGTAATCAATCCAGACATGTAGAGAAAATTGTTTAATACAATACTAATTTTTATTTGTCTACACAAATAAAAGAAGGATTATTTACATTCTGGGTACTTAGTTATCACTGAAAACAAGGCATGTCTATAAAATACCAAGACAACATTTTCTAGCCACCAGAAAGAAAAAAGTGTAATTAATGCTTTTCCTCTTTTTCTGCACAAATGATGTCATATCCTGACAACCAACTCCAGACTCTTCTAAAGCTGTCCAAAGAGGTAAGCAGCCCTGTATGTTTTATCTATATGTCTAAGCTTTTGTTTGATGTCTCATCAAAGAATAGAGTGCTACCTATATTTCCTAAAATGGAGGGAGCAGCGCGGCAGTATTTACAAAGTCTTACTTTAATCCAAGGAGGTTAACAGCCATATGTTTTCTATATACTCAATGGAAGAGAAATAGGATCCTCTTGACTACAATTAAGATTCAGATTTTGCTTTCTTGAAACTGTGTCTGCCATCATCATCATCAGTAGAAAGAGTGTAGCGAAACTAGATTCCCTGGGCTAAAATTAACCTATGTAAAATTCTTCCTCTCCTTCACTGCACCACCCCCTTTGAACCTACCTTACATACGTGTCTCTTTCCAGCCCACAGAAAAACAGTTTGGTTAGTTTTTCTTGTTAACAACTATGTCGTGGGTGTGGGGGACATTGTGTATGCTCAGGGCAGCTTTTTGAAAACATTACTACAGAAAAGTGTAAATATAATGTGGTTATTCAGGCTAATCAGCTGCAGGGAGATATTAGTGCATAGTCAGTCATTTAGTCCGCATATATTTGGGGGGGAGGAGGAGGAGCTTGAAGAGACCTACCCCACCCAGAAACTCTTCTAGGTTAGCGTGAAGAAACAGCATCACAATTAAATTGAAATTATTCTTTCTGGCCATGCCTATTTCCCTCTTTTTGCAACCTCTGAGGAAATACTTAAGTATTTTCCAGACGAAGTTCATTTTTTTCTAGGTCAGAAAAGAGGACAAGCAAAAGTCAGAAGGAACTAGAGTTCTGAAAGCTAAAATACCTTCCTTCTAAACCTCAAAGAAAATTGTACAAAATTATACCTATTAATTCAGGGAGCAGCAAGTATTCAACTTTTGCTAACCTAAAATACCAGCAGGTATTTATTTACTTTTGAGAACTATATTCTTTTGGAATAGAAGAATTTCTGAACATGTTAATTTTCCCCTCAAATTATCTTGTACATTTCAGTGAATGGATAAATACACTGTGCTGTAAGCTAATAGCCGTGTCAAGCATCTCCAGAAGAACAAGGCTATTCACAGATGTTGCAAAGCAGTATTTCATGTCACATGTTGTACTGAAACAAAATTCTTTTGCTCTTCACATGACTCCATAAAATGTTGTGTCTCAGTTCTAGCCTTTTCAATAATTTTTACTTGGGAAAGACCTTCTATAACACTGATTTCTGATACAAAATACAGAATTTTGCAGCATAATACAGAGCCTACAAAGAAACTGAATGTACTGGGTCAAGATGGTAAATTTGTATCACACAGCCAGAATGAAGGACTTTGCATGTTTTTACCTATTATTGTGTACTTGAAGTAATATGAATGACTAAGAAAATAAAATTTTAGCAAAAGAATTTCTTCTTGGGGGTGTGAAGTATCCACTACATTAAATACCTATTGCAGTTTGAGAGTTCATTACCACCCTTGCTTTTTATTTAACGTGGTACTCTTTCCCTTTGCAAGATTTGCATCCATTCATCCAGTATCTCAGACTTGGCTCCCCTGGAATCTCTTTATTATATTAATTTATAGTGTATTATTGCCAAAATTTAAAGCTTAGGACAAAAAAAAAGCCACAAAAAGTCTATATTCAGAAAACATACAAGTTTGCTATCTGTAGTAAACAACAGCGACAACAGCTAATACTGCTTTGTCAGAAACAAACAGCAGAATAACAGGATCTGTGGAAAAGCAGTAAATGTACATTTCCAGTATAGTAAGAGTTTTGAGACTATCTTCCATGACAGTCTTATAAACAACAAGGAATATATGATGTAGATAAATTCTATAAAGACAGATACATACATGTTGGAAAAACAGATTTAAAGTGTGTTTATCAATAGTTCATTATTAAAGTGGGAGTTATACCAAGTAGGTTCAATACATGTCTGCTCAGAGACATCCAATAGCTTCCTTAGTGACCTAGAAGAAAGTTACAGAAAGTTGTTGTATCTGTGTTGGACCATGGATACAAGAAAAGCAAGATTTCTGATGAGAAACAGTATATTTTAGTAGGCCAATTGATAAAATATGGGAAACTGGATAACCATTGGAGCAGAGCTAAAAGGTGATGTGCTGATAATAATATTTGAGGGCTCAAGAAGTTCTTAGGTGCCTGAAATCTTCTCTACTGCTTTCCTGGTTATATCAGCTGGTCTTAGAAAAGATATATTTCTTGACAAATTTTGCCTCTTTGGATGAGATACACTTGTTACATTTGTTAAATTAAATGTAACTGACAACAAGGTAGGAGAGAGAGCTCTTAAAAGTTGGAGTTATTTTCAAATCTTTTTGGAGAGCAGTAAAATTTAGCTTGAAGAATAAAACTTCTGAGGATGACACATAGGTTTCAGCACCTGTAACGGATACTATTAAGCAGTATAACACACTGAACTGAGCAACTTCCTCTGCTGGAATAAGTCAGGCTGGCACATTACATCAGTCAATGGAGCTACACCAAGCTTACATTAGCCTAATTGATGTTCTTGTTTGTAATCTAATTTGAGTGAACACCAATAAGCAGAATTTAGAAACATATTTCTAGCTCTACAGTTAAGGAAAATTATTTATCCAGCATGATTTTTTTTCCTACCTAAGGAGGTTAAATTACAGTAGAACAATTAGAAGAGTAAAAAAGTACATGTGTTTTAAAGTGAATAAATAAAGTCAGAGTGCTATAAAGACATAGATAGAAATAACCCCAAATCTAAAATATCTAACCAAAGTTAAGGTCTCGGTTTTGCTGAGAAAGTCAATTTAATGGACTTCTCCAAAATGGTTTCTTTTCATTCAAATTCTTCCAAAATGTATCTTTTAAAAAAAGAAATAAATACATAAAAGATTCCTACTGCTGTTCTTAGAGTTTCCTCTCCCCTCAACCAATTTCTGAAATTAGTTTCAAGAGGAAACTTAATGATTGGAGACTGACTGATTGGTCTCAAGAGAGCAAAAAGGGTTGTGTCAATTTAATTTTTGCTAGCACGGGAGGGGGGAGGTCTTCTCTAAGTAACTAGAAAACCTGCTGAGTAGGATGACCTTCTTTTTATACTGCATAATGTTCTGGGCATGGACCAGCTTTTCCAGAGTACTCATCTGCTTAACCTCAGAGTGCGTTAAAATTTCCCCCTCCCCTGTCATCAATTTCCTTGCTCTCGCACCTACAGTCTGATCAAACAGCATCACAAAATGCGGATAAAACAAGCAATGGCTCCAAAAGCTTCGTGGTGATTTGAATGAGACCAATACTTTTTACAAGCAGCAGTAAATCAGCCAGGGGATATTATGACACTTACTAAAAGCAGACAGAAAAAGTGCAGATTTAAAAGTGCATTTTAATGTCTTCAAAAAGCATAGAAAACACTCCCTTCTGCAGCCCTGTCTCAGAGAAACACGTACCATAATCTTCTTTTTGGAAGTCCCAGAGAAAGAAGTGGGACTTCCCACTTGGTAAATCTAACACTATCCAAGAAGTGCCTGGTCCTCTCCCAGCATTGCGGCATCAACAGAAGCACAGAGATTTTTTCCTACCTAAAAGCCTCCATGTAGCATTTCTGAATTTGAGGGTTTTGTCACCTCTTCTTCCCTCAGTCTTTTTAGCACAGCTGCATGGTCTTAGGAAAGTACATGTTGACTTAGCAAGATATCTTTGATCTGGGCCAGTTCTTAATAATAGTAAAGATGTAAGGTGGCATGGATTTTAGCATAGAACCAGTACTCACTCACCCGGTCGGCTTTTACTGATCACTGTACCATTATTCAGCTACTTCGGATGTCCCAATGCAGACTACAGGTAGAGCTTCTGCAGCAGCGTAGATCTGCCCAACCCAGATATTAATAGATCCTTTACTCATGCTTGAAATAGGCTTCCTAAAGTTTCTGAGATTGCTCAACTGGAAAAAGAAATGGAAGCAACACAGAAGGTCACATCTTTCTATCATCCCCCTTCTCAGACTTTTCCTCCCCAATTATAAACAGCCAGTACTCTCAAGTTCACAGCCTTCGTAGAGCTCTAGACACAAAAGTATCCCTTACTGACCACTTAGGGGATCCTGACCTTTTTCATGTCTGCTCTGAGATGGAAGTCAAACAACGTTGAACTGAAACTTACTGTTATTGCAGCTGTCTCGGTTCTGAGGAACTGCTCACTGAAACCAGTTTTCAGCTTCTGTTTCTAAATAAAGTTTTACTGAAGAAAGTGATTATCTTCAGCTGTCAAGCTTTCTCATTTTCAGTCCTACATAAACAGATTCTAACAGTATAATTTTCCAAGGAAATAAAGATGACATAGAATTTTTTCCTTCTTTGAGATCTTTGCAAACAGATTTTGTATTGTCCTTGGTAATGATAAATTAGGCATGTTTGACCAAGTTTGCAAACTGGGACATTTCAAGTATAGGGTGCTGCTGCACATCAGCACTCAAATGACTCCTAGTCACCTTTGGAAAAAGTGTTTCTGTGAAGCATTACCTTTTCCCAAACATAACTAACACAAGTGCTTTCCATTAGGAATCCCGTGAAACAAAAAAAAGATTACTTAAGTCAATTATTATGGGCTAAAAAAGAACCTCATACCAATGCACTGGTTGGGGAAGGGAAAGGAACAGGCCCCCTTCTTCAAGACAACCCATCAACTATTCAGTACAAAGCATGCATTTCTTTGTTAAAAAAGCAAAATACATTCTATAACCTGTGAATATTCTGAACTACATTTATCACTCCCACAAAAAATGCACTCTCTTCACAAAAAAAAAAAAAAAAAAAAAATCTTTTTTAAGTCAATCCTGAAATGCTAGTGTTCACAAATCCCTTTGCTCCCAAGGCATTCTGGAAACCTTTGTGCATCTTGAAGGAAAAAAATCTTACCCCAATTGTGTGTTTGAGACATACCTTGGTTCTGATCATTGGCTAAAAACACACAGGTGATCTCATAATAAATAGTGAAGTTTTATCTTATAGTGGATTTCTCTTGATACTGGTACATTTCTCAGAATATTCATATTTCTTTTCCTGATTTGGAGCAACTAGAGTACAAGACCACATGCTTTGCTTTTCACTCTGACAGCTCTACACATATGAGAACCATCAATAATGACCTTAGGATAACTGATATCATGACACTAACAAATATCCTCTGTAACCAGACTTGTTAAAATTCACAGAGCAGAAATATTCCAAGGTGGCTGCAGGAGAAGCCTGCTGAATACAGTGTTCTTTATACACTTAAATGGATGTTCATCCTGCTTATTCATTTTAATCTGCTGAAAGTATCTTAGCTAGAAACATCTTAAGAACAATTTTATCAGCTTTACTGTCCAGTAAGGAGTATAACCTGGGACATGACTAGAGCACAAACAATTAAAAAGCCTCGAGTATGTGTCTGTATGCCTGTATAGGTACTCATGCACACAGTGATAAATTGGCATTAAACTGACCCCTAAAATAACCTTTTTTCTTTTCAGAAGGATGCATCTTCATAGAATTGCAGCATATAAGTTAATGGTTCTTATAAATCTTCAGTGAGGATATAAAAATCATAATGAAATATCTTAGATTTAGCTATGATGTAAATCATAATTCACCTTACTCCAACCAGTGATTTCCAGGGATTTATTTATGACGATATTTTTAAAGCTGTTTTCTAATGAACAAGAGATTTTCTCTCAAAAAGCCGCTTCTTATGTTGCCTTATGAAATAAGTTATCCAACAGGGAAATACCCCTTGTAGTCTAGAGTTCTACACCATCACAAATGAAGCAGACGGCTGCTTTGATTTACTTTCTTGTATTCAGCTGTCTTTCCCCTTATTTAATGCAGAGACATATTAAGAAGATTAGGTAAATAGATTCAATTTGCTATGTGCCAATCAATATTATAGAACATACTGGGTTATTTGTGATCATAAATAGGAAATAGTGCATGTTAATTGCAAAACTAGGTATCACAAATGACTACAAATCTGCTTTAACTATGTCTATTTCTCATTATTCCACAATGGCTTTAACAACCTTTACACTCATCTCACTGAACCAGAAAACCTGATTAGGGGCACTAAGTGAATGGAAAAACAGTTCTTGGGAGCCAATTACATGCATTTTTCTTAATGATTATCAAATCTTATCTACTGATAAGGTCTTCCTCATCTCCGTTCTTCAGAATACCAGCTCCCTATATGTGGGACATATTCCATCGGTTTTATCTAAAACATAAATGAACTGAATCTTCACTGATATTGTTCTCCATGGTCTAAGAAAACAATGGTTCTTTGCCAATATCCCTGCCCTGAGATTTTGTGTTTATAAAGTATATGGTGTGAATTCCACTGATGTATACTTATTTAGGTTTAAACATAAGATGAAATATTTGGTTTTGGATCTCTTTTAAAAACATTTTTTCAAGGCTTTAAATACATAGTTTTGAACTGCACTTTTCCACAGTAGTATCATCACCATACTTTCCGCACCAATTCAAGCCTTAAAAAAAACCACAAACCCAAACCAACAAACGAACAAAATCCCCTCAAAAAAACCCCAAAATATCCCATCAAATCCAAACCAAACAAACCCAACAAAACAAAAAAGCACATGAGTTTAGCTAAATAATTCAACTCATAAGAGGCACAAAGATGTAAAAAATTAGTTGACAAGATTCACCTCCCCAGCTGTACAATTTTCAATGACAACAGTCACTCGACCAATAAATTTTTTCCACAAATGCAGAGAAAACAGGAGTGTCACAGGTGCACTTTACAGCTGCAAAGGTCTTGCACGGCTGATGGGCATGATTCTACATTGCATCAATATTTGGATAGGAATTCAAAGTAGTTAGATCATATCAGAATAAAATCTGGCAAGTACTTATTTCTTGTCCATTGTTCATTTGTTTTTCACATGAATTCAGTAACGAATTGAAAAACAAAAGGGCTTCCAATTTCTGTATCACAATGCACTAAGGAAGGGCCCCAAGTTAAGGATGGCAAACGTTCCTTAACAATGAAATGTTACCATGCCCAGGTATACAAACGGTTAGGGAAGTAACTTAGGATCTTTGCAAAAATGTACATATGTCTCAGGAAAGGCATCTGCCTTTCCAAATCCTCTATCTACCTCTCTTTTGGAAAGAACAATACTATGCTGAAATAAAATTATCTTATATATAATTATTTGTACATAACATTTTTAGATATAAATTTGTATAGAACATTTTTAAAGAGTTTCCAATAATCTCGGTGTCTCTTGACACATGAAAACACAATTTAAATCATCTGGTTTCATTTTGTCCCTTCTAAAATAAGTCTTAAGCACATGATTATTCACATCTAATTTAAGTTATCATTATTACTTAAATCACATTACTTAAATCATTACAATCACAGAAGCAAAGAATCACTTGACTCTCCTCATACTGTAAACCAAAGACTTACTAGTAATATATTGACAAGATAAGCATTTAAAAACCTGCACAATTACAGCCTCAAAGCCTGACTGTTTTGAATTATTATAATCCTATTGATTTTATTATATTTTTCTGAATTAGTTGTATAAACATTGAAAATACTGACAATTCAAACCAATCAGAACTAATGATTTTGTTAGTGCTTGCATAGATAATCATTCAGTATATTGTATCCAGATAATTGAGTCAGTTTTTTGACAAATTACCTATTGTTCTTTTATCTCATTTGTCCTGAAATATAAATATTTTGTTTATTTTAATGTAATAAGTTTCATATAAATAGCAAAACATTTTAAAATTATAGGTACTTATTAATTAATCATTCCTCATTAGTTTATTCTTCATTATACTTCTAATTTTAAACAGGCATAACCAAATGAAAAGTATGAAAATAAATAATTTTAGTTACGTAATCTACATTTTTTTCATCTGCACCATACCTTTGAAACTGAAAACTGTTCCTCTGATCTTTTCTTAAAGTTACTATTTACCAAAAAATTCACGGGAACATTATGAGATTATTGGGAGGGAGAAGGAAATGGAAGAAAGATCACTATCACTGTAAAACTCTTGGATATCAAGATGATGCTTACAGGAAATGGGTGGGTGTTTGGTTTTGGTTTTTTTGGGTTTGTTTTGTTGTGTTGTTTTTTTTTTAAAGAACTGTAAGTATTTATTTGAGAAGCTGGCCAAGCGTGAACACCCACAGAGCCATCCAGACACACCAACTCCAGTGGCACAATTGCACCAAGATGTGTGACTTTGTGAAACTTAATGATACTGAAAAAAATATTTTGAAAAGTCTTCACAAAGCTTGGGTAGGTAACTAATGTTGTTGAAACTATCTTTTTATTAACATAATCTTCCTCTCAACACAGAAACACTTTCATGTTATAAAAACACTGTCCAAGTATTGCAATCAGAACAAGTCCTCTCGGGATGAAATGAGTCTAACTACACATAACTGAAATACAGAAATATTCCTTTTCTATTGCTTTCTGCAAATTCTTGGGGCACTTCTTGGGAATACCAGGTAACAAGTTACAGACCAGTAACAGGTCTGTACCAAAAGCAACAAATTCAGGCGAGTTAGAACAACAGCAAGTGGACTGACAGAAGCTAGTGTTAGCCCTGCTGGGGAAGACATTCCAGCACTGTTTGTGATTACAGTGAGGAGAGGAAAGGGGAGATTAAATCGTTAGTCATATGACCTTTAATTAAACATATTTTAGTTTCATTATTTAGACTTTAAAGAATGAGCGCTGAAGTAATTCTCGGTAGGGAAGCAGATAAGGTCTGGAAAGCAATGCACTCGGCAAAAGCTCCGAGGTCCTCTCTTTACAAGCAGAGAAGAAATCTAGGAGAGATTAAGGTCATCTTAAATTGTCAACTTTTGCAAATGTTTACTGTAATTACAAAGATGATTTCTGACCATCTCTTTCAACAGGCATGAAGCCACAGAAGGACGAATTTTCTAAAGTTTCTGTAGCTGACAGCCAGTTCCTCATGACAATACAGTCACGCTTCCTATTGACCACTGCCGCCAGAGTCAACTAAAGCTCTAAGACAGGCTTTTGTGGTTGGGGATTCAGAAAAACGCAGAAACACAGAGTAAGTGAGAGGTGACAGGAAGATGAAGAGCTGAGAAGACAAGAACATAGGAGAGAAAGGAATTAACAGCAAAAGAGAAGTTAAAGCTGAAATCAAGTGAATATAACACTTGTTGTGCTCTAAGGACAAGAACGCGATATGCAGCAAAGGGGTAGTAAAAGTTATTTTTATTTTTAAGCCTGTGATTTATCTTTTTGAATGCTTATGCCTGACAACAGTCTTCAACACTGCATAAACCAACATAAAGCATTTCTTTCTTGTGCAAGATTTGCTGGACTTGGAAGGGATAGGATTTTTTAAGATCTTTATAGTAACATACAGAATAACTTAAGTTGTTGCATCATATACCTACTACAGACTTTAGAAGAATTGTGAATGTTTATAGTTTTTAACTTTCTGTTGTAGTGTTTATTAAATTTCAAGTAAAAAATCCACTGCTTTGCATTCTTAGAACCAATGTGCATTAAGGAAAAGATGATGAACAAAAACAAAGTTATGAAATGTTTAGCAATGCATCCTTTTTGAGTAACTAAATTTCAAGCATCTGCATGCTTCAGTATCTAATTAGATTTCCTAAAATACCTTTCCTAGTGATGTAGTTTAGATGTTCCACAGAACATGTAGAAGCTGCTGCAGTTGTTCAAGTTAATGTGCTGTTCAACAACTGGCATGACAGACAGGCCAGGGAAAGCAGTCTGTTTACATTACATGGCTTCCAACATTAAGGACTTATGGTAGTATTAATAAATATGCTAAATAGTATTTATGATTCTCTAGCTTGGGAAAATTATACTAATTTATGGTTCTCCAAACACATGTTGCAATAAGCAGTATATTCTTGCAGCACATAAGGGGAAGCTTTATCTGTGGTCCCTCTAACTACCAGTAGATTACCGGCATTTATTTACATTACCTTGCCTTCTGTGGCCACAAGGGCAACATTGATATGCTCCCACACAAGCATGCTTGTTGAAAAGACCAACTTTGTAGTGTGTTTATATTTTTAGAGTATTAAGGTGGGCATGTTAGGACCTACTACTTTTTTCTCATTCCACTCCCACCTATCCCACATCATTCCCATTGATTAAAACTGAGCTACTTCAATCCTGCCTACCCAACACACCATTATGGGCAGCAGTTATATAGCCCTCAGGCGATCTTTACATCCTTTAATTTCTTGCAAACTTTTAAACCACAAGCCCTGTGGGACAGGGACAGTTATTTACCACGTTTTTCTCAGACCCGACTAAGGCTTTTTGACAAGAATGGCAATATTTAACCACAAACTACGTCAATCAGCAGTACAGATATCTTGACTCCTCAGTCAAGACTGGAAATTCAAAGCCTGCAATTAATATGCTTCCAAAAGCAAAACCAGCACATCTTAGACTCATTTCTGTTTCCTAAATCATGAACAGAACTCATGCAGGACATTTTTTTTGCCTTCCTCTCTTTATTTGCCTTTCCCCAATCCCTTGTAGAATACCAGAAATTAAAATCTAGAATTTCACTGACTTACAAGATTCTTTATTCTTTTATTTGTCATCAGACTTATTGCATCTACACAATTCCCCTAGTAGATTAAGAAGCCTCAGAGGCTATTGCTCAGATTAAGCAGTAGCTCTTACTGTAAGCTTCTTATTCTCAATGTTTCCATCTTCTACTCTGTCCACATGATTAAACAATAAGTATATTATATCTTTCAGTACATCTGTCAGTTTAGGTCCCATCACTCTCAGCCTATTTCTGACATTGCTCATTGCAACGAGACTTGGTATCTGTCCTTCTTATAGACAGTGCATTTAGTTCAATTTTCAACTATTCCAGAAAATTGTCATATTCAGTAGTTTCATACACTGCTTGTAAAAACAACGATATTTGCTGCCACTTTCCACCTTTTTCCAGTACAAAAGTTCTATACTGAGGTACCCCATTACTTAAATTACAAGTGACATGAGGTGGGTCTATTCAGCCAAGCAGAATACCCTACCTTAAAAAAATT